>NC_090307.1:26924559-27227589 GCF_039906515.1 Pseudorca crassidens | reverse complement strand
TCTCTACCCACCCCCAAACACCGGCACAAATGGCCCTCCTCAACCCGGTCTCCAGTTCCTTGGGAGGCGCAGGCTTAGCAGGAGGAGGCTGGGTCCCAGGCTTGCCTGCCCTCAGCCAGCCAGGGCACCAGGGCACCACCTCTGCTGCCTGGAGCCTCTGTCCTCAAGTCTTTAGTCCAGCTCACCTCCTGGGTACATTGTGAGAAACAAGTGTGGGAACAGGTGTGGCAGGAGCTTTGAAAGCTCCAGTATGTACTGAAAGTTAGGTGGTGGACTTCCTAAGAATGCGGTGAATGCACGAGAAAGCAAACATTCAAAATATTAACCAACAGCTTCTGACAGCCACGCTGGTGATTTGGCTTTGTTTTGTTTTAAACCATCCACTATTGTACGTATTTTTACATGTCTTCTTCGACACACCCATCCTACAGGTGATAGAATATGCAGACAACCTCTTAGGGCTCTGTCATTCTGTGTCCAATTCCTCCTCTCACTCTTAGCACTGAAGTGCACTTTTTCCCTATAATACTCCATAGTTCAGTTGCTTCACTATTTTATATTTTATGTTAATCTTTGCCCACAAGTAACATAGATGAGCGCATAAATGATCATGTTACCATCCTTAAATGTACCTGGCTCTTCAACATTCAAATGACTTTTATGGTTTTTTTTGAAATGCTGTATACAGGGCAATTCTAACATCAGATGGAATTATCAGATGGCCTTTGAGATCCCTTCCAGCACCCCCTAGATCCTCTTCGTGGTGGTTTGGAGGAGTGACGCTTGCCGTGAGTCTGGTGCCCAAAGGCTAGGTTTAGAAAATTGTCCCTGTAAGCCTTGCTCTCACTCTTTTGCATACTAAGTGCACCTTTGCAGCTGGTAACGGAAGCACTACCGCAGCTGAGTGCATGTAGCCCGATCCCCTGGAATTGTGGGAAGGAGACCAACTATATCTACAGACACAGCTTGAGAGCCTTTGTGGTGTGTGCCAAGGGGCACGGGAGAGCTTCGTTGTCTTTCTGTGGTGCTGGGACTGTGACAGAGCAAAGACTGGGACAGGTATTTTCTACCTGATGTGACAGAAAGCACCTTAATGGCAGGGACTACCTGTCAGTTCCACAACGACCAGCACCGGACGTGAGCAATGGTTCAGTCCATAACAGCTAGTGTTTATTGAACACACTACTGCATGTGGGTGTTACTAACATAGTTAATGCTATAACAATCTCATTGGGATCCCTTTTGATAGTAATGAGGAAACTGAGGCAAACAGAGATGAAGTAACTTGCACACGGCAGGTACGTGGAAACACTGGGCTTCAGACCCAGGCAGTCGGCAGCCTGAAACCACGCTCCCACCCTCTTGGCCACACTGTTTGTTGAGGGGGTTTCAGAAACACGAGAAGGGCCCTAACGCCCTCCCCCATCCCTCAGATATCTCATTTATCTGTTGGCTGTTGCCAGAAATCCTTAGTAATGCAAACAGCATTTCAGTCTACAATTATTAATTCAGCTTAAAATGTAAATACATTTTGATCAAGGAAAATCTTGATTTAAGCTCATTACCTTCAAGATATAAATGACTGACATGAGATCATTCCCCAGAGCACCTGAAATAAGGTGAGGCTCACCAAGAGGGGAAGGGGTTAGCAAAGGGGAGGTTGTAACCCTCTCAGTTTCCACAAGCCACCTCCTGAGACGGGCAGGTGATAACATGAAGCCCAGCTCAGACATTTCTAGAAAAGTCTCCAACACTTGAGTGCAGGCAGTCAGATCCACACTTCTCCAGGTGAAGTGCTCAGACCCCTCGCAGCAGGGCCACCTGGAGACATGATGGAGGGAGACCCTTGGGGGCCCCATCCTCTAAGGCAGAGTCTCTCAGGTGTGGCCTGGGAGTAAACACTGAAACGGGCTTCCTGAGCGTCACTCTGATACACACTCTAGTTTGGAATTGGGAAGTATTTTCAGTCCCTCTTCACAGCTTTTCCTCCTCTCTTCCTTCCCTGTACACCACAGTCCCCTTCTCCAGTGTTTGGGACCCAGGTCCATCAGTCCTGGCTATGGAGGTAAAGGAAATATTGGGATTACAGCCACTAAGAATACATCTTCAAGCCCCAAAGAGATTCTGGAAGCTTGACCACTGTTCACATGTCTTCTGCTGCTCCAGGTCATAACTGGAAAACAACGTACTTCACTACCCATGCCCTTGGTCATTTTTTTCCTTCAAAATGGGTTCATCTGTGTGTCTGCAAGTGTGTGTGTGTGTGTGTGTGTGTGTGTGTGTGTGTGAATCCATGTGCAGATACACGCAGGTGAACGGGTAAGATGCCATCACATAGTCTCAGGAAGAAGACTTACGGGTCCAATGTTCAGGGTCTCCAGGGTGAACTCATCCACCCGGCCACGTTCAAAGTAGTCTTTCAGGTTGTTGTCAGAGACAAGAAGATCTTGCTTGATGGTGTCAGATTTGTCCCCATAGAGCTTGACGTAGACTGTAGAATCTGTGCTGGCCCCAGGGAGGTCCCCTGTCTTCAGGCTGATGTGATAGCGGAAGTCTGAACAGCCCGAGGCAGGAGGAAGGAAGGGAGGGTTTAGTGCAGGGTGAGCGGGAGGGAGCGTGGGGCAGGAGGCTGTTCCGCCAGGTCTGGGGTGCTCAGCTGGGGGTTGGGAGCCCGGGGTCTTGCTCTCTTTATGTAACCCTGAGACTGGGGGGTGGCTCCTGCCAGCCCCCCTCATCTCAAAATCAGAATTCTAATACCTGCTTGGCCTGCCCCATGGGGTGTGAATGCACTGGGAACAGGAAGACTTGCAAGGAATACTAAAATGTAAGAGACAAGGATTTAAAGCAAACACTTCATGCAATTTCTTGTCTGACGGATGAAGAAACTGAGGCAAAGGGAGCATCTACCTCCCTGCAGACAGTGTGTAGCACGTTTACACGGTGTTAGTGCTGAGTGTTCTGACCTCGGTTTTACAGGTGAGGAATCTGAGCTTCAGAAGATAATGTATTTGGCTCAAGATGGCAACAGTTAAGAAGGAGCCAGCCTAGCATTACACACTAGGCATTCAACATTAAGCATATTTGAGAGTTGTTTTTACACAGTCATTTAAGAAAATAACCTTGTCTTCATTTTTTAAAAATTGAGAAAATTGAGAAATGGAAGCTGAGTTTTAGCAAATAAACTTTCTGGCATGATATTGAAATAATCACAACTACTTTCTTTGAACTATTATGTATTGATGTTTATATATTAAAATAAAATAGTTGGAGATATTTAAAAAGAAGAAGAAGAAGGAGTCAACTATGAGGGAAACCCTAACATGGACCCCGTTCGGCCCCGTTCTCAACTGAAATGCCATGCTGATGCTACTCCATCTTATGACCTAGAAAGGTCTTCACCGTCTGTCCACAAGGGAGGATACAAAGGCCTGGTAAAAGGCAAGTCCTGGGATAACCTGAGCCACGACCCCAAGTCCTATAGGTTTGTTGCAGGGTATGGGTCTTGGGAATGAGGAGGGAAGCACTGAGAAGGCAAGTGATGCTAGTTCCAAGGCCCGCTGTGCATGGCTGTCTCAGGGCCTTCCAGCACTGGCAAAAAAGACTCAGAGAAAGGCAGCTGAGCACAGCTGCTGGGGGGACAGCCCTACAGACCCGCCAGGCCCTGGTAGAGGCCAGACCTGTGGGTATGGCCCAGACCCACTCCTCCAGGGACACCTGAGGGCACCGAGGAAGTGG
The DNA here is from genome assembly GCF_039906515.1 of Pseudorca crassidens. NCBI lineage: Eukaryota > Metazoa > Chordata > Mammalia > Artiodactyla > Delphinidae > Pseudorca > Pseudorca crassidens. Next base: position 27,223,854 of record NC_090307.1, on the reverse strand, counting down.
CTTTTGTCCTTCTTGCTGTAAAGATAGAGCAGGAACTGAAAAAAAAAGACCTCGTCTTTACACCATTTTCCATCTAAATCCTTTCAAAAGTTCTGACTTGGGAGTGGAAAGCCTGAAGGGTCCTTTCCATGTGGTAAAGCAGGGCTTGCTGGAGTGGAAAGGGCAAGGCAGGGAGACACAGACTCCTGGGCACTGGTACCAGCTCCACTGCTGGGTGCAGACCTGGCTGTACTAGGGGATCCCCTTGCCACAGGCATGGGTCGTGTGTCTAATGGGGGCATTAGTTCATCTCTTAAGGATCATCCCAGCTCTTAAATTCTGTAATTCTGCATTCAGAGAATGTAGAATTCCAACTCTTGAATTTTCTATCTGACCTTACAAAGATATTTAGCTCCACCAGATGTGTCCCCATCTGACAAATGGGCATAACAACATCAGCTCTGCCTACCTTCTGGGGTTATCGCAGGGCTCACATGAGATAATCAATGATAAATATGAGGTCTTGTAAAAGAAATGCGGTGTTGGTATTACTGAGGATTCTGGGTATGTTTCTTTTAAACTTTGTCTAATGCTCATGATCAAACCAAGGCACTTGAAGAAATAACACCATTAAGGAAAGCTGTAAGGCCTCCAGGATAATTCTTGGCATTGAAAACAATGTTTTCATTGTATAGCCCCTTCCAAACGTGTTTATCCTCTCCAGGCCCTGAATGATAGGTACCCCCAGCAATGGGCAACATTAGCCTGTTACTGCTCTTGTTACTGTCATTGACAGAGGTCCACATGCGTCAGGGTCCCACACTGAGGGCCATAACGCAGCTGTGTGCACAGCGCAGACAGACAGATTTCCAGATCCTCCCTCAGAGCCTCTTCCTCTCCACCCTGCCCAGTGCTGCCTCTGTGGAGTGAAGGGCATGTGTTTTCCCCAACTGCCTTCTAAGCAGCCAAGGGAGGGCGTCTGTCCTGCCCAGGGCACACCTACCACCTGTCCTCAGGATGACTTACTCTTCAGTGTCGCATTGCTGTCGCTGGGCAGCAATTCTCGGACCAACTGCCCATCATCCTTATCCTTGTCCAACCACCTGCTGGGCAAACGAGGGGCTGTTAGCTCTTTGAGTGGGGCAGCCTGACAACCAACCATCACACAATTCATGCAGAGTCACCAGGAGGCCGGAGCTTTGAACTCAGCAAAGGGAAATGGTTCTACCAGAGCTCAGAACAAAGGATCCCAACCCAGACTAGGGAAGGAGGGCTGCCCTGGGGAGGTGATATCTGGCTGAGACTGGAAGGATGACAAAGAGTTAACCAGGAGAGGAAGGAGGCGCATTCAGAGTGAACAACATGCTAGGACGGAGTGGAGCCTCCAGGAGCAGACGGACAGCCAGTGTGGATGGAATGGAACGAGTGAACGGTGCAGTGCTGGCAGATGAGGCTGGAGAGGTGGCAGGGTCACTTGATGTGGAACCTCGGTAATCATGGTAAAGAGTCTGTCCTAAAAGCCATGAACACCTGTGTCATCGTTATCATAAAAAAAAACAACCCACCTCTTTTTTTAAGAGTCCATCATGTGCGTGGCACTGTGATGAGAGCTCTGGGGTGGGGAGAAGGCAGAGAAGATGCACTATGATGAATAAGACACAGCCCAGCCCCTGGAGAACCTGCAGTCTAGTTAAGAAGGCAGGACAGACTGGCTGAGGTACCAGAGACCAAGACAAGGATGGATGTTAAACCAAAGTAAGTGCAACAGAAGTGTAGAGAAGTGAGAAGGGCTCATGGTGAAGGGCCACTAATCTGAGTCCTCAAGGATGAATGAGATTTGCCAACAAGGAGAAGCTGGGTCTGGACCCTGCACGGCTGGGATTTGAGGGCTATGACTCATCAATATGTCGGAGTAGGCCATGGCATCTGCCAGTGAAAAAGACATTGGACCAATCTGCATGAAAAGCACTGCTCCCACAGAGCACAGAGACCCAGGCTGGGAAATCAGACAATCGTGCAAGCACGAGTTATCCAGGCCCCAGTACCCAAGGCAGTCTGTGATATGGGCTGATGGCAAAAGAAGAGACACCCTCAGTGTTCTCCAGGGCAATGGGGAAACCAAGGTACTTTCTTCTTGACCATTTGTCTACATCTTGGTGCTTGTCTTTGCAGCCCACTCCTATTATACTCCCTAGAGGGAGGCAATCCCTGGGCCACAGAACCTATCAAAGGAAGTCAAAGCACTGTCTCCTCTCCAGCGCTCCCAACATGGAGCTCAGGCTTCTCTAAACCACAGTCCTCTCTGCCAATATACTACTCCCCTCCCCAGGGTCAATTCAGGCAACACTGTGGTCTCTCACATCTCTTCGCTCTTGCCCTCCCCCACTAAGTACATGATCTTACATTCCCATGGGACCTTGCTATCAGCTGGCTGTTAGCTACCACTGACTACTACACATAAAATAGATAAGCAACAGGATCTACTGTATAACACGGGGAACAATATTCAATATCCTGTAATAGCCTATAATGGAAAGTAATCTGAAAAATATAATTGAATCACTACCTGAGACTAACACAATATTGTAAATCAACTATACTTCAATTAAAAAAAAACACTAGCTGACAATTAAGTTGTTATGCTTCCCATGAGCTTTCATGCTGTGAATCTAGAACACCAAAAACCGTCTGAGATTATAAGACATTAAGGTACAAACTCATGGCTTTGATGACAGGGTAAGGGAGAGATTTTGGGGAGCAAGGGAGTGCTGACTAGAGCTCCTCAATCAACCTCTGATTGTCCTGCTGAGGTCACTGCAGCATCTCCCACAGACTTGGAGACCACGGAGGAGGAGGCAGTGATGTGGCCCTGTCAGTGTGCTCACAGGGACAGGGAGGGTGGATAGTCAGCAGACCACTGGCCATCGTAAAATCCCATCTGCTCTCCCTTCTTTCTCTCCACCACTTCCCCATCCCCAGGCCCTCCCCAGCAGCAGAGGAAACCATGACTTGTCATTTCAGTTTCCACCTAAATACTTGCAGGATATTAATAGGTATTTCCAAATATAGTCATTTTCTTTCAGCTTCAAACACTTCAGCCCAGTTTCAGAGTGAGATGTTGCTAAATGGATAAGCCAGTCTGCTGGAGATTTTATTACTCTTTCTCTGGGCTCACAAAAATGTGCAAGTATGCACACGTGTGCACACACACGTACATACATGAACACACACACAAACACATGCACACACATAAACACATGCACACACACATAAACACATGCACCTAAACACACACGTACACACGTAGGCACACACACACACACACACACATAAACACACACACATCTACCATAGCTAAGATGCTCACCACTCCCTGATCCTGGCAGAGAAGTTCTGATAAATAGGCCTGGTTTGTTCTCCTCTCCCAGGGAGTAAAATAATAGCTCAGGTGAAGAAAGAAGCAGTTTGTGAGCCCAGGTTCTAGCTCCAGGTTCTTCAGAGTCCTCCTGGGTCCTGAAGCAGCAAATGCCATCACCACACACCTCACCAAGATATCAGAATCCATTTTCTAAGCCTCTTAGATAGCCTCATCCACCAGAGGGCAGACAGCTGAAGCAAGAAGAACTACAATCCTGCAGCCTGCAGAATGAAAAACACAATCACAGAAAGATAGACAAAATGAAAAGGCAGAGGATTATGTCCCAGATGAAGGTATAAGATAAAACACTAGAAAAACAGCTAAATGAAGTGGAGATAGGAAACCTTCCAGAAAAAGAATTCAGAATAATGATAGTGAAGATGATCCAGGACCTCAGAAAAAGAATGGAGGCAAAGATTGAGGAGATGCAAGAAATGTTTAACAAAAACCTAGAAGAATTAAGGAACAAACAAACAGAGATGAACAATACAATAACTGAAATAAAAACTACACTAGAAGGAATCAATAGCAGAATAACTGAGGCAGAAGAACGGATAAGTGACCTGGGAGACAGAATGGTGGAAATCACTGGTACAGAACAGAATAAAGAAAAAAGAATGAAAAGAAATGCAGACAGCCTAAGAGACCTCTGGGACAACATTAAATGCACCAACATTCTCGTTATAGGGGTCCCATAAGGGAAAGAGAGAGAGAAAGGACCCGAGAAAATATTTGAAGAGATTATACTCAAAAACTTCTCTAATATGGGAAAGGAAATAGCCACCCAAGTCCAGGAAGTGCAGAGAGTCCCAGGCAGGATAAACCCAAGGAGAAACACACTGAGACACATAGTAATCAAACTGACAAAAATTAAGGACAAAGAAAAATTATTAAAAACAACAAGGGAAAAATGACAAATAACATACAAGGGAACTCCCATAAGTTTAACAGCTGATTTCTCAGCAGAAACTCTACAAGCCAGAAGGGAGTGGCAAGATATACTTAAAGCGATGAAAGGGAAGTACCTACAACCAAGCCTACTCTACCTGGCAAGGATCTCATTCAGATTCGACAGAGAAATCAAAAGCTTTACAGACAAGCAAAAGCTAAGAGAATTCAGCACCACCAGACCAGCTGTGCAACAAATGCTAAAGGAACTCCTCTAGGTGGGAAAGAGACTAGCAACTTAAAACAACCTTGTACATATATAGACTGCTATATCAAAATGTCATGGGAACAGCAAACCCAAAACTACAATAGATATACACACACAAAAGAAAAAGCAACAGAAACACAACACTAAAGATGGTCATCAAACCACAAGAGAAGAGAACAAAAGAGGAAGGAAAGAAAAAAGACCTACAAAAAGAAACCCAAAACAATTAAGAAAATGGCAATAGCAATACACATATCGATAATTACCTTAAGTGTGAATGGATTAAATGCACCAACCAAAAGACATAGACTGGCTGAATGGATTTGAAAACAAGACCCGTGTGTATGCTGTCTACAGGAGACCCACAGCAGACCTAGGGACACATACAGCCTGAAAGTGAAGATATGGAAGAAGGTCTTCCATGCAAATGGAATTCAAAAGAAAGCTGGGAAAAAAAAAAAAAAAAGAAAGCTGGAGTAGAATACTCATAACAGACAAAATAGACTTAACAATAAAGACGGTTATAAGAGACAAAGAAGGACACTACATAACAATCAAGGGATCAATCCAAGAAGAAGATATAACAATTGTAAACATATATGCATGCAACATAGGAGCACCTCAACATATAAGACAAATACTAACAGCCATAAAGGGAGAAATTGACAGTTACACAATAACAGTGGGGGATGTTAACACTCCATTTTTATCAATGGACAGATCATCCAGACAGAAAATTAATAAGGAAACACAAGCTTTAAATGACAAAATAGACCAGATAGATTTAATTGATATTTATAGGACATTGCATCCCAAAACAGCAGATTACACTTTCTTCTAAAGTGCACATGGAACATTCTCCAGGATTGACCACATCCTGGGCCACAAAGCAAGCCTTGGTTAATTTAAGAAAATTGAAATCATATCAAGCATCTTTTCCGACCACAATGCTATGAGATTAGAAATGAACTACAAGAAAAAAAAAACTATCAAAAACACAAACATGTGGAGGTTAAACAATTTGCTGCTAAACAATTTGCTAGTTAACAACCAATGGATCACTGAAGAAATAAAAGAGGAAATAAAAAAATACCTAGAGACAAATGAAAATGAAAGCACAACCATCCAAAACCTATGGGATACAACAAAAGCAGTTCTAAGAGGAAAGTTTATAGCAATACAATCTTACCTCAGGAAACAAGAAAAATCTCAAATAAACAAGCTAACCTTACACCCAAAGCAACTAGAGAAAGAAGAACAAACAAAACTGAAAGTCAGTAGAAAGAAAGAAATCATAAAGATCAGAGCAGAAATAAATGAAATAGAGACAAGGAAGACAATAGCAAAGATCAATGAAACAAAAAGCTGGTTCTTTGAAAAGATAAACAAAATTGATAAACCATTAGCCAGACTGATCAAGAAAAAGAGGGAGAGGACTCAAATCAATAAAATTAGAAATGAAAAAGGAGAAGTTACAACTGACACTACAGAAATACAAAGGATCACAAGAGACTACTACATGCAACTGTATGCCAATAAAATGGACAACCTGGAAGAAATGGACAAATTCTTAGAAAGGTACAGTCTCCCAAGACTGAACCAGGAAGAATTAGAAAATATGAACAGACCAATCACAAACACTGAAATTGAAACTATAATTTAAAAACTCCCAACAAACAAAAGTCCAGGACCTGATGACTTCACAGGAGAATTCTATCAAACATTTAGAGAAGAGCTAACACCTATCCTTCTGAAAGTTTTCCCAAAAATTGCAGAGGAAGGAAGACTCCCAAACCCATTCTATGAGGCCACAATCACCCTGATGCCAAAACCAGACAAAGATACCACTGAAAAAGAAATTTACAGGCCAATATCACTGATGAACATAGATGCAAAAATCCTCAACAAAATACTAGCAATTCAAATCCAAAAATACATTAAAAGGCTCATACACCATGATTGAGTGGGATTTATCCCAGGGGTGCAAGGATTCTTCAATATCCAGAAATCAGTCAATGTGATACACCACATCCACAAATTGAAGAATAAAAACCATATGATCATCTCAAAAGATACAGAAAAAGCTTTTGACAAAATTCAACACCCATTTATGATAAAAACTCTCCAGAAAGTGGGCATAGAGGGAACCTACCTCAATGTAATAAAGGCCATATACAACAAACCTACAGCTAGCATCATACTCAATGGTGAAAAGCTGAAAGCATTTCCTCTAAGATCAGGAATAAGACAAGGATGCCCACTCTCACCACTTTTATTCAACATAGTTTTGGAAGCCCTAACTACAGCAGAGAAGAAAAAGAAATAAAAGGAATCCAAATTAGAAAAGAAGAAGTTAAACAGTCACTGCTTGCAGATGACATGATGTTATACATAGAAAAGCCTAAAGATGCTTCCAGAAAACTACTAGAGCTCATCAATAAATTTGGGAAAGTTGCAGGCTACTAAATTAATACACAGAAATCTGTTGCATTTCTATACACTAACAATGAAAGATCAGAAAGAGAAAGTCAAGAAACAATCCCATTTCCCATTGCATCAGAAAGAATAAAATACCTAAGGAGACAAAAGACCTAAGGAATAAACCTACCTAAGGAGACAAAAGACCTGTACTCCAAAAACTATAAGATGCTGATGAAAGAAATTGAAGAAGACATAAACGGATAGAAAGATATACCATGCTCTTGGATTGGAAGATTAAATATTGAGAAAATGACTATACTACCCAAGGCAATCTACAGATTCAATACAATCCCTATCAAATTACCAATGGCATTTTTCACAGAACTAGAACAGAAAAACCCTAAAATTTGTATGGAGACACAAAAGACCCCGAATAGCCAAAGCAATCTTGAGAAAGAAAAATGGAGCTGGAGGAATCAGGCTTCCTGACTTCAGACTATACTACAAAGCTATAGTCATCAAAACAGTATGGTACTGGCACAAAAATAGACCTATAGATCAATGGAACAGGATAGAAAGTCCAGTAATAAACCCACGCACCTATGGTCAATAAATCCATGACAAAGGAGGCAAGACTATACAATGGTGGAAAGAAAGTCTCTTCAACAAATGGTACTGGGAAAACTGGACAGCTACATGTAAAAAAATGAAATTAGATCATTATTTAACACCATACACAAAAATAAGCTCAAAATGGATTAAAGACCTAAATGTGAGACTGGACACTGTAATACTCTTAGAGGAAAACATAGGCAGAACACTCTCTGACATAAATCACAGCAATATCTTTTCCAATCCGTCTCCCAGAGTAATGGAAATAAAAACAAAAATTTAAAAATGGGACCTAATTAAATTCAAAAGTTTTTGCACAGCAAAGGGAACCATAAACAAAATGAAAAGACAACCCACAGACTGGGAGAAAATATTTGCGCATGATGGGACCGACATGAGATTAGTCTCCAAAATTTACAAACAGCTCATGCTGCTTAATATCATCAAAACAAACAACCCAATCAAAAAATAAGCAGAAGACCTAAATAGACATTTTTCCAAGGAAGACATACGGATGGCCAAGAGGCACATGAAAAGATGTTCAGCATCGCTAATGATTAAAGAAATGCAAATCAAAACTACAATGAGATATCACCTCACACCAGTCAAAATGGCCATCATCAAAAAATCCACAAACAATAAATGCTGGAGAGGGTGTGAAGAGAAAGGAATCCTCCTACACTGTTGGTGGGAATGTAAATTGGTACAGCCACTCTGGAGAACAGTACGGAGTTTCCTTAAAAAACTGAAAATAGAGCTACCATATGACCCTGCAATCCCACTCCTGGACATTTATCTGGAGAAAAACATGGTCCTAAAGGATACATGCACCTCAATGTTCATTGCAGCACTGTTTACAATAGCCAAGACACGGAAGCAACCTAAATGTCCATCGATAGATGAATGGATAAAGAAGATGTGGTACATATATACAATGGAATATTACTCAGCCATAAAAAAGAATGAAATAATGACATTTGTAGCAACATGGATGGACTTAGAGATTGTCATGCCGAATGAAGTGTCAGACAGAGAAAAATATCATATGATATCGCTTATATGAGGAATCTAAAAAGAAATGATACAAATGAATGTATTTACAAAACAGAAACGGACTCACAGACTTAGAGAATGAACTTATGGTTACTGGAGAGGAAGGGTGGAGGGAAGGGATAGTTAGAGAGTTTGGGATTGACATGTACACGCTGCTGTATTAAAAAGGATAACCAACAAAGACCTACTGTATAGATCAGGGGGAAAAAAAAAAAAGAATCCATTTTCTAAAAACTGTGTGAACTCTTAAGTGTTTGGGGGCATGGAGAGCCCTGGGGTATGTCAGAGGCTTCAGCTCCTAGTCAGCCCTACAATCACCAGCAGCAACAGCATCGCCTGTGTCATCAGCAGACTTGGCTCCTTTCAAAGTGCAACCGGATTTCACCCTCATAATCACCGTAAGACACTTGCTGGTTGGGAAGGCACAGAAGACCAGAGAAGTTAAGAGCTTTGCCCAAAGTCACATAACAGGTAGGTGGCCAGATTCCTGGCCCTTGCACCACGCTCGTGGCAATTCAGCCAGTGTGGACACTCAGACTTCTTCCTCATCCCCTTTTCACATTCCCCCTCTTCTTCCTCACCTGTCCCAGGGCTCAGTCCTCATTTTCTTCATCCACACTCTCCCTAAAGGATCCCCTCCATTTCCCTGACTTTAAATTCCATCTCTATGCTCTCATTTCCTGAATTTATTTCTCAAGGCCTGACTCTGCCTACTTGATGCACAAGCATCTCAAAACTAACATGGCCCCACTGGACCTGCAGAGTCCACCCATCCCCAACCCTCAGCCCTCGCTCCCCAGGCTTCCCATTTCGGTAGAGAGGGTGACCTCTGCCCACCTACTGAAGGCAGAGACCTGGGGTCTCTAATTCTCCTCTCTCTTAGTGGCAGGTCCTATGAACTCCACCTCCAGGATCCACCTGTGGTGTAGCCCTTCCCCCTACCTTTGCTGCCACCACCTGGGGCCAGGCTGCCAAGTTACGGGCTGAATTGTGTCCCCCCACAAGGAAAGATCTGTTGAAGCCTTAACCTTAGTACCTCAGAATGTGACTTTATTTGGAAATAGTGTCCTCACAGAGGTAACTGAGTTAAAATGAGGTCATTAAGGTGGGCCCTCATCTAAAATGACTGATATCCTTATAAAAAGTGGAAATCTGGACACAGAGACAGACACATACAGAGGGCAGACAATGTGAAGACAGAGGGAGAAGATGGCCATCTACAAGCCCAGGAACGCCTGCGGTTGCCACAAGCTGAGAGGCGTGGAGCAGACCCTGTTCAGAGCTCCTTCGGGAGAGCATGGTCCTGCCGACACCTTGAGTCTGGACTTCTGGCCTCCAGAACTGCGAGGCAAAATTCTGCTGTTTAAGCCACTCAGTTTGTGGTACGTTGTTACAGCAGCCCTAGCAAACTAATACATACCGTCATGGACCCCACAACACCTCTTGCCATTCTGTTTCCTCTCTGGACTCCCTACCACCTGTCCTCCACGCAGAAACCAGAGGGAACTACCCAAAATGGAAGAGCCCCACCAAGCCCTCCTGATGTGGGCCTCTGCCCACCTCTGACCCCACCAGGTGGCTTTCTCCTTTGTCCACCTGCTTTGGTCTCATTGGAGTTCTAGAACCCTCAAGCTCTTTCCCCTGGCACTCTCCTTTTCATCCTGCAAGAATTCAGCCTAAATGTCCCCATGAAGACAGACCCACCCACCTTCTCCATCTCTGACCCACCCTCTCCATCTCAGTGTGGCCTCTCCAGCAGCTGCTGCCACCACTGTGCGTTTCCTCCAGCCCACTCCTCAAAGTCAGCAATTGTGGCTTTCTTAGTGTATTCGTTTGCTTATTGTTTAGTTCCCTTCCAGACAACAAACTTCATGAAGACAGGGGGCAAGCGTATATAAATGCTTCATAAATATCTTTTGAGTGGATGGGAATAAAACAAGGAAGCCTGGTCCATCCAGCATCCCAGCCAGGCAGCCTCTGGGTCCAGCAGGGAGCAAACGGGTCAGTGTTGAGGAGAGACCAGAACTCTCCCACCCCCTCCTTCTTCGTGCTCCCTCCCCATGTGCCAGGCAGCCCTTAGCAACCTCTGCGAACCCCCTCCTCAGTCCCATGCCTCTCACCACTTCTCCAGCCTGGATGACCCACCCTCCCTTCTCTTCACCATCCATTCACTCTCCGATCTTCCTTCCAGGCCCAGGTCCTGTCTGCCTCTCTTGAGAAGCCTTCCCTGGCTCCCCAACCCTTACTCGGAGCCTCTTTCTGTCTATTAGTGCCACTGACTTGGAGCTGCCTGCATCATTACCTATCTTTCCAACGTAATCCTCTTAATACTAACAGTGGCCATACTTTGAAGACTGTAGATGCCTTTGTCATGGACAAAAACATTTCACAATCATTGTGCCCTGGGATTGCCCCAGTGGCCCTCCATAGCTGGGAAGCTGCTCTTCCTGGGCTGGTGTGGTGGTAAGCAAATCAGCTGTAGCAAATGTGTCTGCATGCACATGTGTGCACGAGTGCGTCTGTGTGCCTGGTAGAGAAAGAGCAATGCATTCGCTGCTGTTAGGCAACCTGCCCCCACCCACTCCGAGCAGAGCTGCCCTTAGGCGAGAAGCCTGGGCCAGTCCTAAGGAAGTGACCTTGGACACGCACGCACGCAGCACCTTGTCCATAGGTGCAAGACTCAGCTTGGGCCTGGGATTTGCAGAGCCTCGTTGATCCAAAGCTCCAGTTAAGCGTGTACCTCCCAGACATTGTACGGGTGAATGGGAATGGCCAACCAGACAGCACAAACAATGCTGGTATTGTTCCTCATTATAGAAATGTCTCTATCAGGAACGTTTGATAGAGCCCAAACTGGCTGTGAAAGAAATCCAAATGCTGAAGACAAGAGAAAAGAAAATTTACCTCACTAGTAAGCTGGGATAAGGAAATGAAAACAAAGTAAAATATCTTGACAAGATATTAAAAGGGAAAAGATGTGGTAGAAGGCCATCCAAATGGGGAAAAAACCCACCTTTAATTCAAAAGTTTAATTCAGCATGTAACAAAGCCTCTGAGGTAACTCTCAGTTAAAGTCTGAAGTTGTCATATTTTATCACTGAAAAATGCCAGCATTTCGGTAATTAATAGACTTCGTAGCAGCACCACACTGGGATACCAGTGCTGTTGTTCCGTCACCTGTGTGTGCTGGGGGTGGCGGGGATATGAGGCCCAGGTCTAAGTGCCACCAGCAGGGCCACCTCTCTTTCTGGACCAACTATATCCTTAAGCTATGATTTTGCTCCCTGCACCTGGAATAGGCTGAGTCTTCCCAAAACTAAGGCCCATAACCTAAGCTGGAGAAAATCAAAACAGACAGGACTCATGTACCTGAGACAAGGGAACTCCACGTTGTCGCTCTCGGGCTGCCCCTCCTCTCTCACCAGCACCCGATCCAGGAACCAGCCACTGCCGCTGCCTTTGCCGTCGTGTCTGACCCTCACCCGCCTTACCTTCCGCATGGTGACGGACTCAATGGTGAACTCATCGGCCTTTGTGGGGAAGACAGCAAGGCAGTTAGACGGTGGCTCCCCTGGGACCCAAACACCAAGGGAAGACACAGGCCCAGAAATCCTAAAACCCATAGCCAATGGGTTGGGCTATTGGTCTTTCACAGGTGGGCCAGGGGCAAATTGCACCTCTCCCTCAATTTCTCCCACTGGACTATGTTCGATGTCAAGTTCCCAACAACTGAGATCTGTATTTTTGGATAAATGATGGCCGTTCCCTGTGATCTCCTTTTAAAAGGCAAATCCCCTAGGAGGATTAATAGATTAAGCTGTTATCAGTCACTAATCATTTATCATGAATTAATTCCTTGGTTAATCTCCTCTGGCTCCTTGCTACAGAAGGACACTGGCTCCCTTTTGAGAAAGGGAATGATTAGGGGGACCAGTGGTCTTATTAATTTCACAGTTTTGCCTGCCAGTGAAGCAGCAGGAATGCAGCAGGGGCTGCAGACTTGCCAAGTCTACACAAGTGTACCTGGGGCCCTCTGGGAACAGGAACTCGAGGGTGGGATTCATGAAGGAAGGAATCAGAAGATGTAGAAAGAGAAGAGTAGGAAAGGGTGGAGAAAGACCTCCACTTGAATTCCAGGGCTTGCCCTGCCCTTGCTAAGGAAGAGGTGGCAGAGGAAGGAGAGGACCAAGGCTTACCAAATCTCTTCACCTGATGAGCAAACTTGGGTTTCACATTATTGAACTATGACTCTTAACTGAGCACCTACTGTGTGCTGAGGGCCACGTCTGCTGGCAGGCAGTACATCTGTCATCTCTAATCCTCACAACAGCCAGCCACAGGTAGGCATCCTTTCCCCCATTTCAGACGCAAGGAAACTGAGGCTCAGAGAATGGAGGGTCTGGCCCCAATCCTCCTGACTCTTTCCCCATTGTTTCACACAGCCTCCCCAGTAAATCCAGGATGGTTGGGGAAACCAAAGGGATCACCCAGCATGTTTGTAATGAGGCTAGGAATAGAACCCAATTCTCCCACTTCCATGTTTAGCGTCTTTCCTGATTTCTCTTTCAAAAAGGAAACGAACAAGTTGCTGCCAGTGGTCATGCCTAGTGGAGATGCAATGTTCCTTCAGGTGTCCCAGCTTTCAGCATGCCTGGGACCTTCAGTCCACACATAAGGTGCCCAGCTTCCTTCCCTGCCCACCTCAAGTGTCTTCCTGCTCTGCCCTCTTCTCAAAGCTAAGGTGTGGGCCAGCTCCCAGTCTTAGGAGCCTGGTGGCTGTCATGCATGTAGTTCCCTGTTCGCACACCCAGAGACAGCCTCCCTGATGGCCGAGGCACCAGTACCAGTGATCAGCTCTACTTAGAGCAGGGAAGATAAGGGAATGGGAAGGGGTGGGGCGGGGCTGAGGGAGGTGCACTGCTGGAACTTACGTTGCCCTTCACAAACAGGTCGGTGTTATTCCTGCAGTTGTAGAGCAGCCGCTCCCCCGTGTCCCCCACATCACCAAAAAGGCAGAGGTAGACGTTGGCATCCGTTCCCGCACCTTCAAGTTCCCCAGTGCACACTGTCACGCGGTACCGGGCCACTGGCAGGCAGAGAGAGGGACACAACTAGCTGGCAGCCCCCTGCTCCCAGCACTGGCCCTGCTGCTCCCCACCTCTGAGCACTGCCTCTCCCTCTCCCCCCGGCTCTCATCTGGGCTGACCTTGCTCATTCCGCCAGCTGCCTCACACCAGTCAAGGGCCAGCTCATCTGCAAATCCCTTGTCCCAGACAGACCAGAGGTTCCCAATCCTGGCTAACTGTCAGAATCCCATGGGAAACTTTTATAAGAATTCAGATTCCTGAGCACCACTTCAGACTTCCCAAATCTTAGTTTCCAGAGTGGGACCCCTAAAACTGCATTATTTACAAGCTCCCCCAGGGGACTCTGGTGGAGTTGGCAGTGTTTGGGGACCACAGGTCTAATTCAAACATTTTGGCACTTGATTCCATCCAACCCAGTAGACTTTTTGCCTTAGGTTGTCCTCCAATTCATGAGTCCTGTCTTATTAAGAAAAGTAAGATAACTTTTCTTTTGAACCAGAACTGAGCCTTCCCTTCTCTTCAGAACTCCCCAGTGCTATGGACATGCCAGGAAGAGAAGCAGAGAGAAAGGCACAAAGTACAGCTGCTATGGGAAGGGCAGCATCTTCTTCCCATGTTGAAAATGTACAGTGGAGCAGGCAAACCTGCATCTGGCACATAAGACCTTACTTCCTAAGCTAAAAGTGAAATTCATTCATTCATTCATTCATTCCTTTGCCCAATATCTGTTTACTGAAGCCTAGTGAATGGCAGGCATTATTATAGGTGCAGGGATTCAGCAGTGAGCAAGACAGACTCCTGTTCAATGGCACTTATATTAAAGTTGAGAATGGAAGGATGGAGAGGAGAGATGGACAGTAAAATCATAAATCATGAACAGGAAAATTTCTGAGTTGTATCTGTAACAAAGATAGTATAATGGAGTGATGCCACAGGGTGTGATGGAAGTAGGGAGGTGTACAGTAAGGGGGTGAAGATGATTTAGAGATGCAGAAAAGCTTGCTGCAAGGAGGCAAGGCTTGGACTAAAATGTTGGTGATAGGAGCCAGCCACAGGCGTAGTGAGAGAAGAGGGTGCTGGTAGGTGTGAAGCCCCAATTTGGAGATGAGCAGCTATGTTTCAGGAGCGGAGAGAAGGCCAATATGGCTGGAGTGGAGGGAGAAGGAGGGGATGAGATGAGGCCCAGAGGAGGACAGGGTTAAGGTAAGACATGTGGCTTCCTTTGTGTTTTTGTTTTTAATACAACAGGAAGCCTTTATAGGGCTTTAGGCAAGGAAGTAACTTAGTCTGATCTATGTTTTAAAGAGCATTTGGCTGCCATGTGGAGAACTGATTGTAGGGGAAGAAAGAGTGAATCAGAGAGGCCAGTTAGTGGAAAAATTACAGTAGTCTAGAAAAGAGAGGAGGACGCCTAGGACTGGGGGTGCAGTGGAGATGGAGAGAAGTTGGTAGATTAGAGATATATTTTTGAGGTAGAAACAACAGTACCTGTTGATGGACTGGATAGACAATTGAGGGAAAGAGAAGAACCAGGGACGATTCCTAGGTTTCTGGCTTGGGCAACTAGGTGAATAGTGTTAGCAACAAGCCATAGGGACACTTGGGGAGAATGATGGGTTTGGAAATAAAAATCAATGGTTGTTTATTCATTATAAATTTGAGATGTTTATTAGATGATCATAAAAAGAGGTCAAGATGGCAGTTGAATATGTGTGTGGAGGGTCAGGAGTGTTGACCTGACTTTGGTCATCATAGGCATATAGATTCCATTGAAAGTCACAGGACCAGATGAGATCCCCTATGGAGAGGACGCAGACAAGGACTATAGAGGGATACCAACATTAGAGGTCAAGCCCAGGAGAAGCTAGCAACTCAGATGAAAAGCAGCAGTCAGTGAAGCAGAGGGATTTGGCTCTGAACCTAAAACTGCTCTAAAAAGTCTATTTTTGGGGGGGAGGCTTCCCTGGTGGCGCAGTGGTTGAGAGTCTGCCTGCCGATGCAGGGGACACGGGTTCGTGACCTGGTCCGGGAGGATCCCACATGCCGCGGAGCGGCTGGGCCCGTGAGCCATGGCTGCTGGGTCTGCGCTTCCGGAGCCTGTGCTCCGCGGCGGGAGGGGCCACAACAGTGAGAGGCCCGCGTACCGCAAAAAAATTTTAAAAAAAGTCTATTTTTTTTAAATGAAGGGAATATTAAGGCATTCCCAGATAAACAAAAACTAAAAGAATTCATCACCATCAGACCTGCTCTACAAGAAATATTAAAGGGAGTCCTTCACATTGGACATTAAACAGTAACTTGAACACACCCAAAGACATAAAGAGAACCAGGAAAAGCAATGACTTAGGTAAATATATAGACAGTATACTTTAATTTTTGTTTGTAACTCTTTTCCTCTCAAATCTTATATAAAAGACAACTCCATAAAGCAATAAATGTAAAACTGTATTGGTGGGTTTATAATGTACAAAGATATAATCTGTATGGCAATATAGCACAAAGGAGGTGAAAAGAAACAAACCTACACTGGAGCAGAGATTTTGTATATTATTGAAATTAAGCTGGTATTAATCTGAACTAGAATGTTATAAGTTAAGATGTTAATTATAATTCCCTGGTATAATTCCCTAAGTATAATTCTTCCTACTAAGAAAATAACTCTCACTATATATACATATACATATATGTATATATATTAAAAGAAACAAGGGAACTAAAATGGTATTCTAGAAAATATCTATTTACCACAAAAGAAGGAAGAATAAAGAAACAACAAAAAAAGAGAAGATATATAGAAAGCAAATAGCAAAATGGCAGACATAAATCCTGCCATATTAGTAGTTACATTAAATGTAAATGGACTAAATATTTCAATCAAAAGGCAAAATATGGTGGTAATCCTGCAGAGACAGGATGGGTCTCCCTACTCCAAATTTGCTCAGCTATCAAGGCTGATGATACCACACATGTACCAAGAGTGAATATAAAATGATTACTCACATAATGAGCAGTTCTGGGGAGAGCATGATAGGCCCTCAAGCAGGTCCAAAAATGGCTGGAGACAGCAGAGAGGGATGACTGGTTTGACATTTTATGGTGGTTAAGGGGTGAGAGTTTCTTCACATGGGTCCTTGTATGGCTTGAACTTTCCACAAGTGTGAAGGAAGGGAGCATCCAGGCTTTCTTACCAAATTGCCCAGACATGAGGCAGAAAGCTACTGGTGTAACTGGAAAGCTGTCAGCAGTCAAATATGAAAAAGAAGTCATACTCCTTATTACA
The DNA here is from genome assembly GCF_039906515.1 of Pseudorca crassidens. Classification (NCBI taxonomy): domain Eukaryota; kingdom Metazoa; phylum Chordata; class Mammalia; order Artiodactyla; family Delphinidae; genus Pseudorca; species Pseudorca crassidens. The sequence continues at coordinate 27,206,848 of NC_090307.1, read as the reverse complement.
CAGAGATTGGCAGAATAAATAATACATCTAACTATCTGATATATGGAAGAGACACACTTTAGATTCAGACAGAAATAGATTGAGAGTAAAAGGATGGCTCAAGAAGAAATAGACAATATGAATAAATTTATAACAAGTAAAAGATTGAATCAGAATTCAGAAAGCTACACATGAAGAAAAGCTCAGGCCTAGATGTCTTCACTACTGAATTTTACCAAACATGTAAAGAAGAATTAATACCAATTCTTCTCAAATAAAGTAGAAGGCAATACTTCTGAACTCATTTTGTGAAGCTAGCATATCCCTGCTCCAAAACCTGACAAAGATACCAAAAGAAAAGAAAACTACAGACCAATGTTATGAATACAGATGCAAAATCCTCAAAAAAATATTAGCAAAACAAATCCAGCCCCATAAAAAAGAACTATACACCATGGCAAGGTAGGATCTATCCCAGGGATACAAGTTAAATTTCTGAAAATCAACTAATGTAATATAACATATTAATAGAATAAAGAAACAAAAATCACATGATCATCTCAATAGACTCAGAAAAAGCATTTGACAAAATTCAACACTCTTTCATGATGAAAAATCAACAAACTAAGAATGAAAGGGAACTTCATCAACCCATAAAAGTCATCTATGAAGTACCCACAGCTGACATCATATTTAATGGTGAAAGAGTGGATGCTTTCCTCCTAAGATCCGGAACAAGACAAGGATCTCTGCTCCCACCACTTCTCTTCAACACGGTATTGGAGGTTTTAGCCAAGGCAACGAGGTATCAAGATTAGAAAGAAGTAAAACTATCTCTATTCATGGATGACATGATCTTGTATATTGAAAATCATAAGGAATTCACTAAAAACTATTAGAACTAATAAGAGTTCAGCAAAGTTGTGGAGTACAAGATCAATATAGCAAAATCAACTGTATTTCTATTACCTTGCAATGAACAATCTGAAAAAAAAATTAAGAAAACATTTCCATTCAAAATAGCATCAAAAAGAATAAAATAGGGCTTCCCTGGTGGCACAGTGGTTGAGAGTCCGCCTGCCCATGCAGGGGACACAGGTTCGTGCCCCAGTCTGGGAAGATCCCACATGCCGCGGAGCGGCTGGGCCCGTGAGCCATGGCTGCTGAGCCTGCGCGTCCGGAGCCTGTGCTCCGCAATGGGAGAGGCCACAACAGTGAGAGGCCCGCGTACCACCAAAAAAAAAAAAAAAAAAAAAGACAAGAAAAGAATAAAATAGTTATGAATAAATTTTTAAAAACAAGTGAAAACCAATTAATAAGTCATGGAGATGTAATGTACAGCATGGCAACTATGGTTAATAATACCATACTGCATATTTGAAATTGCTAATACAGTAGATCTTAAAAGTTCTCATCACAAGAAAAAAATTATGTAACAACGTGTTGTGATGGATGTTAACTAGACTTACTGTGGTGATCACTTTGCAATATATACAAATTTTGAATCATTATGTTGTACACCTGAAACTAAATATAACATTGTAAGTCAATTATACCTCAATAAAAAAGAAAAAAGTGAAAAACTTAAGCTCTGCAAACTAAAAAACTGTTGAAAGAAATTAAAGATGTTCACAGATTGGAAGACTTAATATTGTTAAGATGGCAATACTTCCCAAACTGATCTACAGATAAAATGCAATCTCTATCACGATCTTAAATGATTTCTTTGTAGAAATTGACAAGCCATCTCTAAAATACATATGGAATTTTAGGGAACCCAGAATAGCCAAAACAATAGCAAAAAAGAATAATAAAGAAGAATAACAAGTGTTGGCAAGGATGTAGAGAAATTGGAACTCTCATACATTGCTGATGGAAATGCAAAATGGTGCAGCTGTTTGAAAAATAGTATGATAGTTTCTCAAAACTCAAAACAGAATTACCATACAGCCAGCAATTCAGCTCATAGGTATATATCCAAGAGAAATGAAAACATATGTCCACAAAAAAACTTTACATGAATATTCATAGCCACATTATTCATAATAGCCCAAAAGTAGAAATAACCCAAATGTCCATTAACAGTTGAATGTGGTATATCCTTACAGTGAAATATTATTCAGCATTTAAAAGAAATGAAATACAGATGCATGCTACAAGGTGAATGGACATTAAAAACATTATGCTGAGTGAAAGAAACAGATACAAAAAGTCATATATTAAATGATTCCATTTATATGAAATGTCCAGAACAAGCAAATCTATAGAGACAAAAAATAGATTATTGGTTTAAACAGATGGGTAAGTACAGAGATAAGGAGTGAGGTGGGGGAATGGGTGTGACTGCTAATGGGTATGGGTATGCAATGAAAATGTTCTGGAATTTGATAGTGGTCAAGGATACATGATTCTATCAATATACTAAAAGCCACTGAATACTTTAAATAAATGAATTGTATGGAAAATGAATACCTCAATAAAGCTGTTTTAAAAAACGGACACTACTCATTGGTGGTCCATCTAAAATGAAGATAAAGTACATGAGGAATCAGACAAATCACCAGTAAGTTTAATTTAATTTTTCAGTAATATACCCATTTTTATTTGGAGATATGAAGACATCTGAAAATTAAATTTGACCTTTAAATATGTGGGTCTGAATATATAGTGTCTATAGCAAAAGCATTTGTTAGAAGAAAAGGTCAAGGATAACTGCTTATCCACGGACCTGCCTGAGTGGGGCTGGCAAAGGCAGCCACTGAAGTCAAGAGTGGGGAAAGGTCTCCTGCCCCCAACAGTGTCTCCTGTCCTGCCCCCAAGGGTCTCCTGTCCCTCCCTCTTCAGAGGGACAGCACCTGAAATTCAACCACTGCTGCCCCTCCGGTCAACTTTATTAAAATGCAAAAGATAAATGTTTTAAACTTTTAGCCTTCGCATAAATGAAGCTGATGCTTTTGTGTTACGCTCCCAATGATAGGCTGTGTTAACAGTAAGAGGAACAAAGAGCATTAACTGGAGTGAGTACTGAAACGTGGAAACACAAAAGGGAAGGGAGGGCACCAGTCTCACTTCATTCTGACTTTTGATGAAGGTCGGTTTTGCCTTTTGGGGCTGTATCTATTAGGCCATTCCCAGAGGCAAGCTGATGAGGGAATTTAGAAATCTCTATGCCTGGGAACCCCAGTCCCCTTTGCTCAGGAGCTCGAAGGTCCTATTGGCTGGACATTGTCAGGGGTCCCAATTCTCTCTAGGGGCCACTCCCAGCCCACCTGCCACTGAGGTTCTAAGCACCTTCCTGGCAAGAAGCCTGTGGACAATTAAAAATAATTATATTAGCCATCAGCAGTGAAAGACTTTAAACAGATGGGTAAGTACTAGAACCTCTTGTACTTTAATTTTAAAATTACAGCTCAGCCTGATTAGCAAGAAGCCACAGATTTCAGCACTTGAGACCAGTGGTCTCTTGCTGGCTCATCAGTGGTATGTAATCCCTTCTGCTGGGCATGCAGGGCAGAATGCAGATCTCATTGGTTTTACTATCTCACATAGCTCCTGAGGGAAAGGCAAGGTGGAGATAAATTGTGGGCTGGTGAGTGTTTTGTCTGTGTCTCCTGGTCTGTGTTAATCAGTGCAATCACCCCGGAAGGCATCTTGGCTCTCAGACGTGGTGTTGATTTCTTGTTTGACTGACCCTTATTTTTTAAATAAACTAGGAGTACACAATTTCAAACATAGAGAATTGGTTTTAAATTGGTATTTACTCATTTTACATGAGTCCAAGACTCTCCACTGAAGGGATTTTCAGGAAGCCCTGCACATTATACCTTGGTATACCTTGGTACCAACTGGGGAAGTGAGATGTTGCCACCCGCTCTATTTACTGTTACAAAGAAGCATCCAGACCAGAAAAGGAGATGTGAGTTCCTGTAGAGGTGAGTGAGGACATGGGAGTGTTCCAAGAACAAGAGGAATTTATGTGAGCCAGAAAGAACAGTTGGGGAAAAGAAATTCGAGTTGATATGGGCTCCAAAGTACTGCCAAGGACCCCCAGAAGGCATTAAACTGCCCTTATAGCCAGGACAGACAGCCCTTCTGTCACTAACCCGGGTCCTTGAAGTCTTTAATCAATAGAAATTGATAAGAGGCCAGAAGAGAAATCCAGGCAAGGCTTTACTGGGACTCGTGCCAGAGCACGAGGGAGTGAAAACAAGTAGCAGGTGCCCTTGCTTGCTCTCTGAGGAGGGCAAGCTGGTTCCTTAAATGGGGTGAGGGTGGGGGCGGATTGGTGGGTCAGGCTGGAGGGGCGGCTTGGGTGTCTGTCCACACCCTTGGCGGTGCTGTGTGCAGGGATTATGCTTTTGCTCCCGGTACCTCAGCAATGGCAGTTGGTTTGTGGTCTTCTTGTATCTTATAATTGCCCCCAACTGCAGTTATGTGTGCAGTTATTTTTAGTCCCTTATAGTTTCTTTGTATTCTGTCGCTAGAGATTCAAGCACTCCAGTAAATGGTGCCAGGTCCCAGCTTATCTCACTTCAATCCAATACTAGTCGTTAGAGAATTTTTTTTAATTGCAGTTGTTCTTTAATAGTATCACAGAAGGCAAAAACAAACAAAAGACAGCTATGATAGCCCCATATCTTATACGCTGTTTAAAATGTTTCAAGGGTGTTTTTGTATGTAACCTATAGAAATGCTCTTCCTTCCCGCCCCTCCCACCGTGATCTCTCCTTATCTATCACATCCCTACCATGCAAGACCTAGCTCAAATGCCTGAACAAAGTTTCTCCCATCTTCCTCAGCAGGAAGTTTACCTCCCTACTGTGTCTACTGCATTCATTCAACTCCTACCAGTTCCACCTTCAGAGTATTTCTTGAATTTATGTCCTCCTCCACAGTCTACCTGAACCCTGCACAATTTCAGGACCACTTTTTCTTTCCCCTGGATGATTTCTTGTCCCTAAAATACATCCTCCACACACTCACAAGTCCTTGACAGAGCAGGAGAAATGTGGGGAGGAAGGAACTGGATGGAGTTCAAGTTCAAGGGTGGTGTGAGTGTCATCAAGGTCATGAGAGGCCTGCGAGGGCAGGAGCCTGAGTCAGAGATGGGGACTGAGTCAGAGCTCAGAGGAGCAGCTTTGTGGGATGAGCCCAAGTGAGGTACTGAGGAGTGGCTGGTTGCATGGGGAGGTGGAGGTGAGCAAAGTGGACGAGGACCAGCATGTGGATGAATGGGTTTTCCACATGGACATTGATAGAAGCAGAACAAAAGCTCTCAGGTTTTGATATGTGCAAAAATTACTTGGTGTGCTTGATAAAAATACCGATTACCAGGCATAGCCCTCAGAGAGCCTAGTCAGTATATCTGGGATTGGGCCCAGGGATATTCATTTTAACAAACACTCTAGGCAATTTTTATATAAATGGGACCTTGAGCATACTTTCAGAGACACCATCTGTTATGGGCTGTGTTGTGTCCCCCACCAAATCCATATGTTGAAGTCATAACCCGCCAGTACCTCAGAATGTATTTGGAAGTAGGATCTTTAAAGAAGTAAATAAAGTAAAATGAGGTCGTATGTGTGGGCCTTAATCCAATATGATTGATGTCCTTATAAGAAGAGATTAGGACATAGACATGAGCACACACACAGGGGAAAGATCATGTGAGGACACAGCAAGAAGATGGTCACTTTCAAGGCAAGGAGAGAGGTCTCAGGAGAAAGCCAACCTGCCAACACCTTGATCTTGGGCTTCTAGCCTCCAGAACTGTGAGAAAATAAATTTATGTTGTTTCAGCCCCCCAGTCTGTGGTATTTTGTTATGGCAGCCCAAGCAGACTGGTTCACTGTCCTAGAACAATGGTAGGAGTTGAGGGGTCTAGAGAATGACTAGGGGGCACCTTGCAAAAGAGGAACATGTCCAGAGTGAACAGAAGATGGAAATGAGCTGGGGCAGAGGCCACATTGTGGGTGGTGTGAGCCTCGAGGCCGAAAGGGCAGTGGGAGTCAGGAGAATGCCCCCTCCCGCTAGCCCCACAGCTGTGAGGACGGAAAACTGGGTTTTGGGGGGAGGGGAGCCATGCTTCAGTCAAGGTACGGAGGAGATGGAGGTAAAAGAACATCCTGGGCATTTAAGTAAAAATGGCAGCTTTCTCTCTGAAAAAAACTCACTAAAATGATAGCATACAGGTATTTTAGATTTAACCAAACAAAAAATGTTCACCAATAAGGCTCAGGGAAAGGGATGAATATAGACAACAGCAACCAGATTTCAGAAGCTGGAGCACAGCTAGAAAAGTGTGCTTTTCACAGTGCCTTAGCACAGTGGGTCCTCACCAGGAGCGCTGACAGCCCCTAGAAATTTGTTGGACAAATTCCTGAGCCCCCCACCCCAGACCTACTGAATTAGAAAATCTGTGGGTGGGCCCCAGCAATCTGTGTTTTAAGAAGCCCTTCAGGTGACAATGCTGAAGTTTGAGGTCCCCTGACTTAACAGACCAGAGAGAATTGATCAGAGCTATCAGCTGTGAAATTTGAGAAGTAAGGTTGCAAAGTGTCAGGAATGACAGCACCAGGTAACTTTAGAAATAGGGAGTGAGGAACTAAAATTATGAGAACTGGTTAGAAGGATTTAGAAAGCAGTTAGATCCCAAGACCATCTCCTCAATTGTTCATACCTGCAGGCTCAATTCTGGCACATAAAGAGGGCAGATCAGGTAACAGCAGGTGTGTTTCTGCCTTGGTGGGATACGTCACATAGAGTCCTAATTGGGGGGTGGGCAGGAATCTTATGTTATTTATCATATTTACAGGGAGATGATAGTCTTGTTGACAAAGAAAATACTGCTGAATGTGAAAAGGCAGAGTATAGTTTGCTGACCTAGGAGGCAGGAGATCTTGTTCTAGGTCTCACTCTGTCTCTAACTGTATAATCAGGGCAAGAACTTCCTCAGTTTCCTTATATGCATCAATCTATTTTAACGACCTTTGAACACAAATATTCCATAGTCCATTTTAATTAATTCCATAGTCCATTTTAATTAAAAATGAAGAAGAATCATAAAATAGTACTAATTGCAAGCATGGCCTAATTAGACTAACAGGGTGATCCCTTTTTAGATATTTGCTGTTTGGGGTTTCTATGTTTTTGTGTATTTCACTCTGTTCCAATTGTTTAAAAATATATATACAGAGCTTCTACTGGGTGTGCAAATGCCTGAGAAGTGACACTATCCAAATACTTAGACGGACTACTGGAACTATGGATGACATCGTAATTCGCTTTTTGTAATTTTGCAATGTTATTTTACTATTTAAAAAAAATCAAGCACAGCCACAAGGATAGAAAATAGGTTAATTATATTAAGTGCCAATTCTGATCAATTGCTAATGTTTGCTTGCAGTGCTATATTGAGGGCTATGAAGCTCATTTCAGACTAAATGGGAGAGAATGCTGTGATTACTCAGTAATGTCTGCCAAGAGAAAAGGATAGGACACGTGCCGTGTATTTGCCAGCACTCTGGCGGTATAACCTAGAGGCAAAATGATCTCCTTTTCCCTCTTTGAATGTGGTTGCTAGACTCCAGATTAAAAGCTCAGCTCTCGGGCTTCCCTGATGGCGCAGTGGTTGAGAATCTGCCTGCCAAGGCAGGGGATACGGGCTCGAGCCCTGGTCTGGGAAGATCCCACCTGCCACGGAGCAACTGGGCCCGTGAGCCACAACTACTGAGCCTGCGCGTCTGGAGCCTGTGCTCTGCAACAAGAGAGGCCGCGACAGTGAGAGGCCCGCGCACCGCGATGAAGAGTGGCCCCCGCTTGCCACAACTAGAGAAAGCCCTCGCACAGAAACGAAGACCCAACACAGCCAAAAATAAATAAATAAATTTATTTAAAAGCTCAGCTCTCTTCTACTAGCTCCAAAAAGAAATAGAGGATTCATAAGGGAGCAGTCAAGTGTGTCTATAAGAGCCAAGATCCAGCCTTCCTTTTTGAGGATCATCTTATGCATAATTTGAAGAGTTGCCTTTAATTTCAGGGAGTGTGTGGAGAAATATTGTTCAGTGTGGATTCTTCTCATCCCCTCATAGCCAACCTGAAGACCCAGAAATCTCCCCATTCTCACCCATGCCCATCATAAAGCCTTAGCATCGTGGAGATGGCTACTACAAGCCGGTCTTGAGTCTAGGACCTTCTAAACCCAGTCCTCATTCAGAAGGAGCCTGATGGTGCATAGTGGACAAGACTACCAGCTCATGGGCTAGACACCCATTGGCACACCAAGTAAGAGCTCCATTACCTCCCCCAGGATGAGAGCCAGTCAATACTTACTGCCCATTATCCTCCGTACTGTTGGACCCTCGGCAGTCATTTCCCTAACGATCTCATTGTCATCCTCATTGGCATCCAGCCAGCGATTGCAGTTGAAGTTATACTTGTCCTTGGTCAGGGTGTTCATCAGGGTCATCTGGAATGAAGTCCTGGAGTGAGCAAGTGGTGTACCAGAGATATTCATCCATGCCTTGAGGTTCCCGTTCTGCTAGTTCATCTCAAGGAGGACAAGGCCGTCCCCTAGGGAGGACTCTTGTGGAAGATGGAGTGCCAGATTAATATTTATCCCTCTGGTCCCCTGGAGACCCACAGTTGCCTAGCAGCCAGGTGATTAGGACACAGTGCAAGTCTGCTGAAACCTAAGCAACTTCTTAGTCTACTTTGGAAGTCCTGTCCCCGTCAGGAAGTCCATGTGTCATGTGTCCAAATTTAGGTCTCACTACAACCCTTCCCCACCCACACTCCCAACAGATAAACGCAAACTAACAAGACAAGGTCATTAGAAAGAGACCATTTTGGTTCCTCTCCCAACCACCTTCTAACCCCCAAGATGGTACATCTCACCTTTTCTAAATGCCATCCAGAACCAGGACTCCTTTTATCATGCCACGCCCGAATCTTATAAAACCTGCCGAGGTCTGGGAGCTCAATCTATGGTGAGAAATAACAAGGCCTGAGTGGACAGAACCAAGTGAAATGTGTTTACCCTCATAGCTGACCCCCTGCCAGGAGGGTACCCACTTTGAGCTGTTTCTTCAGCATCAAGGGTGGGTTTGCTTCAAACCACCCTCATATATTCTATCTTCTTGTGCTCTTTTAACCAATGGCACATGAGGGAGAGACAGCCACGTAGAGCTAAGGTTCAATCTGGGCTGGTGAAACTGAACAAAAATAACTGACCCACAGTAGGATCCAGACTAAATAAAATCTTCCAAGCAATAAGCTTTCAATTACAAAATCCATATGGCAGCCCTGCAAATTAGCACAGGCCCAAGCCCCAGGACTCTGCTGGGCACTGAAACAGACAAAAAGATCAATACAGTGGTCATGCCCTTTCCCTAGGGGCTCCAAGTCTAGCCAGGAAGACAAATACATAAAGAGCAATGAACGGAAGGTATAATAGAAGTGCCAACGGGGTGCTCTGAGAAGAGAGCTGCAAATTACAAATTATTCTTACCTAAAGGTCAGAGCAGCACTTCCGTTGACAAAACAAGCCTTGCTCTGCTTACATACATACTGAAAATTTAAAGCTGAATTTCTTTTTAAATGTTCCAAAATGTATACTTTCCTTTAAATTTGCTCCTCACTCTCTAATTCAGTCCACACTGGGCGGTTTGACACTAACTGTGCTCAGGGTCTCTGTTCTAAAATGATTCCCCAAGTCACCAGGCTCCTGAATGTCCAAAGCCATTACATACTTGCTTCTTCTCCCATGCTTGGTTCTGGACTGTTTGATTCAGATGAAGGGCCAGATCTAAACTGCACCCCATCAGTACATTGCCCGTACATTAAATGTGATATTCCTTGCAGGGGCCTAGGGTCTCTATTTTACCTTTTTGTCTTCAAACTTGGTCCAAACCTGGCTTAGGAAACCAGAATCCCATGACAAATGCTTCTTACACCCCTTTCTCTTTCTTCCCTCCCACTCTGTCACTCTTCCTACCCTAAATTTCTCAATGATTCCGGGTTTGAACCACTTGTTGTTGGGATTCAGGAGAATCTCATCCGTCCGCCCTTTCTGCCCATAAATCTGGATGAAGATAGGAGAGTTGGTACCAGCTTTCTTCAAGTCGGTCGTCCAGACCCACAGGGACCATGGGAATTCTGCAGAGACAGGTCAAGTTGTACCATTAACTTCAAAAGTGAAGAGATTTTCAAGCTACCAGTGGGGAAGACAAGCAAATCAAAGGTGATCAGGACTGAAGTACAGGTTGTATACAGGTGTGTCCTACCCTCAGAAACCCATTATAACAAATACTAAATTTGGGAAGCCAAGGATTCCTTGCTATTTGAGAGAGTGTGCCTTAATGTTCCTTTTAGTGGTGAAAGTCTATTAGTATATTTTAAATAGGGGGAATAGTTGACTCCACCCACCCTATGGCCAGTACATTCAGAGTGCAGTGTGTGCAGCCATTCAGTTTAACAACTAGCCCATCACAGCAGCTTAACGATTTGGGGCTGCTGGAGTATCAGCCTTGGTGCCATGTCTGTAATTCTGTGTGGTCTGTACCTTGGAGAACTGAGGTCCCTGGGGGACCCTTTCCCTTCCTTTCCAGAGGAGAATTGAGAAGAAGGAGCGCCCAGTGGTTTGACAATCCTGGCCTTTGCTGGCTCTGGGCCCCTCCACCTACTTTTCAGCCTCTTCTTCCTGAGAGACACCATCTCGTAGAGCTGCCTCTCGATCAGCCCATCTGTCTTCTTCTCATCCAGCCAGCTGCTGCAAGGGAAGGTCTGCTGGATGCCAGTGAAGGGGCACAAAATCACCACCTGGGGGAGCAGATCACATCTCCTACAGTAGGTCCCCTGGCTGGGACTTCTTTGTAATGTTCAACAGCCTCCTTAGCCCCACATTTAGGGTTGTCTGCATTACTTACCTCAAGGAATGTCACTTTTCTTCCCACTGCCCATCTCATTAAATCTTAGATCAAGAAATACCTCCTCTAAGAAATCTTCCCAAGTAGGTATCACCTATATTCCAAACCTCAAACATTTTTCTCTATACACATACCCTTTTTGAATACCATATTTCCTTATGCACATTGTAAAATATCCATCTGAACCAAGTTAACTCGAATACTAAATTAATACCCTATATTTGTCTTGTGGAAAAAAGGTCCGTCACATAAAAGGTAATTAATATCTATAATTTAATACAAAAACTAACTACCCTCTTCAGGACTTGATCCTTATTTAACCTTCTCTCCTACATCTTCTCCATCTCTACCCACATTCTGAACTTATGGGTTTAGAACATGGCATTCTAACCTTCTCTCCTACACCTTCTCCATCTCTACCCACATTCAGAACTTATGGGTTTAGAACATGGCATTCTGTCTAACCCAGACACACCTAGGTGTTTTGAAGAGAAGCATCAGAATGCCAAAGACAGAGATCTTAAGAGCATCAAGAGAAAAAAGACAGATGATGGCAATTGGACTAACAGAAGCCAGAGGATATTGGAGGGTGGGGGCATTATAACTCAATCTAGAGTTCTGTATCCTGAAATTTCTTTCAAGAATGAAAATGAAATAAAATAATTTTCAAACTAACAAAAACAGAGTTTACAACCAATAGACCTTACTTAACCAAAGGAACTTCTAAAGCATAGTACTTCAGGAGGAAGAAGAAAATTGACACCAGAAAAGAGGTCTTAGATGCAAGAAGAATTGGCAAGCAAACACACTGGCAAACAGGTAGGTAAATCTGGACAAATATGACTCTACAAAACAACAGCATATAATATGTGAATTTAAAAATAATTCAAAGGAGAGCTAAAATACTCTACTTTCAAAATTGGCATGCAATCTAGATGCAGGATTATTACCATTAGAAATTTCTAAGGTTCTTGATTTGTCTAAGAGGGAGTTAGAGATGGTGGTTAAATTTAGGTCTTGTTACAGTAAGTATGTATGTTAAAATTTCAATAGTAACCACTAAAAAAACCAGAGAGTGTATAATTTCCAAATCACTATCAAGAAAATAAAACCCACAACCAATCAGTTAATCAAAAAAAAAAAAAAAAAAGAAAAAAGAAAGACATAGTAAAAGCAGGACAAACAGACATGTTAATAGTTATAAAAAACATAAATGACTAAATTTATCAGTTAAAAGCTAGATAGTATCAGATAGGATTGTGATAAAGATTCAATTAACCAGAAGGTTATACTAATTCTACACCTCACAACGTAGCCTAAAACTATATAAAGCAAAAATTGTTAGTTCTACAGTAAGAAATTTAAATATCTACCACCGACATTGGAAATTTCAACACATATTTCTTCGTAATTAATAGATCAAACAGACAAAATGCTATTAAGGAGATAGAAGATTCAAAAACAAAAGTAACAAACTGAATTTAATAAATAAAATCAAAATCTTAAGTTCAACTCTTGGAACATATACCTAAATTGAAGCGCATTGTAAAGTAAATGTCAAAAATTTTTTTAATGGCATCCACCATTGAGAGGACCTTCAAGATGGCGGAGGAGTAAGACGTGGAGATCACCTTCCTCCCCACAAATACATCAAAAATACATCTAAATGTGCAACAACTCCTAAAGAACACCTACTGAACGCTGGCAGAAGACCTCAGACTTCCCCAAAGACAAGAAACTCCCCACGTAGCTGGGTAGGGAAAAAGAAAAAACAGAGACAAAAAAATAGGGAGGGGACCTACACCTCTGGGAGGGAGCTGTGAAGGAGGAAAAGTTTCCACACACTAGGAAGCCCCTTCACTTGTAGAAACGGGAGTGGGCTTGGGGGAAGCTGTGGAGCCATGGAGGAGAGCACAGCAATAGGGCTGCAGAGGGCAAAGCGGAGAGATTCCCGCAAAGATGATTGGGGCTAACCAGCACTCACCAGCCTGAGAGGTTTGTCTGCTCACCCGCCAGGACAGGTGGGGGCTGGGAGCTGAGGTTCGGGCTTCGGAGGTCAGATCCCAGGGAGAGGACAGGGGTTGGCTGCGTGAACACAGCCGGAAGGGGGCTAGTGCACCACAGCTAACCAGGAGGGAGTCTGGGAAAAAGTCTAGAACTTCCTAAGAGTCAAGAGACTGTTGTTTTGGGGTGCACGAGGAGAGGAGATTCAGGGCACTGCCTAAAAGAGCTTCAGAGACAGGTGTGAGCCACGGCTATCAGTGCGGACACCAGAGACAGGCATAAAATGCTAAGGCTGCTACTGCAGCCACCAAGAATCCTGTGTGCAAGCACAGGTCACTATCCACACCTCCCCTCCCGGGAGCCTGTGCAGCCCACCACTGCCAGGGTCCCATGATCCAGGGACAACTTCCCTGGGAGAACACACAGGAGAACACACGGCGCGCCTCAGGCTGTTGCAATGTCACACTGGCCTCTGCCGCCGCAGGCTCGTGCTGCATTCTGTACCTCTCTCTCCCCCGGCCTGGGTGAGCCAGAGCCCCTTAATCAGCCCTCCTTTAACCCCCTCCTGTGTGGGTGAAGAACAGATGTCAGAGTGTGACCTACATGCAGAGGTAGGGCCAAATCCAAAGCTGAAACCCAGGAGTTGTGTGGACAAAGAAGAGAAAGGGAAATTTCTCCGTGCAGCCTCAGGAGCAGCAGATTAAATCTTCACAATCAACTTGATATACCCTGCATCTGTGGAATACCTGATTAGACAATGAGTCATCCCAAAATTGCGGTGGTGGACTTTGGGAGCAACTGTAGACTTCGGGTTTGCTGTATACGACTGACTAGTTTCTGATTTTTATGTTTAACTTAGTATGGTTTTTAGCGCTTGTTATCATTGGTGGATTTGTTTATTAGTTTGGTTGCTCTCTTCTTTTTTTAAAAAAATTACTTTAAAAATATGTTTATTTTAATTATTTTTTATTTTAAAAATTTTATTTTATTTTTCTTTCCTTCTTTTTTTTCTCCCTTTTCTTCTGAGCTGTGTGGCTGACAGGGTTTTGGTGCTCTGGCCGGGTGTCAGGCCTGTGCTGCTGAGGTGGGAGAGCCGAGTTCAGGAAATTGGACCATCAGAGACCTCCCGGCCCCACGTAATATCAATCGGCGAGAGTTCACCCAGAGATCTCCATCTCAACGTGAAGACCCAGCTCCACTCAATGACCAGCAAGCTCCAGTGCTGGACACCCCATGCCAAACAACTAGAAAGACAGGAACACAACCCCATCCATTAGCAGAGAGGCTGCCTAAAATCATAATAATTTCACAGACATCCCAAAACACACCACTGGACATGGTCCTGCCCACCAGAAAGACAAGATCCAGCTTCATCCACCAGAACACAGGCAACCAGTCCCCTCCACAAGGAAGCCTACACAACCCACTGAACCAAACTTACCCACTGGGGGCAGACACAAAAAACAATGGGAATTACGAACTTGCAGGCTGCAAAAAGGAGACCCCAAACACAATAAGTTAAGCAAAATGGAAAGACAGAGAAATACCCAGCAGATGAAGGAACAGGTAAAAACCCACCAGGCCAAACAAATGAAGAAGAAATAGGCAGTCTACCCAAAAAAGAATTCAGAGTAATGATAGTAAAGATGATCCAAAATTTTGGAAATAGAATGGAGAAAATACAAGAAACATTTAACAAGGACCTAGAAGAACTAAAGAGCAAACAAACAGAGAGGAACAACACAATAAATGAAATTAAAAATTCTCTAGAAGGAATCAATAGCAGAATAACTGAGGCAGAAGAACGGATATGTGACCTAGAAGATAAAATAGTGGAAATAACTACCACAGAGCAGAATAAAGAAAAAAGAATGAAAAGAATTGAGGACAGTCTCAGAGACTTCTGGGACAACATTAAATGCCCCAACATTTGAATTATAAGGATACTAGAAGAAGAGAAAAAGAAAGGAACTGATAAAATATTTGAAGAGATTATAGTTGAAAACTTCCCTAATATGGGAAAGGAAATAGTCAATCAAGTCCAGGAAGTGCAGAGAGTCCCATACAGGATAAATCCAAGAAGAAACAAGCCAAGAAACATATTAATCAAACTATCAAAAATTAAATACAAAGAAAAAATATTAAAAGCAGCAAGGGAAAAACAGCAAATAACATACAAGGGAATCCCCATAAGGTTAACAGCTGATCTTTCAGCAGAAACTCTACAAGCCAGAAGTGAGTGGCAGGACATACTTAAAATGATGAAAGGGAAAAACTTACAACCAAGATTACTCTACCCAGCAAGGATCTCATACAGATTCAACAGAGAAATTTAAACTTTTACAGACAAGAAAAAGCTAAGAGAATTCAGCACCACCAAACCAGCTTTACAAAAAATGCTAAAGGAACTTCTCTAGGCAGGAAACACAAGAGAAGGAAAAGACCTACAATAACAAACCCAAAACAATTAAGAAAATGGTAATGGGAACATACATATTGATAACTACCTTAAATGTAAATGGATTAAATGCTCCAACCAAAAGACATAGACTGGCTGAATGGATACAAAAACAGGACCTGTATATATGCTGTCTACAAGAGACCCATTTCAGACATAGGGACACATACAGACTGCAAGTGAGGGGATGGAAAAACGTATTCCATGCAAATGGAAATCAAAAGAAAACTGGAGTAGTAATTCTCATATCACACAAAATAGACTTTAAAAGAAAGACTATTACAAGAGACAAAGAAGGACACTACATAATGATCAAGGGATCAGTCCAAGAAGAAGATATAGGAATTGTAAATATTTATGCACCCAACGTAGGAGTACCTCAATACAAAAGGAAAATGTTAACAGCCATAAAAGGGGAAATTGACAGTAACATAATCATAGTAGGAGACTTTAATAACACCCCACTTTCACCAATGGACAGATCATCTAAAATGAAAATAAATAAGGAAACACAAGCATTAGATGACACATTAAACAAGATGGACCTAACTGATATTTTTAGGACATTCCATCCAAAAACAACAGAATACACTTTCTTCTCAAGTGTGCACGGAACATTCTCCAGGATAGATCACACCCTGGGTCACGAATCAAGCCTTGCTAAATTTAAGAAAATTGAAATCATATCAAGTATCTTTTCCAACAACAATGAGACTAGATATCAATTACATGAAAAAAACTGTAAAATGTACAAACACATGGAGGCTAAACAATATGTTACTAAATAACCAAGAGATCACTGAAGAAATCAAACAGGAAATCAAAGAATACCTAGAAACAAATGACAATGAAAACACAATGACCCAAAACGTATGGGTTGCAGCAAAAGCAGTTCTAAGAGGGAAGTTTATAGCAATACAATCCTACCTCAAGAAACAAGCAACATCTCAAATAAACAACCTAACTTACACCTAAAGCAATTAGAGAAAGAAGAACAAAAACCCCCCAAATTTAGCAGGACAGAAATCCTAAAGATCAGATCAGAAATAAAGGAAAAAGAAATGAATGAAACAATAGCAAAGATCAATAAAACTAAAAGTTGGTTCTTTGAGAAGATAAACAAAATTGATAATCCATTAGCCACACTCATCAAGAAAAAAAGGGAGAAGGTTCAAATCAATAGAATTAGAAATGAAAGAGGAGAAGTAACAACTGACACTGCAGAAATACAAAGGATCATGAGAGGTTACTACAAGCAACTATATGCCAATAAAATAGACAACCTGAAAGAAATGGACAAATCCTTAGAAAGGCACAACCTTCCAAGACTGAACCAGGAAGAAACAGAAAATATAAACAGACCAATCACAAGCACTGAAATTGAAACTGTGATTAAAAATCTTCCAACAAACAAAAACCCAGGACCAGATGGCTTCACAGGCCAATTCTATCAAACATTTAGAGAAGAGCTAACACCTATCCTTCTCAAACTCTTCCAAAATATAGCAGAGGAAGGAACACGCCCAAACTCATTCTACAAGGCCACCATCACCGTGATACCAAAACCAGACAAAGATGTCACAAAAAAAGAAAACTACAGGTCAATATCACTGATGAATATAGATGCAAAAGTCCTCAACAGAATACTATCAAATAGAATCCAACTGCACATTAAAAGGATCATACACCATGATCAAGTGGGATTTATCCCAGGAATTGAAGGATTATTCATTATATGCAAATTAATAAATGTGATACGCCGTATTAACAAATTGAAGGATAAAAACCATATGATCATCTCAATAGATGCAGAAAAAGTTTTCGACAAAATTCAACACCAATTTATGATAAAAACTCTCCAGAAAGTGGGCATAGAGGGAACCTACCTCAACGTAATAAAGGCCATATACGACAAACCCACAGCAAACATCATTCTCAATGGTGAAAAGCTGAAAGCATTTCCTTTAAGATCAGGAATAAGACAAGGATGCCCACTCTCACCACTATTATTCAACATAGTTTTGGAAGCCCTAGCCATGGCAGTCAGAGAAGAAAAAGAAATAAAAGAATACAAATTGGAAAAGAAGAAGTAAAACTGTCACTGTTTGCAGATGATGTGATACTATACATAGAGAATCCAAAAGATGCTACCAGAAAACTACTAGAGCTAATCAATGAATTTGGTTAAGTAGCAGGATACAAAGTTAATGCACAGAAATCTCTTGCATTCCTGTACACTAATGATGGAAAATCTGAAAGAGAAATTATGGAAACACTCCCATTTACCACGGCAACAAAAAGAATAAAATACCTAGGAATAAATCTACCTAGGGAAACAAAAACCTGTATGCAGAAAACTATAAGACACTGATGAAAGAAATTAAAGATGATACCAACAGATGGAGAGATATACCATGTTCTTGGATTGGAAGAATCAGTATTGTGAAAATGACTATACTACCTAAAGCAATCTACAGATTCAATGTAATCCCTATCAAATTACCAATGGCATTTTCTATGGAGCTAGAACAAATCATCTTCAAATTTATATGGAGACACAAAAGACCCCAAATAGCAAAAGCAGTCTTGAGGGAAAAAAGCGGAACTGCAGGAATCAGACTCCCTGACTTCAGACTATACTACAAAGCTACAGTAATCAAAACAATGTGGTATTGGCACAAAAGCAGAAACAGATCAATGGAACAAGATAGAAAGCCTGGAGATAAACCCATGCACCTATGGTCAACTAATCTATGACAAAGGAGGCAAAGATATACAATGGAGAAAAGACAGTATCTTCAATAAATGGTGCTGGGAAAACTGGACAGCTACATGTAAAAGAATGAAATTAGAACACTCCCTAACACCATACACAAAAATAAACTCAAAATGGATTTGAGACCTAAATGTAAGGCCGGGGACTATAAAACTCTTAGAGGAAAACATAGAAAGAACACTCTTTGACATAAATCACAGCAAGATAGTTTTTAATCCACCTCCTAGAGTAATGGAAATAAAAACAAAAATAAACAAATGGGACCTAATGAAAGTTCAAAGCTTTTGCACAGCAAAGGAAACCATAAACAAGACAAAAAGACAGCCCTCAGAGTGTGAGAAAATATTTGCACATGAATCAGCAGACAAAGGATTAATCTCCAAAATATACAAACAGCTCATGCAGCTCAATATTAAAGAAACAAACAACCCAATCCAAAAATGGGTAGAAGACCTAAATAGACATTTCTCCAAAGAAGACATACAGATGGCCAAGAGGCACATGAAAAGATGCTCAATGTCACTAATTATTAGAGAAATGCAAATCAAAACTACAATGAGGTATCACCCCACACCAGTTAGAATGGGCATCATCAGAAAATCCACAAACAACAAATGCTGGAGAGGGTGTGGAGAAAAGGGGACCCTGTTGCACTGTTGGTGGGAATGTAAATTGATACAGCCATTATGGAGAACAGTATGGACGTTCCTTAAAAAGCTAAAAATAGAACTACCATATGATCCAGCAATCCCACTACTGGGCATATACCCCAAGAAAACCATAATTCAAAAAGACACATGCACCCCAATTTTCGTTGCAGCACTATTTACAATAGCCAGGTCATGGAAGCAACCTAAATGCCCATCGACAGATGAATGGATAAAGAAGATGCAGTACATATATACAATGGAATATTACTCAGCCATTAAAAGGAAGGATATTGAGTAATTTGTTGAGACATGGATGGATCTAGAGACTGTCATACAGAGTGAAGTAAGTCAGAAAGAGAAAAACAAATATCGTTTATTAACGCATATATGTGGAACCTAGAAATATGGTACAGATGAACCGGTTTGCAGGGCAGGAGTTGAGACCCAGATGTAGAGAATAAACGTATGGACACCAAGGTAGGAAAACTGCGGTGGAGTGGGGATGGTGGTGTGCTGAATTGGGCGATTGGGATTGACATGTATACACTGCTGTGTATAAAATTGATGACTAATAAGAACCTGCAGTATAAAAAACAAACAAACAAAAGCAACTCATACTAAACTTTCTTTGGGTTATTTGTATGGAAGTATGTTAATATAAATGTTTCAGACATTACATGAAATTTCTAAAAATCTTATATGTTCTGGTATAATGTTATAAGTCATAATTCTAGTTATTACTTTAAAATGTATATCTCAGAAATAACTACATTTCCTTGTCAATTACATTATTATGAACTTTCATCAAATCTTTAACTGTGGTCATTTTTAAGTCTTTTGTCATTTACAGACAATTCTGTGTGTACTCTGATGCTTTCACAAAAATGTTCCTCTAGAAGGGTTTCATCTTTAAGGAATTCATGGAAAAGACTCTGACAAGTACAGGTTTCTGGTAACTGACTATACTGCTGAACTGAATGAATAAGCATTTTCAGAACTCTAATGGGAAACTGATGAACTCATAAAAGTGCTAACAAAAGATCAAGATAAAAAAATTAATTACATGGGACTGAGTGAACTGATGAGGATGATTATAATTTTTGTAACTTTCTGTTTGAATTAAAAAAAAAAAAAAAGGCCCCGTGAGAGGGATTTCTCATGTACTTTGTAACTGGTGCAAAGGAAGTAGGAAGTAGGATGCAGATTAGAGTTTGTATTTGCAAGTTAAAGAGAAGGGTTGAATCAGGGCAGGGTCCTCCCCAGCCTCCCTTACCTTCTCACAGTACCAGCCTCTATTGGCTCCCACATTGCCATGTCCGATGGAGACCCGGCTCAATGGGCTGAGGAGGACAGCCAGCTCGATGTTGAAGATGTCTCTGCGGCCACGGCAAAACACACCGCCCTCCAGGAAGATTTTCCCACTGTTCTTATTTCCTCTGGCCCCGAACATGACCAGGTAGATTTTGGATTTGGTCCCAGCACCCCGGATGTCCCCAGTGAAGACGGTGACAATATATGAGATGGCTGGTATGGAAACAACAGGGGGAAGGAGAGGGTTCAGTGCAAGCTGACAACAATATCCTACCCACCTTCTCCGCCACCTGACCACACCTCCCTAGGCCCTCCCTCTGCTGTACATCCCCATCCCCCTAAGTCCTCCTCCCCCAGACGACATCCAGTGCCCCTTTCCACTTCACTTTATCTTTTTTGGAGTTGGTGTGTCAGTGCATCTGAGTTTAGGAACAAACTGCAGGTTACAGGAAGCTGCCAGCCCCCATTACAGGAAACTAACAAAGAGAAGGAAGAGCTTGGGTTGGTTAAGAATAGTACTTATTATTAATGCTAATTACCATGTGCATATTATTAATAGCTGCCAGATGAATTCTATTATGTCTCATTTAATTAGAATAGTCAACTCGATTAAGAGAGATTTATATTCAGGACTATCTGATTCATGGAGCTTGCTCTTTTGCACATAACTTAAAAACATAACTCTTTTTTTTTTTTTTAATTTATTTATTTATTTTTGGCCGTGTTGGATCTTCGTCTCTGTGCACAGGCTTTCTCTAGCTGCGGCAAGCGGGGGCCACTCCTCATCGCGGTGCGCGGGCCTCTCATTGTTGTGGCTTCTATTGTTGTGGAGCACAGGGTCCAGACGCGCAGCCTCAGCAGTTGTGGCTCACGGGCCTAGCCGCTCCGCAGCATGTGGGACCCTCCCAGACCAGGGCTCAAACCCATGTCCCCTGCATTGGCAGGCAGATTCTTAACCACTGCGCCACCAGGGAAGCCCTAAAAACATAACTCTTAATAGAGGACACTAATGTCCTCCTTTACCACCTGAGGTGGTGGGATGCGGAAGATTGAGGGAGGGAGAGGACATTGTGGGTTGGGCCATTTGGGGTTTTGGTCAGTCAGAAGGCAATGTGAGGACATGGAGTGCTGGGGAAGAGCCAGCAAGAGGAGATTAAACTCTGAGATGAGACAGACTAAAGGAAAACACCAAAGACAAACATTTGAACAGGAAACTATAGGAAATTCTGCTAAGGTGTGGTCTGCCTTTTTTCACACTGTCCCAGAGTCTAAGGCAAGTGGTACTTTAAGCCTTGTTAGTCCCCCACCTCCCTTTCATCCTACCCCCATCCCCTGATCTCAGAGAAACAAAATGTCTTTGGGAGATAGCACATGCAACCACATGGACGCATTATTCATTCATACATTCGCACTTTCCCTTGCTCAACAAACATTTACCGAGTGCTTACTCTATGACAGGCCTTGGGAGACTATGAAGATAAAAAGGAATAGCCACTGCCCTCAAAGAGTGGGTGTCCAGCTTTACTTCACAGCACATGGACAGATGGTGTTCTCACACTAGACATACTGTCATAGCCTAGGTTGTCAGCAATTCCAGCCTCTCACTGTCATTTCTCCTCGTCTACCACTGGAAGCAAGTAATAGTAACACAGTTAAAGGGGGCATATTAAATCTGCTCTAGTGGATGTTTTAAGTAAATAATTCTCAAACTATAGAATGCAAAGTCGTGACACACCCGACAACGTGGCACCCCTCACCCAGGCCAAGGCGCCATAATGCCATGGTTGAAAAGCACTGGAGCAGAGGAGCATTGGTCTCCTAAACAATAGCAGTCACGTTCTTCCCAAAATGTCTGGAGCAAGAGAAGGGAGAGATGGCCCTGTCTATAGGGGGTAGGGGAAGTTTCAGAGGAAGTGACTGGCAGCAGGAATTTGAGAAGCAGAAAGAAGAGAAATGGCGCAACAGGCTGAGGAGAAAGCATATTCCGAAGAGAAAGGAAGAGAAAGAGTAAGGCCAGCAGCTAAGGGGAGGGGAGAGGGAAGCATGTGGGTGAGATGGGGGGAACAGGGAGAGGGGGTAGGTGTGGGAAAGAGTGAAAGGTGTGCAGATCGGGGGAGGGACAGGGAGTGTGTGTGGAAGTGGTAGTAGAAGATGTTGAAAGATGCTGCTGAAATGGTCAATTGGAGCCCAATCGTGGAGCAATTTTATCTTATACCCCAGAACTTGGACTCATTCTCTCTGCAGTGGGAGCCATGGGAGGGTCTGTCCCAGAGCATGTTCTCAGCTGTGCACGTTCACCAACATTGATATTCTGGAACAGCTATGAACTTCCGTGCTGGGAGCTTCAGGTTTTCCATGGAACTCACACAGGGTAGAGATTTAGGAGGCAGACCAAATCCTGGATTTGTCACTTATCAGCTGTGTGACCTGGAACAGGTCTCCTAGCTTGTGACTCAATTTCCTCTACTGTGAAATGGGAACAGTAACCGTTCCCATACTATAGGGTTGTTGTGAGTATTAGAGGAATGACATGAGTCAGGTGCCTAGAGAGAGTCTGCCATATAGGAAGCGCTCAATAGCAGGAGGAGGTAAGGGTCAGTCAGCATCCTCATAAACACCCACATGTGTAGGGAGTTCACACCCCGGCTCCATCCTGTGCATAACTTCTCTTGCCCTGGGAAGTCAGTGTCTGCTCAGGGGCACCTTCCCATCACCTCTGGTATCAGCAGAGCCCCAGACTCCAGCCCGGGGGGACAGAACACTTTCAGGGGCAGCAGGAATGTTGTCTAAAGACATGGCTGCTTCCTACTGGATTGCAGGCCTCCAGACCCACAGATGAGAACATTGACCCTCAGGCAGAAAGTGAAATATTAGCCAGTTGGGCCTCCCCTTTCTTCTGTTCTACCTGTGGTCTCAGCTCCGGCCACTAAGATATCCCTCTGAATTTTGCCATCGTCTTCATCCAAGGCCAGCCAGCGGTTAAGAGGGAAATCATATTTTCTTTTATTCCCAATATCTTCAATGACAATCTGGGAAGAAGAAGAGAGGGAAGGAAGGTTAAGTGTCATTGAGGTCACACCTGGTGACTGAATCCATTCCTCCATCACTTGAGTGAACTCCAAGTATGCTTTCTCATCTTCCTCGTGGCCCAAGGAAAGCTTATCACAAAGGACACACCTGTTGTCAGGAAAACCTTGCAAAGCACTGAGAGTCAAACAGGGATGACTGACAATTAACTCCTTGAATTACTGAGTCTTGTTCCCTCCTCTGCTAAGGATCATTAAAAAAATGCTATGCAAGAAACTTAGCAGGATGGACCCTGTGAGACTGAGGTGCTAGAACTGGAAGCCTGGATTTACAGACAGCATCAAGACCACCGTCTTCCTCACCTGCTGAAGATTGGGATTCTGACCTTCTTGCTGAGAAGCAGAGTCCACATAAAGGGAACTACAAGCCCTGAATCTGGCACACAGAATCCCAGCATCTGGTGACCAGGTTGGAAAAGGTCAGCCACTGACAGTGAAGTGAGGAGAACTGAGCATCCTTGAAGCCCCCGCGGGGACTCACATGTGAGCTATGTTGGTGAGGCTGAGATAACTATGTCTTCTAGAGCTCACCAAGGAGCTGAGGGGCCCTCCCAAAATGTCCCAGGAACATCCAGCTGAAAACTCACTCTAAGATAAGTGTGATCATCAATAACCAGACCAAGCCTCCAGTCATAATGGGAAGGCAGATGCATCTGGTGACAGACAGGGTGAGTTGGAAAGTAAAAATACCTGCCCAAGTACTCCCAGGACTGCCTGACAGAGTGGGGCTCTGATTCTCAGTGAAAGACTCACTTCCTAAGATCAGAGTGTCTGTAGTGTGGAAACAGGGCATGTCTTGGTCTGCCTAAAGGCACCTCACCTTGTTCTAATGCAATGTTCAACAAGGAATCTTCTGGGCTGAGAGCTGAACTCCTGAGTATACCACCCACCAGAGAGGGGTGAGTGGCCTGAGCCAGTGGCCAGGACCAGCCGTCCCACCAGGGTTCTCTCTCCAGATACATCAGCATTTAAGCTCTGGTTTATAAGTCAGTCCCTTGTAAGTTTGGTTGGTGTGAGTCAGCCTTCAGAGCTTGCTGATTTCTATCGAGTGTCTGTACTTTCAGAGCTGACTGCCTGGAGACCTCTGTGGCCTGTCCAGAAGGGGTTCTGCCTTGAAAGGAAGTCCAGCCTCTCCCAATTCATGTATCTGCACATTTCTCTATATCTTTCCTCTCCCAGGGTTGAGGCTGTGGGGAGATTGGGGAGCCAAGGATCTGGGCTATACCTCCTGACCCCCTTTATGCTGACCCTCACAGGGTTGGAAGAGCAAGGTGAAGAAGGAAAAGAATTAGTTTATCAGATAAGCTGTCAAGTCTACTAATCGACACATATACAGATTCACCATTTCTGTCTTTAAATGTTCACAGACTGGTGTGCCAGCCATAATTCCAAGAGCAAATGACAAAACACCCTCACAGTTCACAAAGATGTCATCAATAAAGGGCCTTCTCCTGGCCTGATAGCTGATGGACATTCCTGGCTTGAGAAGTTCAGCTAATCTGAAAAATAGAATGTGTTGCCATTAAATAACTCTGTAGGACAAAAGTAGCTGAACCACAAAGGGAAGAGAAAATATATGAATGAATATTTGAATAACCAACAAGATTCTAAAAATCAGACATTCTGAAATCACAAAGAAAGGCTGAGACATAAACACTTAAGCACTGATATAAAAAGTATAAAAGTCCAGGAACAGTTCTGGAAAGTTTCCAAATGAGTATTGAAATATATAAACAATTACTGATGACATCTGTTAGCCCCAAGGTCTGCAGGATGAGGCTGGAGGAGGCTGGCTCCCAGAGGGTGGAACATTTTGGAACACATCTAGTAGCAAATGGTGAGTGCTGTAGGAAGGAGCAGAGGGGTGAGATGTAGAAGGAGCCTACGTCGGCACAGGAAGGTTGTCCAGGGGGACGTGGCAGAGGACTCGCCCAAAGGCATTCTGGCCTCTGCAGATGTGGGTCCTGTTGCTTGGGACCCATGACCCCTGTTGCTTAAAGGATATTAGTAAGGGCCCCTCTGGGGGAGAACAAGCAGCTTTTCCTCTTGTGTTCACAAGTTGCCCAGACATCCCTGGGTTTTCATAAAGTTCCTTTTAAGAACTCAAGACAGCTCAGGAATGGATTTTGCTAACAGAATGAAATGGTGGTGCTCCCTCCAGACCACAGTTTCACAGTCTGCTGTTCTGGCAGAGACAACTGTAAAATAAGACTGGAAAGACAGAGTGGCCTTTATCATGAATGATAGAAGCACACACCTGGAGTGTGTGTGTGAGAGACAGACAGACAGACGGAAGCAATAACCTAATGGAAGACAAGAGCTGTTATCTCCTGGAGGAATATTCTCACCTGCAGACAAGCCTATAGGCTGGGCTGACCTTCTAAGAAGCAAGAGGGAAACCAGGGGACATGAGCCCTTGGGAGGCGAGATGGCAGCCAGACAAGGGGGCCTGTCCACGGTGCAGCCCGCTCTGTCCTGCAGCAACAGGGGCAGAGCAGTTACGAGGCGAGACCACCGTTACGAAAAGCCAAGAAGGATAAACCAACCGCGAAAAAGAGGAGGAAAAGATGAAGCTGCCAAGCAGGGGTTCTTTCTTTCTTGTTCTCTCCAGATGGTTCACAGACACATCCAAGCAGTCCAGGACACGGGGGCCTGCATTTCCTCCTGCACAGGGTAAACATGTCTGTGTGAGCACATGGGGTTTGTCTTGGAGTCGATACCTTGCAGATCAGTGTAGAGAGTCAACCATGACTCACAGCAGCTCTCCCTCCTCCATATGGGAATAATTTCCACCAACTTTCCATAACCTGATTGGAGCGGAGACCCATTCTGGGCAGAAGAAACAAACCCCACACACATAGGGCAATCTGGAGAAGCTGAAGGGTCTCCTCCTTCCCGCCCACGTGCCGAGGTGCCTGAGATGCAGACAGTCTGGGTGATCCACAGTGTTCCCTCTCTGTATCAGCCACGGGGCAGGAAATGAATGCAAGACCTATCCCTGTTTCCAATCATCCCTTTGAACATGCGTATCTGTTATCCAGTAAAGGTGGCCCTTGCTTGACTCATAAGCAGTCATCGCCACATTCCAGGAACCACTATTGAACTGTGGTTTACATTTGGAGTTCTTAGATCATAGGGCAAGGGGCAGGTAGGTTTTGACACAGGAGAAGATAAAAGAGGAAGACTTTGGAGTTTACAAACCTACTTGGAAAAAAATCTTGGCATCCAGGGCTTAGCAGGGGAGACCTGGTGTCATGGAAGAACAAGGGAATGTTCTATGGGGGGAACAAAGCTCAGCGAAGGAAGGGGGGTCGGTGTCCTCCTCCTTCCCCACACGCTTTGCACCTCGCTCATCACACTGCAATACTGTGTCAATTACTGTGTAACATACCACAAATATGAGTCATGGTAAATGACAGCATTTGAATGGTGACACCCGCAATGCTCTCGCCCTTTCCTCTACACTTCATCCCTCCCCTCTGAGCCTGCCCACACACCCACTCCTTCATTACTGCCTCGGCTGCCTCATTCGATAAAGACCTTCGATGGCTTATTCTGATCAGCGCCTGCGATGGTCCTGCCCTCACCTTCTTCCTGACATTATTTCTCAGTTCTCTGAGCCCTGTGCCCTGGTCCAGTTATTTAGTATCCCTGTGCCACTTTCCAGCTGCCCCTCATCTGTCATCCCCTCTGCCCAAAGGAGTCCTCCTCCCTGCTCCTCCTGGCAAAGCCCTGCCCATCTTCATGGCCCAGCTCCAACGGACCCTCCCTGAAGCCTTCTCTGTTGCTCAATCAGGCACAACTCACCCAACATTTTTTTTGTACCTCACGTAAGACTCATCTCATCCTGCTTCGTATTAAAGTTGGGGTGATTCTGTTTTCTGATTTTCAAACTGGGAAATTTGGTTTGATCAACACATGTGGGACACTTAGGACAGAATGTTTGTTCACTGAAAGCTGGACTTTTCCTGAAGTTTTGGAATATAAGGTTAAAGTAAGTAACCTGCCTTATAGTAAGGAAGTATTCAGGAACTCGCCTTGTCTCTTTTAGAAGCAGAACCATGTTCACTGCAACAGCTGCAGTTGGTAGCTCAGGGCCTAGGATATAATAATCAATCAGTAAATGTTTGTTGAATGTTGAGTATAAATTGGTGACATGAGGCCATGTTGGGCTTCCTGAGGTCCCTGAAATCTGTTCATTAGCCTCTGTCTCCTCTTCCTGTTAGAGCCAGTGGTACTGGTTGAACTTACGCTCCCTAAGGCATGTGGCAGGCGATCCATCCAATTCTGGATTTTCTAATGCATGACACAGTGGAGAGAGTCCAGACTCAGAGTCCAGAGGACCTGGGGCAGGTCCCAGTACTGTCACTGAAGAGCTGTGGGGCCTCAAGCAAGTCCTCTACTGAAGCAGATGGGCCAAGGGCAAGGCCCACTGGCAGCGTAATGTTCCATCCCGTGACTCTTGCTCTTTTGTGGTGATCATTGAGTTGAACTGATCAGTTGAGTCAGTCACAATTGTTGGACTAAGCAGACACGGGGACCCAAGCCATGTGCAAAGCCTGGGGGAGGGAGGATGCCAGCCCCGGAGAGGGGATAAAGAACAGGGGGCTGAGGAACACACATGGGCAATTGACTAAGGAAGAAGAGGAGGGAGATGACTTATGAAGGGGTTAATAATATTGGCTTTCAGATTTATCCCACCAAGCCCTCACACATAAATACCAAAGGAGCAGTTGTCATGTGATGTCCAAGGCAACCAACCGGGCAACTTCGAGAATGGGAGCACTTACTGTGCAAGTGTCAAATTTGGAAACGCAGACAATTTAACAGCATTTTAATTGGTGTCTCTGTGGAGGTTAGGTGAGGAGGGGGCAGCGTGGAGACCCAGTCAAGAGGGAAGGCAGGAGGTGAGGGCTGGCTATGCATTGTGTAGTCACAAAGCGATGAGAGGTGGCCCAGGGTTTCCTCTAGCCTCTGGTTTTCAGCTTGAGTCCACCCTACCTGGGACCTAAAACCCGCCTTCCTCCTCTCTCATTGTAATTCTTCCTTCAGGAAAATATCTAGTAAATCCAGGTGTTCTGACCTGCAAAATTCCTGAATTATTTTTATGTCTTATCCCCAAGGGGCATTTTGGTTTGGCTTACATTAAAGGAACAGACTGTTAGGAGTTCTTCAGAAGCCAGTGAACCTTTGGAGGGACACCCACCTTGACACTCAGGGGACAGGTGGGGACCTGACAACCAGGCCCTGAACTTGCCCCTACACATAACACTGGCTCCAAAGAGAATAACCAATCTCACACTGAAAGTAGCCTGCTTGGGCTTCTGGTTTAAAATAGTGTCTGACTAGCAACCAGTAAGAAGAGGAAAAGGAAGGCGGAAGAGTAGGAAGGAGGGAGGGAGGAAGGAAACATCATTCTGAAGAATCAGAAGAGGAGCAGAACTCTGGAAAGGACTGGATAAAGGATACAGAAAAAGAATTCAAGAAACGGGTATGCTTAATAGAATATAAGAAGATATGGTCTTTATGAACAGGAGTAAACATCTTTAAATAGAAAGGGCTGCAGTGAAAAGGCAATAAAATGATATGAAAGGAGAGCTAGATTACATGGGAAAGGTATCCAGGAAAGCAATACTATACAGCAGCAAATACATCAAAGTTCTTACAATTCTGCATGCCCTTTAACCATCTCCTAGGAATTAATTGTAGGAAATAATCATAGATGTGTATAAAGATAAGCTACAAGAACGTTTGTTGCAGCACAATTTATAGTATCAATAATTTTGAGAAAAAAATTGAAATGTTCAACAAAGGGGAATTGGTTTAATAATTCATGGTATATCTGGGCAATGAAATATTATAGGCATTAAAAATTACATTGTAAAATATCAATGTTATTCTATTTCAATAGCATGGGGAAACAGGCATGTTACACTTGAAAGTAAAAACAAAACAGTTTGTAAAACATTGTGCTTATTATGAACCCATTATTAAAAATGACATATGTGTATTCATTCACAGAAAAATGTCTGGAGGATATGTAATTTCTGGGTGGTGAAATTATGGTGGTTCAGATTATCTTATTTTTGCTTACTTGTATTTCCTAAACTTTTTACAATAAATATATATTACTTTCGTAAGAAGAAAAAAATAGTTAGAAGAAACATTCAGAATTAAAATGTGTATTAATAGTAGAAAGAAATGCAACTGGTAGTGTGAAAAATCAAATCAATAATGAGGTGGGGGAGAATTTGACAAGTTCTTATGGAATGCAAAGAAAATAGAGATGAAAGGAATAAAAGGGAAGCTGAGATCTTTGGAAGACAGAGAGTAGAGAGCCAATAAATGGATAACTGGTGCTCCTGAAGAAGAGACCCGAAAAAAGCCATTCAAGTAAGAATCTAGTATATAATAGGAAATCTTTTTTCCGAGCTATAAACAAACAAATAATCCTAGGCATCATGGAAAAGATTCAACTTGTTCCAGAGAAGTTAAAAACAAGGGAAGGAAAGAAGGAAGGAAGGAAGGAAGGAAGGAAGGAAGGAAGGAAGGAAGGAAGGAGGGAGGGAGGGATGGAAGAAGGGAGGAAGGGTGGAAATGGGAGAGGAGGGGAGTAAAGGAGAAGGGAGAGGAGGGGAGAGGAGGGAAGATGAATGAACTAACAAAGACCCCACTCCTAGACATTATCTGGCAAGAATTAAATTATAAATAAAAAGAAAAAAATCCCATAAGCATCCTGGATGAAAAACAAAAAACCACAAAACAGTTTGTCCAGAAAGAAATAAATGTCTGCTTGGCTTCGATGTCAAATTTCAGAAGGTAACAGAACAAGATTTATAATGTTTTAAAGGAAAAAAGTGTTCTCACCCATATATTTCACATCTCGCCAAGCTGCCCTGTCCTTTGAGCATGAAGATGACAAAAGGACCTGTTTCGGTGTGCAAACCTGCCTCCTTCACATAGCTCCCGAGAGCATAGGGGGTGAGGGCCCAGGTGATCAAGAAGGAAGCTGCCTTCAAGAAGTACAGCTGCAACGACTACGTCAAGGCCTCCCTCAGGCCCTCGGGTGCACTTTGCGGCTCCTTCCACTACACCTGTGTTTTCATTCAGTCTTCCCTCCCAGGATGAAGGAACTGGGCTGCAAGGTACCTGCTCTGTGCCCCATCCTGGCTGAGGTCCTAAAACACACCTGCCTCCTCTCCCTTGTCTGCCCTGAAGACACACCTCTGCCCGCACATTGGCTCTTTGGGACCTGGACTCCTGCCCCATTTCTTCTCCAATCCAAGCAGCAGTTCCACTTAGCCTCCTGGAACCCTGTTCAGAATTAGGCTGGCTGCCCTTAGGGCCAGGCCAGCCCCCTCTTTCCAAAGGACACTTGGCCATTCCTTGCTCCACTGATTCAGCACCTTGTCCCATGCCAAGAGCTGGGAGGTACCCTCAAGGAACTTTGAGGCTAGTTATGGAGAGACGTGTGGCAGACACTCAAGGATGCTTACTCAACACCCTTTCCAATCACCTTCTTAGCCTACTTCTACTATGAGGGCTGGAAAGCCTACTTGAAGTCCCAGTTTCCAGCGTAGCTAGGGTGGCCACGTGACACAGGCAAAAGTTCCAAGGAGAGCTTTGTTTCTCTCAAAATAAAGCAAGACTTGCCAGAAAAATGTCTTTCCCCTTTGGTCTTCTCTTTTCTTCCTGCCTAGAACACAGATGAGATGCAGAGAGGTTCAGCAGCCACCACGTGATCATGGGACAACAAGCTGGAGGATGAAAGCCGCAGTGCTGAGGATGGTGACACAGCGAGAGACCAGGAGTCTCAGAAAGTAGCTGCGCCAGCCCTGAGCTGACCATCTCTGTATCTCATGTGAGATGAGAAAAATAAGCCCCTGATCGGTTAACATTGCACTTCAATTTTCTGATCCTTGCAGCCAGATATGTTCCTAACTGACACAAGATGATAGATTAAGGAATAACAAAACCTCAACTATCAGACAGCTTCATTCTAAATAGTCAAATTATTATAATCCGAGGGTTTTCTGTTTTTAGGCCATAAGACCTTTTCAAAATATTTTCCAAAATATGTTACCCATCAATCTTCTCCTATCATTCTGTGATGAGCTGAAATAGATGGAGAGCTCGTGACTAAGGAAAATACATAGTCCATTTTCTAAATGACCTCAGACTTCCATAATTTTTCAATATTCTTTTGGCTTTTTATATCTTCTCTGACTCCCCATTACAGTTCTCAATAACCCTACCAATTACAGTGTGTCTTTTTCCTTCTAATTTTCTACTATAGGTTTAAAATTACAGGTAGCAAGTTTGCTAGAAGGGATTATAAGCAAGCACTGAGTGAGAATCTGAGGGGTCTTGCCTTCAGAATCAGGGCAGAGCAAGGTAATGCCAGGGACATGAGCTCTCCTCATGAACTTTGAGCCAGATATGTCTTAGCTTCTCAGAAGCCTTTTTGCTTTCTTCTTGATTCTTCACTTTGTCCTGGGTAGGTGAAATCATGAGGACCTGAGATCCAGAAGTTTGAGGTACAAAGCAACAGGCCAAGATAAGTCACAATGTAGCTTATGATTAAGGTGAAATGAACCGCTACAAGCCCGGCGGGGTTATAGACATTCATGGGAGGGAGAGGTTCTGGTGGCCAGAGGGCAAACACTTCATGGTAGAGCCCTGAAGGATGATCAGACCCTGGCTGGGTTCAGATGACAGAAGTGGTCCTTCTAGGAAGGTGATAACACAGGCAAAGCCTTGGAGGCTACTGGGAGGGCAGCATGGTTGGCCAGTGGACTTAGGCAGAAGAGTGGAGACAGATCTAAAGAGGGAAGTTAGGGCTGAAATATAACTTCTGAAGAGCCAGAATTCCTGCCTCTCAGGCCAAGGGACCACAGACAGTCAGCTGAACCCACCTTTGACAGGAACCAGCCTGCAGACGGCCCCTTGTTATTGTGGCCAACATTGATCTTCACGAGCTGTCCCAGATCCGGGGCATCCACTGTGAACTTGTCTTCCGCTCCCTTTTCAAAGTTGTCCTTTCCATTCTCCAGCCTACGCTCACCTGTATGCACAGACACATGAGAAAGTTACAAAGGAGACCAGAGGACGAGAAAGAAACAGCTCCAGACTTTAATGGGCTGCCCACTGAAGGATGGTTTCAAAAGTCACCACGGTGCGAGGTGGTGGGTTGTGACAGGAGGTATGTGGACACTCTCTGTACTTCCACTCGATTTTGCTGTGAACCTAAAACTGCTCTAAAAAATAAAGTTTATTAATTTAAAAAAAGGGCAGCTTCACCCCAAGATCTACAGGCTCCTTAAATCCCTCCAGCCACCAGTCAAGGCCAAGGCTTGCCTTGTGTGTGGCTTGTGCCCAGGACCCACAACTGGGCTTCTGATTTCTGCCTTAGCCCAGAGTCCCCACCCTAGTAAACTGATTTGCACCCCCATCCCTGGACCTGAGGCCCTGCCTTGTTTACTGGCTGCTGGCCCTGAACTAGGAACACAACCATGGTCGTTGGTCTAGGGGCTGTGGCTGGGACCCTGACATCAGCCAGCAGGCTTCCTTAGGCCTGACTCCTCTGGAAAACAGTGATGATAAGTAGCATCAGACACTGCTGGGTGTTTAACACGGTTTCTTCCCTCACTTATTCCACGGCACAATCTAGGAGGGAAGTATTATCAACTCTGTTTTGCAGATGAAGAAACTGAGACTTGGAGAAGCTAAACAACTGGCCAAAAGGCACACAGGTAGTGAGCACATAGTTAGGACTCGATCTAACCTGTTCCTTCTACTTTTCAGTTTTCCATTATTACCCTCCGAGGCCTACCAGTCACATTAACCCTTACAACCCCACCTAAGCACCAGCCTTTTGCTTATGCTATTCTGTTTTCTTTCTTTTCCAAAATTTGATTCTTTAAATTTTTCTAAATTTTAAATTGCCACACCTCAAACATATAGATAATAATAATAGTCATCCATGTACCCACCACCCAGATGTAAGAGGTATAACAGATATTAACATTTTGTGTAATTAACTTAGGCCTTTCTCTTTTTTAAAGGAAATTAAACATGACGGGTAGGTCTAAAGTCTCATGGTCCATCCCTTCCCCCGCCACACCCTCCCACAAACAAACACTATAGTCAACTGGTATCCATTGTTCCCGTGAATTTTTGCTTGCACATGTATGTATCCATAAAGAAAATATATTATTTTTGAATGTTTTAGAATTTTACAGAAATAAGATCATAGTGCACGTTGCTCTGTCTTAAGATAAGTTCCTTGTCTGTACAATAGGGATGATAAGGGCTCCACCTCATTGGGGCTGCTGTGAGAATTAACTGAATGTATGTGTGCAAAGCCCTTAGGGCAGCGCCTGGAGATGGTAGGTGCTGTATAAGGGACAGGGCCGTTGCTATTGCTCCTGTTACCATCGTCCTATCATCACACACCCTTGTGCAACTTACTTTTTTTTAAGTTAATGTCATGCTTTTGAGATTATTCTGTTGATGCTAGTAACAGAATTCGTCCAACTTCTGTATAATAGTCATTGAATGAAGAAAACACTATTATGTGTTCATTCTTTCACCGATGTACATTTGATTGTTTCTAGTTGATTGCTATTGTAAACAGCACTGAATTGGACTCTCTTGTACTTACCTTCTGCTGCCCATTTGTAAGAACTGATCTGAATAGACACCTATAGAGTTGCTGGGTCCTGAGGTATATTCATCTTCAGTGTATTAGGTATTGCAAAATTACCTTCCAAAATGGTTGTACTACATCAATTACCACCAGCAGTGCATGAGGGTTCCCATTCCCCATAATCATTATTAACACATATATTTAAAATTTTGTTTCAGTGTGTGTACAATGGCATCTAATTATGGTTTTAATTTGCATTCCCTTGATTATTTGAAAAGGTTAAAAGATTATTTGGAAAGACATTCATATATATATTCAATACATACATCTGAGAGATTGGTTCATATATATATTGGCCATTTAGACCTTGCTCTTCCATAATTTTCCTGTTCATGTACTTTATCATATTTTTCTATTGTCTTTCCTTTGTCTATGGCTTTTAGCATATAGACATTTTTCTTGTTTTAATGGACTTTATCAATATTCCCCTTTGTTGTTTGTGCTTTTAGTGAATTGTTCAAGAAACTCCATCCTAAATTGAGATTTTTAAAAAGACACTCAAAGTTTCTTCTAAAAATTTCATAGTTTGCTTTTTCACATTTAAGTCTCTAGCCCATTTGGAACCTATTTTTGTGTATGATGAAAGGTAAAAAGATCTACTTTTATCTTTTCTCATATGGTTAGACAATTGTTTAAACATCAGTAGTTGAATATTTCATCCTCTTCCCTCTGATTTATACCATTTTCTGTGTATTTCTAGACTCTTTATTCTATTCGTTTATTTGTTTATCCTTCTATCCATATCTTACTGTTTTAGTTTTTAGAGATCTGAATGTTTTAATATTTGGCAGGGTAAATATCCTCATATTATTAATACTGTAAATATTATTTTCATTATTCAAAGTTATCTTGGCAATACTTAGCCCTTTGTGGACATGAATTTTAATAGCAGCTTAAGCTGTGGGATATTGCCTTTTGGGAATTTGACTGAAATTTCATTGCATTTATAGAATAATCTGAGAAATTTGTATATCTTACTGAACTTAAGGCTTTTCTCATCCATGAACATAATATATTTTTCCATATATTTAGTTATTCTTGTGTATCCTTAAGTAGAAATCTTTATTTTTTTCCAGAATGTGCTTTTGCTAGTTTTTCTTAGACATATAATTGCTATTGTAAATCATATATTTTTAAATTAAATATTTGCTTGCTGTTTATGTTAATATTTGTGTATTAATCTTGTATCCAACACCTTTATTAAACTTTCTCATTGGTTCTAATGATTTTTAAGTTCTAATGATTTTATAGATGATCATTAGTTTTTACGAAAATTAAGTTTTATTTCTAAATGGGGCCAGAGGTTGAAGTTTCTTCTAATTTTATTGACTTGTGATCAAAGAATGTTGTCTCTATGTTATTGATTCACTTGCATTTGTCATTATGCACTTGAAAAGAATGTATTCTCTACCATTTGGATTTAGGAATCTACATACTTCCATTAGATCAAGGCTATTAACTGTGTTGTTAAAATCTGCACCCATACTAAATTTTTATCCATTTGACTTATCAGTTACTGAGAGTGTTGTATTAAAATCTTCCACTATGATTATGTACTTGTCAAGTTTCTCCAAGAATTTTATTATTTTTTGCTTCACATATTTTGAAAATATGTTGTTAAAACTGTACAAGTTCAGAATTATCATATCTTCCAGGTTAATTGCTCTTTTTGTCATTGTATAATACACTTATTTCTAATGAAGTGTTTTGTCTGAAAGTTTAATTTGATGGATATTAATATAGCAGCACCAGCTTCTTTCTTGTAGTTGATATGTTCCTGGTATACTTTATTCCATTGTATATATTCTCAGACATTTATGTATCATATATTTAAGCTGGATTTTATTTCTTTTAATTTAATATGAGAATATCTATTCTTTAATTGATGAGTTTAGTTTATTTCTATTTATTGTATTATTTACACACTTATCTTACTTTTTGCTAGTAGCCATGCTTTTTTTTTCTTCATTTCCTGACTTCTATTTGGTTGATTGAGTCTTTATTCCCTTTTATTCCCTCCATTGGTTTAGAAATTATACATTTCTATTTGGGGGTGGTTACTTTTACAATTTTAATATGCATACTTGACTATTAAAGTCTAAAGTTAATCAACTTATCTGCTCTCCTAGGGTAGGGGAATGGGCTACAACCAAGTTATGTTTTAACTCTCATTATCTCCTTTCTTTCTCAAAGACTGCTATCTTTCAGTGTTTAGGGTCCACATTTTCTCATGTCTTGATAATAGTTATTATTAGTATCATTTTTTATAGTCAATGCTTTCTTAAATTTGTTATATAATTATCATTTGGGGGGCTCATCTTTGTTTCTTGCATCTCACACTTTTCTTCTGGGTACAATTTCCTTTTTCTTAAAGTATATCCTTCAGTGGTTATTTAAGCGTGGGTCTATGAGTGAGTGGTCAGTCCTATTTCTCTTTGTTTGCTTGGAAATCCATTAATTTTGCCTTCACTCTGGAATGATAACCTAGTTGAGTACAGAATTCTAGGTTGATATATGTCCTTGCTCAGAAGATTGAAGTTTGGGTGTTTTTTGTTTTGTTTTTGCTTTTTTTATTTTGGCCATGCCACACAACTTATGGGATCTTAGTTCCACGACCACTGGACCACCAGGGAATTCCCAGAAGATTGAAGATATTATTCCATAAACTTATATCCTCTATAGCTTGCTGATAGGAATTTGCTATCAATCTAATTGCGTTTATAGAAAATAATCCACCAAATCTGGTTACTTTTAAGATCTTTCTCTTGGCCTTTGGCTTCACTACAATGAATCTAAATGTGGATATGTTTTTATTTATCATGTTCAGTGTCTTTTGTTACTTTAATCTGAAGAGTCATATCTTTGCTTAATTCTGAAAAAATGTGATCAGCCATTATCTATTCAAATATTTCCTCTCACCTATTCTATATATTCTGTTTCTGAAACTCCTGTTCAACATGTCAGAACTTATTCTCTCCTCCACATCTCATGACCTCTCACTGATATTTTCCAACCCTTTATGTCTCGGCCACATCTGCATGTTTTGTTTATATTTCTCTTACAGTTCAATAATTCTCTATTCAACAGTTTCTAATTGTGTTGTTTAACCCAACCATTAAGTGTTTATATTTAGTAACTATATTTTCATTTACTGTATTTCTGTTTGCTATATTTTTCATAGTGCCTTGTTGTTTTCCTTAACTGTTTGTTTCATGTCTATAGACAGTTTAAACATACTTAAGTTATAGCCTTTCTCAGATAACTCTATTACCTGAAATTCTGGAGAATTTAATCTTATTGTGTGTTGTGTCTATTGATGGTTAGTCATGGTGGATTGTGTCCTTGAGTGTTTTGTAGTTTTGGAATGTGAACTCATCTCCAGTACTTTATCTGTGGGAATCTCATGAAGTCTTGCAAGTGCTTCTGCCAACCACCAAAGGGTATTACTGGCATGGAATGAATTTTCTGTACCTGAGGGGGAGGGTTCCCAAATCACACTTGTAGTGTAAAATCAGACCTCAAGCCCACATGTGTGTAAGCCTAAGATATCAATTTCCCATTAACTGTCTTTTTAATCTAGAGTTCTTACAGAGATAAGTTTACTATACTGATGAGCAATTTTTTTCCTAGTCTATTTTTTCACTGAAGATGTTCCTGTGAACTTCAGGGATCCTGACTTTATGTGTGGTTCTAATTTTTTGCATATTTTGCCTCATACAGAGCCAAAATATCATTTTCTGACCCCAAATGTGTATGGAAATCCATCCTGTAGATTGTTGAACATAAAGGCTCCCTGATTCCAAGATCCACAGCATCAATTCATAGCTGATACTTTAGTTTAAGTTCTCTCTTCATTTCTGACACCTGGAGATTTCTCTTTTTTCTTAAAATCCCAGCAATGCATTTTTATTATTTAATATACTGTGTCCAAAATTCATGTCTTTGTAGCTTTCTGACTCCTGTAGTATTCCCTTAAATTGGCAGAAGCAGGACAACACCACCTGTCTCAGTTCTGCTGGCCTGAACTTCCTTCCAACACAGGCAGCTGTGTCTGTGCCCTCAGTTCCTGCTCCACCTATGAGGCCAAGTGTAAGTCTATCCCCTGGCCCCATTCTTGTCTGCTCCAAATCATGCAATGAATCAGGCCATGCCCAGTCACATCCCAAAATATAATTCAAGATGGGCATTGAGCCTAGGGAGATAGATAGAGAGTAAGTGAGGATGAGTCCCCTGGAGATGTGGAGCCTGGGTCTGTTCTAGGATGCAGGATGATTTTAAATCAACCAAAAATCCAAGCACAACTTACTCTGAAAACACACCACACACACAAACTTGACAAGATGGACACCATGCTGCCCAAGGAAGGCCATGACAAACCACGTCACAAGAAGAAGAGAGAGGCTCAACAGGAGAGCCTAGAGGAGACTGGAGTTGCCTTCCTCTTCCAGGAGGGTGGAAAACAGCCCACTTAAGAAGTAGTTCTGGGCATGGCTTTTGAAGAAAGGATTTCAAACCCATTACCTGTGTCTCCATACTCTCCAAAGATATTGATGAAGATGTCAGCATCAGTCCCTGCACCAATGACATCACCAGTGTACACCTTGAGTTCATACTTGTTACCTGGAGATGAAGACAGAGAAAGTCTCAGCTCATTCAGGTCCTGAGTAGAGAAGAACAGAGGCCAAAGTAGC
Source organism: Pseudorca crassidens (assembly GCF_039906515.1). Lineage (NCBI taxonomy): Eukaryota > Metazoa > Chordata > Mammalia > Artiodactyla > Delphinidae > Pseudorca > Pseudorca crassidens. The sequence continues at coordinate 27,168,260 of NC_090307.1, read as the reverse complement.
TACCAACCATCCACCCTTCCCTCCAGCAATGCATGAATTGTCACCATTACTTTCAATAACCAAGCAAGACACAAGTCGCCTGACGTTGGTTCTAAATGGTCATGGCTGAACTGCGTGCAGAGCAGAAATCAGAGGTAGAGGGGACTTCTGTTTTTATCTACTAACTTGTTGCCTTGGGTTGCATGAATCAACGCAAATACAACCAACCCACCACCAGCGTTTCTCCTCTGGATACTGAAATGACTCCCACTGGGTCCCCAGCCTCTACTCTGTCTTCTCCAATCTGTTCTCTATGCTGCATCACAGTATAAAAATTCATGGGGGAAAATTGATTATGCAAATAAAAATCAAATTTATATGTAAGTTGTCAAGGCCATAACCAATGCAAAGACCAGAGGAACCAATAATAGCTAGCAAATGCATGTTCAGGCATTACCTCATTTAAAGACCTGTATCGGCTTCCTGTATCTTTGCTCCATTTATTGAACAGAAATCCATTCTCTGTAACCCCAAAATGCTTAAGCCTTGGCCATGGCCTCAAGTCAGGGGGTGGTGGAGCTCAAGGTAAACTTGACAACATGTTGAGCCCTGCCCGGGTCTCCCCAACCGGAGCCTGCCTTAGGGTGGGGTAGCAAAAGCCAAGGATTGCTATGTGGTGTGAAATGGAGATTCCCCTAGATTTTCTTTGGGTGCCAACAATTCTAAGGGCTGAGGCAACTTTCCCTTCCCTTTCCCCTTCCTACAATAGCTTTCTATTTTTCATGTACCAGAATCTTTTTTTTTTAGATGTCTTATGTCTAATATATGAAGCTGATAAAAATTAGAGCTGTTTTAACTGAGGCCCAAATCAGAGCCCCTCTGCCCACCTCCTCCCTAGAGACTTCCTTCATGTCCCAGCCCCCATGTGTCTTGCTCCTCTGTGTTGCTTGGCTCTGCCATGTTCTCTGTGTCAATGATTTCCAAGTTTCACCATCTCCTCCTTGTGCTGTTTGCTGTTTCCTGCAGGTGAGAATTCTATGTTCCTCAAGAACTTAAAAGAGGTCTGGGAGCAGGACTTCCTTCTCTCATATGGCTTCTCTCACAGCCCCTAGTGCAGTTTTGGGCACATATTAGAGTCTCACTGAGTATGTTGAAAAGCTAATTGAATTGAATTTCCTAAATCTCAAAGTCTCATGAAGTTGCTCAGGGCAAAGGACTGAGGTGGGGAGGTGAGAAGAAATCTAATTTCATCCCTTCCCATCTCGAATCCTGTCCAGCAGTACAGGGCTGCCCTCTAGAGATGACACAGTGCAGAATCCTGCAGGGAACCCACGGAGGACACTCCACCCGCACAGCCCTGACGGCTGGCCTTTGACCTGCTGAGGACATTGAGCCAAGAAGGAGCAAAGTCTTCTCTTTCTCTCCTCAATCTTTACTTGGTGAAACCCATCCAGGGAGAGGGAAAACCCTCCAATCTTTGTCCCCAAATGAAGGCTTCAGTAAGACAGTTGTTCTCAGATTCCCACCCCTTGTTGCTTCACCACTAAGACTCTTCTGAGACGAGACACGGAGCCAGGGCCTTCAGAAGAGTCCAGACAGGCAAACCCCGGCTCAGTGACTTGAAACTTGGGCCACATTCAGGCTCCCAGGGGAGCTTGTTAACAAGGCAGATTTCCAGGTTGCCTTCCAGGGACCCTTCATCGGGGGTTCATCCAGCGAATCCTGTTCTTGATCATCCTCCAAGGTGTACAGGCCTCCTGCAGGAGTTCTTTCCTCCTCTGGCTGGCAGGGCCTCTGAGAGCCACTCACTTTGGTTCAAGTCCTTTCTCAGGTGCAGTCCAGGGCTCACTTCACACAGAGGCAAAACCCCTCTGCAGGGCCGGTGGTGCCAGGGTGGCGTGGGGACTGGGAGAGGCTCTGAAGGCCACTGCTGAGCATCAGTCAGAGGGGCAACAGGACCCCAAAGGGAACTGGGCACAGTGAAGCAGGAGAAAGGATGAGGGGGCTAGGGAATATTTGTGGAAGGAGTAGCAGACACTCTGAATCATTCCAGAAGGCGGAATTTGAATTAGTGGGTTGAATTATAAAGAGGAATGTTTTAGCTCACCAAAAGAAACATTTTCTATGTAGGGCTATCCAACAAAGGACTGGGATGCCCTCGGGGGAAGTGAGTTTCCCAATCCCAGAGACACCTAAGCAGTCACTCTATGCCAAGCACATTGGTGGGGAGCCACCTGTCAGGGATGCTGTGGAGAAAATGGAAGAGGTGAGGGATGTGAGAACACTAAGGGTCCTCTTCAATCTGCAATTCCACAACATTTGACCAGGAAAGGCAGCCTTGCAGACTATGGAGGGAAGCCAGGAGAACAAAGAAGCATCTCAGAGGATGGGAGAGGTACCCAAGTCCCATGCAGATGAGGCCCGGAAAGCAGGAGTCCATGAAGGGCTTTGGGAACACACATCCTCATCCTGGGAAAGACCAGAGAAGCAGAGTATCAGGGCCTAAGTGAGGCAGCAGGATGATAAGCCAATGGTCAGGGGCCAATAGGCCAGAGAAAGCTTCTAGGCCTTGCCAGGCGAGGCTATCAGGGGCCCGTGCCCAGGGATCAGGAAGCCAGATGAACAGAATGCAGGAGGAAGTCGATTCTGGAACAAGGCTAGACTGTCTTCTAAACTCTGTGGAACTTTCTACAGCAAGATGAGGTGCTGGGTCCCCATGTAGCTGGCTGGATGGATAGAAGATGACCCTTGATCACACTGAGGAGTGGCCAAGAACTGCCTTTTAAATCTGCTCTTTAAAAGGCCCCATAGGGCTTCCCTGGTGGTGCAGTGGTTGAGAGTCTGCCTGCCAAGGCAGGGGACACGGGTTCGAGCCCTGATCGAGGAAGATCTCACATGCCCCGGAGCAACTAGGCCCGTCAGCCACAACTACTGAGCCTGCGCGTCTGGAGCTTGTGCTCTGCAACAAGAGAGGCCGCGACAGTGAGAGGCCCACGCACCGCGATGAAGAGTGGCCCCCGCTCGCCGCAACTAGAGAAAGCCCTCGCACAGAAACGAAGACCCAACACAGCCAAAATTAATTAATTAATTTAAAAAAAAAAAAGGCCCCATAGACAGACAAAGAAGCTTCTTTTATTACTGTTCTCTCTCCCTTTTCCCATATTTCCTCTTCAGGCAGAACCCCATAATATCTGATTTGCCATTTTCCAAGCAAGCCCTAGGGCCCAGCGCCCATTCGAAGTTGTGATGAAGTGCATATATTGATGAAAGAATAAAAGCAGGGCTCTGTTCCCTCACCATTGGCAAATGGCCAGCACAGTACAGCAAGGCTTCCTCTTAAGTGTTCACATGAGAGCCCCCCAATTTCCCGTGATCAGAGTTTCAACAAACGCAAACTTGCCTTTCTGGCACAGTGGGTGGTTCGGCCAGGGGGAAAGGGGAAGGGCCGGGAAAAATCCCTGCCCCAGAGGCCAAGGGAGCAAGGCAGTCTGGAGAAAGATGATGAGAAGAAAGGTGGAAAGAAGAGGCCAGGAATGACTCACCTTCCCTGGCAAATAATACTAAACCTTCACACAGGGGCTGCAGTTCACAAGGCACTTGCGTGTCCTTGATGGAGTCTGATCCATGCAAGGGCCACATGAGGAGGGCAGGTACTGTGAACATTCTTACTGACAGACGAGGTACCGGGGCTCAGAGAGCAAGGTGGCTTAGCTGAGGACACACAGCTGCTAAATGTTGCCAGCAGGGCTCAAAGCCATGTCTCTTGTCTCCAAATCCAGGGCTGTTTCCAGAACACCTCATGGGCTCTCATGCTCTTGGCCAGAGGTCAGCAACATTTTTCTGTAAGTGCCAAATAATAAATATTCTAGGGCTTGCAGGCTTCCTGTGTCATGGAATATTCTTCTTGTTTTGATTTCTTTTCAACCCTTTAAATACGTAAAAGCCTTTCTAGTCTCATGGTCCACACAAAGACAGGTAGAAGACCGGGTTTGGCCACCCCCTGCCCTGTGTTCTCTTGTGCTCTCAGGCACCATCCTGTGTGTTTCTGGCACAGGACTGCAGGCAACTCTGCTCTCTGTGGCCTGGATGGGAACGGAGCTGCCTGGCGCAGGGGAGTCAGCTGCTGGTTGCAGGATAATCACAGCACAACCTAACCACTAGCTAAGCAGCTCAGGGCTCTGAAGGTGGGGGAACTATTGCCCTTTCTCTGTTGGGGTGGAAGGGGTGAGAAGGAGCAGGTCCTGTGCTCCGTTTTTCCTGCCCTTACAACGTTGTGTGACTAGGCTGAGCCTGCTGTTCCCTTGAGTCCAGCGGAGAAGGGGGTCTGGTCTGGGGTTTTCTGAAGGTGGGGACGATGGCAGGTCCAGTTCTACAATCTTTGGCGTTATGCCTTTCAGCTCATTGCCTGGTTGTGAACGAGCAAGGAGCAGAGATGGGGAGAGAGGGGAAGGTCAGGCTGGAGGAGGGACTAACAAGGAGTTCACCCCCTTCCTGAGTGAGCATGGGAGAAACAGGGACTAGAGATGGCCCACCCCAGCCCTAAAGTTGGCCTGTGGTTTACCCATTTGGCATATTATCTGTTATAAAATTCTCCCTAGAACTGATTTCTCTCTGGCCTTTCAGCAGGGTTACCATTAGCCCAAATGGTGCCTTTGTGCAAATTAGATAAAGGGATCCCTTCCTCAAGACACATTACTGCCATCTGTTGGATAACTGTCATAATAAATGCATAAATCTACAAGCTCTATGATGTGAAAGCTGTCTCCTTACATAGTTGCACTTGTGCAGTGCATAGCCTGTACATCTGAACCCAGCAACCCTACCTTTCAGGTAGTAGCCTCCTTCCACTAAAGGTCAGCGGGAGCTCGGAGTGGACAAACTAATTGAAACGTTTGATCTGAACAATATACAACAGATACAGATCACGGTGCCGATCATCTGGTACCTTCCAAAGCCAAACAGCGTTGAGCTGGGGTGCTGTACGGATAGTATCATTTACAGCTTAAAGACAGATTGCTACCTCAAGGCCACATCATTGGATTGTCTGTGTCCTTCTTGCCCTGCCCAGGGGATACCCAAGTCCAGCCTTGCCCTTGCCCTTTTTTGCTTCTGCACGCCCCATTGCAGAGGCACAAGGCTACTCCCTCCAAACAGGAAATCTGTCCCCTGCGGACCAGCCGGAAGTTGCATGTGCGGGCTTCCAGAAAAGGCAGGCACTGGCAGACCCCAGATGCCTCCTGTGCCGCCGGGTGTGCCAGCGGCTCCCACAGCCTCCCCAGCGCGCTGTCTGGAACAGTCAGCACACAGCAGTGACGGGACACATCTCCAAAGAGCAACCCTGGGTGGCAGGGGGAGGCAGAGCCCTGAGGGGGCCGGAAGCCCCAAGTCCTGGTGCCGCGTGCACAACTGAGCCAGCTGAGCTGCTCATCGTGTGCCCAACAGCAGAAGCCTAGCAAAGACCCCATAACTAAGCCTCTGTCCCACTTGCCAAGGAAGAGACCATCCCAACCCCAACGTGGTTTGAGCCTCCGAGAAGCTCACGTGGTCCAGGCTTTTTCAGGAAGCAGAGAATCATGAATGAGCTAATGATGAGCTGACTGAGTTTCTTTCCCTGCCTTTCGCCCATCCCCAGATCCTGTTTAATTAGAAAGTGGCTTTATTTATTTTGGCAGGTGAGACTGGGGAGGAGGGTTGGAAGGAGGATGACGGGTCTTGATTTTACCCCACCCCCAACCGCATCTGCCAGGTTCACACCCTGACACCCGGCACTTCCGCTCACCCAGAGCAAGGATGCCAACACACAGAAGTGAGATCTCACAGGCGCTGCGTGGGAGGAGATGAAAATGGCAGGGAGAGAGATTCAGGGGGGGCTGCCCTGGGGGTGGAAGCCGAGGGGGAATGTTCTCCCCCCAGCCAGGGAATGCCCCTAACTACTCAAGCCTGCATGGGTATGGGGAGAATGTGGTCTGCAGAACCCAAGGATGGACGGCAAGGCTCCATGCTGAGAGCTAGGTCATGGCCACTGATCAGTGAATGCCTTCCCAGGCCCATGGGCTCGAATTCTCCCTCCCCCAGTGCTGTCCCCATACAGTTTCCTCCTTCTTCTCTCCGGTCCAGAAACCCAAATCTCTCACCCAGATTCACCCTGTTCTTTAAACAGGACTGGAACACCTCTGCTTTCTCTATAAGGCCCTCGACTTCGCTGCCCTTGCAGACACACCCACTAATCAATAGATAGCTAGTGGGAAGCAGCCGCATAGCACAGGGAGATCAGCTCGGTGCTTTGTGACCACCTAGGGGGGTGGGATAGGGAGGGTGGGAGGGAGGGAGACGCGAGAGGGAAGAGATATGGGAACATATGTATATGTATAACTGATTCACTTTGTTATAAAGCAGAAACTAACACACCATTGTAAAGCAATTAGACTCCAATAAAGAATTTTTTAAAAAATAGATAATGAGAGCCTCCAGGGCTTACTGAGAACTAGTGTGGGCCAGCACACCTATTATCTCCTGTAATCCTCACAATGGCTATTGTCACCATCTACTGATGAGGCAATCTATGGAAGCAGGAGGTTGACACGAGTTTTCACAGTTGGAAAAGATTGAAACCCACACCTGGACTCAAGGGATCCAGACAAGAAGGCTCTCTCCTTAGCTGTCATTACACCCACCCTACCGGCTGTAGCTTAAACCCCAGATTCTCTCTGAAGGGCCCTACCTCCCAAGCCCTAAGTGCTCCATTCCAGAACTTCTGGGGTCTGCATCACTTATTTGGCACCTAACACTTGCTAGAACACAGGCCAAGGGTTGAACGCAGCTGAGCCTGGTTACACAACATTAAAACATCACTCAGTCATGAGTAGTCGCTCTTGGGTGGTAATCAAGAAAAAGTACTCTGCTCTTTTCATCTCCCCCACCCCCAAATAAATATACAGCTCATATATTTCCTAGGAAACTGTGATGTCAGCCTAACGCTATCAGGTGTTTGACAGTATTGAGTAGATAAGCTTTTACTCCACCTCGTGCTCACCTCCCTCACTGCCAAGCCCCACGGAGCTATTTCCACACGCACCCCCATTGCTCGCCTGCCCCACTCCTGCTGCGCTGCTGAAGGTCCTTCCCTTCCACGTGCACACTCAGCAACTGTGGCTGCATTTCCTCTTTCCAACCCAGATTCCACTCCATTGCTGGAGTTTATCCTCCCACAGTGCTGGGAAGCCAGCACTTCTCAGTTGCTGCCAGAGGTGAGTAACACTTGTCAAAAGACTTATCATTCTGTGAACCCCTTGAGCCAACAATTCAATCCCTGTGCATAACAATTAGTTTATGCTAGGAAATAATTGTGTTCATTGATTACCTAAAAAGATGGCTATCACAGCACGGTTAGTAATAACAAGAAATTGAGAACAACTTAAAAATATCCAATGTTATAAAGCAGAAACTAACACACCATTGTAAAGCAATTATACCCCAATAAAGATGTTAAAAAAAAAAAAAAGAATGTATGTTAATAAATGTCAACCTGTATGCAAAAAAAAAAAAAAAAAAATCCAAAATGAGGGATTGTTGGGGGTGAATTACAGTATTCACTCATTCATGAAATACCATGCAGCCGTTTAAAATAATAGTTTAGAAAATTAGTCAATGCTATTAAGTGAAAAAAATTGGATATAAATCTGACTATAATACAATACCATTTTTCATCAATATATAGTGTTTAATACATTCATGCACAAAAAAAGAATAGAAAAGAAATTCACCAGAAAGTTAACAGAGGTGTCTCTAAGGCTGTCCTACACAGTGATTAAGTTCAAGTCTCTGGGTTCACTTTTGGCTCCTTCATTTATAAACAAATTACTTAACCTTTTTGTGCCTTTGTTTCCTTCATCTGCAAAATGGGGATGTGATAATACCTCCCTATGTCAGAAACATACAAACAGCTTATACAGCTTAATTAAAAAAAAAAGAAAACAAAACAAAGAAACCAATCAAAACATGGGCAGAAGACCTGAATAGACATTTTTCCAAAGAAGACATATAGGCACATAAGGCCAACAGGCACAGGAAAAGTTGCTCAGCATTGCTAATTATTAGAGAAATGCAAATCAAAACTACAGTGAGGTAACACCTCATTCCAGTCAAAATGGCCATCATCAAAAAGTCTACAAATAACAAATGCTGGAGAGGGTGTGGAGAAAAGGGAACGCTCCTGCACTGTTGGTGGGAATGTAAATTGATACAGCCACTATGGAGAACAGTATGGAGTTTCCTTAAAAAACTGAAAATACAGTTACCATATGACCCAGCAATCCCACTCCTGGGCATATACCTAGAAAAGACAAAAACTCTAATTTGAAAAGATACATACACCCCAATGTTCACAGCAGCACTATTTACAATAGCCAAGACATGGAAGCAACCTAAGTGTCCATCAACAGATGAATGGATAATGAAGATGTGGTACATATATACAGTGGGCTATTACTCAGCCAGAAAAAAAGAATGAAATAATGCTATTTGCAACAACATGGATGGACCCAGAGATTATCACATTAAGTGAAGTAAGACAGACAGAGAAAGACAAATATCATATGATATCACTTATATGTGGAATCTAAATAAATGGTACAAATGAACTTATTTATGAAACAGAAATAGACTTACAGACATAGAAAGCAAACTAATGGTTACCAAAGGGGAAAGAAGGGGAGGGATAAATTAGGGATTAACAGATACAAACTACTATATATAAACTAGATAAACAACAACGACCTACAGTCTAGCACAGGGAACTATATTCAATATCTTGTAATAACCTATAATGGAAAAGAATATGAAAAACACTTGATGCTCAGGGGAGGGGTCAAGTAGGAAACCATTGGTGGCTGGAATGGACACCCACAGGCCAAGGCAATATCTGTACCATAAACTCACATTTTCATGATTACATAATACAGCTCTGTGAAAGTGCAATTTCCAAAAATAGAAACAAAGGTTATTATAAACACCTATTTGAAAACCAAAATAACCAAGTATGGGGCAAATATACAATTCCATGCATTCCCCCAAAGGTTCTGGCTGGTTGGTTGAAAGAGAATGTTGCTGGCAGTGGTCCCAGGGAACCTGAGGCCACAGTGAAGCTGCGAATTTGAGGGTCTGTCCCCAGCTTTGTGAATGAGACACTGTGCCACCAAGACCCATCAGTTCCTAAAGTGCCCTCATTCTGTTTGAAAGCCTGGCGAACTCCTCACCCATGAAGTCACAGATTGAGCATCACCTCCTCTATGAAGCCCTCCTGATTCCTCCTTCATCTGTGCTTCCATTGGCCTGGGTCATCCCCCACCTACAACACTCTATCCCTTTGTACTGTGATTACTTACTGGCCTGACTCTCTCCCCTCTAGACTCTAAGCTCCTACAGAGAAAAGGCCTTACATATTTACCCTGAGCCCAGGATCTGGTGCAGAGAAGATTCCCAATAAATGTGCACTGCCCACTGAATCACCGAATGACATTGGAGGAGCGTGAGCTGGCCTCTTGAGCCCAAGGCTCTAGCTCTGCCTATAGTTACACTGTGTGACCAAGAGCAGCTTGCTCAACTTCCCTGGGCTTCTGATCTCTTCTCTGTAACACGGAGGAGGGTAGATAAGGTCGTTCTGGGTACTGAAATTATCTGGTACTCTTCACTGGGGCCTCATTCAAAGCAGTTCTCTTCTTCCCACTCTTTCCGGAGATGACTTTCTGCAATGCTAGGTGGTAGCAGATGGGGTGGGTGGGAAGCTGCTGTGAAGTTCAGAGGAGGAGAGCGCTGCGGGGCTGGCCCTGCTCTCCCCACCCCGAAGCCCTCGGGGCTGGGAGTCCGTGGGCCCAGGACCACCTCTGTAGGGTTCCGAGGAATCATGATTCCCATGAAGCAGCCACAGCGAATAGAGCTAGGGGACCCTGAGTAACATTTGAGCTGGGTTCGGGGGAAACGTCACGGAGAGGGAAGGGGCTTGGGAAGAGCGGTGCCCCTCGCAAGCTTTGGCTGCCGTCAAGGTCATGAGCCTATCCCCAGTTGTCTAGATGAGCCTGCCGGATTCTAGAGGGGATCCTGACGCTTAGTGCCTCCAAAGTCCTTTCTGAGTCTGAGAGGCCAGAATCTTGAGTCTGTGCATCTCAGTGTCAGCGCAAGCCTAGATGTGGAAGAAGCAGCAGGGGGAGAAACACTGGCTTTGTAACAACAGCGACAACCAGACTTGCCTCATGTACTGAGCATTTATTCTATGTTCTGCACTGCACTAAGTCCTTTAACGTTCACTCCCCTAATTAACCAGCTCAAGCACTTTCTGAAGTGGGAATTAATGTTATCCCCACTTCACAGACAAGGAAATAGAGGTAGAGAGATTAAGGCATCTGTTCATGCTTAACTGGTAGAAAGGCAGAGCCAGGTTTTGACCACAGAGATTGGGGGTTCAGAGACAGAGCTCTTGGTGGGGAGATGGGCATGTGCAAAAGAATAGAAAGTAGGGGGTGGGGATGAAATGGGGAAGAAGCATCCACTGTAGAAGGGGAGGGGCCAAAAGTCAATCTCCTCCTGCCTCCGTAGAGGAAGGCTAGCCCCAGACAATCCTCTGTTGGCTTGTGAAAATAAACACTCTACTAGTACTGAAAAGACCCAAGAGGCCATCTGGTGCCCCTACTCCACAGAGGAAGAAACTGAGGACAGGAGAGGAACTGAGCTCTGCCCCATGTCCCACCCCTGCTGGGGGCAAAGCCAGAACTAGAACTCAGGGTGCACAGCCCATGTGCTTTCTGACCCAGAGAGCTATATTTTTAAATTAATGATCTAACTACTCTATGATATCATCCAATAGAATCTGGGAGTAGGTCAGGGCTGCCGGTTTATTTGGCAGGGCTCTCACGATGGGTGTCTTTTGCATCAGTCACCCAGGCTGCTTGCATTTGCTCCTGTACCATGCGGTTCTCTGGCTGGTCCGTAATCCACTGCAGGTCAGCACAACCTGCACATGCCCCTAAGACGTTAATCACGATCCCTTTCTTGTGCTGTCCTTTTTTCAAATGCACCCTGGGCACTGTGCCCAACACAGTCTTGCCAAGACCTGGTGCACACCCGGAGCTGTGTGATAATCATTGTGTAGCACAGCCTGGGCTGGAAATTATAACCCAGTTACCTGATGAAATAAACAGGAGTGGAAACAGTGATTGTGCCAGAGGAACGCAATGTCACTTTTACCTGGTCCCCAGCTCTGGGCAACTTTGGGCCCCCAGCACTGGCTGTCTCATTTGGTAGAGCAAAAAAAAAAAAAGCCAATCCATTTGCTCCAGACCGGGAAGCAATGAGGACGTCATCTGCCTCCCCGCCGCCTGCACACTGCACGCAGCCCACCTGCCCAAGCTGCTGCTCCTCCTTGTGGGCTCCCTTTCCTCCAACTACCAGCCCCTCAGTATCTGTGGAGCACAACACAAAACTGGCTGCAGGCGTATTTATTATTAATCCACCAAAGAAGACTAAACGCTCCTTAGAAGAAGGTTTGTCCCTAACGAACAGGTCCCAGCTGGGAGCAGGGGTGGTGGCCGGGCCCACCTCACTCCGGGCCCTTCTGAATGCAAGGGCCCTCTCGGCTGTCAGTGAGGCCTGGTCTGAAACCCTGATGAGCTGTTGTGCCTGGGCTCTGACAGCCCTGGGGTATGCACAGCCCCCAGGCCAGCTGGAACTCAGCTCCTGGCTTCAGAGGCCTGTCTCACTGCCAAGCTGGCAGGCTCTCCTGTTGCAATGTGGGCTCAGTACTGACTTAAGGCACGTGATCAACTCAGTGCTTTTCAAGGTGGGAGGGTTTGTGGGTTGGCACCAGGATGGGGACAATTACTTGGCCAGCAGGCAGGAAATGACGTCATATTGGCAGTGAGAAGGCCATGTCTGCCCTAAACAGGTCTTGCCCGTGCCTCCCTACCGGTGAGAGCCCCTGGCTTATGCTCCTTCGAGCCCCAACACTGGGTCACCCCAAATCTACTCTATCTTATCCTGCCTGTCTACCTCCACATCCCCACCCCTGATCTTTCAGTGCCACCCCATCCCACCTCCAGCTTCAGGGATGTGCCCTGAGCCTCCCTGGGGCCAGAAAGGCACGGGTAGCCCTGCGTTCTCAGCCTGTGTAAGTCTGCAGTGTGTTATCAACTGCATGTGGGTGCTGTGCCCCACGAATGTCACACTAAAGGTGACCCAGCATCAAGGGGATCACTGGGCAGAAGAAACATGGAGCCAGGTTAAAGGGCCGAGAGATGCTTAGCTAGCAGAGTACCAGAGGAAGCTAGTGCCTCAAGGGACCTTGGACAACATCCGGGTTTTCTGGTAAGATGAGAAGGCAGCCCAGAGGACAAGTAACTTGCCTAAGGGGCACAATTACAGAGGGGCAAGTCTAGAAGCCAGCTCTCTGTGCCCCAGGAGAGCTCTTTCCACCCATCTCTGCTGCTGGTCTTCATGAGTGGATGTGTCTGCACACAGCCCACACACACACGAGCCCGCATCCTATCGATCTTCACCCAAGCCCCACCGAAGTGACCAAGTGCGCAGGCACAAGTGAAAGTGTTACCCTCAGAGAAACCTGAGCTTAGCCGGAGACACCAGATAGACACTTATTAAGGAGTTAGAACCCAAAGAGGCAAACAGCGGTCTCTGAGATATGGTGTTTCTCAGCCATTTATCCATCTCAAAACTCCTGAGGGCTATAGCACACCCCCATCAGCCACAGTGGCTCGTTCTGGCTATAGCTGATTCAGCCAGAATGTATCTGAACCTCAGGGAGCAGGTGGAAAAGTTCCTCCTCTCTGCCCATGAGATTCCTTACACATCCCCTAACTGCCTTTGGGGTGGGGGCCCTATGCTGAGAATCACTGCCCTACAGTGGAAGGCACAGACTTCACTTTCTCCAGAGTTTGCAGGGAGAGAAAAATCCAAGGCAAGGGCACAGGTGATGCTTTCCAGAGAGGCTGGGGCTTTAGACCCAATAGGGTTTCGGTGGCATGGAGAAAACAGAAGGAGAGGGTGAAATAGAGCAGGTGAGGGGGAAGAGGCACGGGCCCTGATGTTTCCTCTGACCCTGGTATATATTTTAGTGGGTGATCCACAATTTTCTCTCAAACTGACTTGAGACAGATGTCTGGGAGAAAGGAGAAGCCCCCAAGGCAGCAGGCAGGCAGGCGGGCCCTGGGGCTCTGGCGAGAGCAGTCCTATTCAGTCCTTTTCGGGGTAGCTGAGGTGGGGCCTGAACCCCAGAAACTGCTCTCAGTAGTCTGGCTTCCACTCCACAATCTGGGAGTAGGTGGGGAGAGGGTGTCTCATCCTGTCCCTCAGGCTTCAATCCCATTTCCCATGGGTCCCTTGAAACCTCTTCATGGTTTATTAGTGCCGGAGAGAACAGCTTTCAGAGTGCTGCCTGCCAGACACTAGAGCCAACACAGTCTGAGCAAACAGGTTGAGAAAGGGGAGTTGCTGGCCTGAGATCAAGAAACAGAGGAGGAGACTACTCAGGGTCATGGATGTTTTCACCCTGACCTTCGTTGTAGGTGCAAAGCGGAGATAATAATAGACCTTACTTCCTCAGGGTGTTATGAATTTTAAATAAGATACTATCTGTAAGGTATATGCACACGAAGACACAGTCTGAAGAAGGATTTTGTCCATAGCTAGTAGGTGGCGTCATTGGGATTTGAACCTAGGACTCTGTGACTTGAGACGGGAGCTCTGAACCATCATGTCCTCCACCCTCTTTGTGAATACCTTGTACTATGGCAATGTCTGTCCTCTCTTAGACTGTGAGCACCTTGAGGGAAAAGACCATATTTTCACCCTGACCCAGAATCTAAGAGCAGCTCATGGGGGGGCATCACCAATGGCAGTTGCTAATGATGAAGCTTCAGTTCAAGGGCTGGGAGACTGTCCTTAGATCCTGGCCAAGGGCTTTCATCAGTGTGTAAATGTCAATGCCCCTCTGGGTTCTGGGTGTCAAAAGGGTGAGCCATTCCAGACAGGATGAAATAAATCCTCTAGGAAGGGAATCAGGTGTCCATGTCAATGGAGGTGGGGGAATACAAAGAACCAGATGGCAGGAGGGAAAATTCGCCACACTTCTGGAACGATTCGATAGTCAAGACTGTGTTTCCAGGTGTAATCAACACAGATATGCTGAAAAAGCAGCTGGCAACCCTCCCCAGGCCCCAGGAAGTGCCAGGACCCCCGACACCCATTCTAAGAAGGAAATGAGCATAGAGGTGGCTGCAGCCTCCCTGTTCAGGCTGCATATATATCTGAGATGCTTAATTAGGAGGTGTGATGTCTGCCTGGATCATTTTTTTGTTGAGATGTGGTGGAGAGCCAGCCAAGATTGGGACACCCACACCTGCTGACTCACGTGGGGATGAGTCAGGAGAATCCATAGGTTTCTCCAGCAGCCTCTAAGTCCTGGGCAAGGACTGAGGACTTGGGGTGGAGAGAGCATTTTCATCTTTTCTTCCAGGTGATTATGGTGTAGTGTCACTGTTACAAATACTTAATGAGAATTTAGGGTGCATTGAAAGAAGCAGGATGTAAACCAAATGTCCATTAACCAATGAATGGATAAATAAAATGTAGTATAAATATAAAAAGGAGTATTATTAGGCCATAAAAAGAAATGAATTACTGATATATGCTATAACATGAATAAACCTTGAAAACAGGGCTTCCCTGGTGGCGCAGTGGTTGAGAGTCCGCCTGCCGATGCAGGGGACACGGGTTCGTGCCCCGGTCCGGGAAGATCCCACATGCCGCGGAGCGGCTGGGCCCGTGAGCCATCGCCGCTGAGCCTGCGCGTCTGGAGCCTGTGCTCCGCAACGGGAGAGGCCACAACAGTGAGAGGCCCGTGTACCGCAAAAAACAAAAACAAAAACAAAAAAATAAAACCTTGAAAACATACTGCATGAAAGAAACAAGTCACAGAAGGCCCCATATTATATGATTCTGTGTATATGAAATGTCTAGAATAGACAAAACTATAAAGATAGAAAGTAAATTAATGGTTGCCTAGACCTAGGGAGTATTGGGAGGGGTGTGTTGTGAGTGACTGCTAAAGGGTATAGGACTTCTTTTGGAATGATAAAAATGTTCTAAATTTGATTGTGGTGATGGTTGCACTTCACAAATATACAAAAAAACATTGAATGTACACTTTAAGGGTGAATTATATGGTATGTGAAGTATATCCCAATAAACAAAAAAAGTAGAAAAAAAGAAGCAGGACATCAAGGGACACTGAATAGCCAAAACAATCTTTAAAAAGAATAACAGGCACTTCCCTGGAGGTCCAGTGGTTAAGACTTCGCCTTCCAATGCAGGGGGTGCACGTTTGATCCCTGGTCAAGGAGCTAAGATCCCACATGCCTCAGGGCCAAAAAACCAAAACATAAAACAGAAGCAATATTGTAACAAATTCAATGGTCCACATCAAAAAAATCTAAAAAATAAAATAAAAAGAAGAACAAATTTGGAAGTCTCACACATCCTGATTTCAAAACTCCTACAAAATTACAGTAATAAAAATGGTGTGGTACTAGCATAAGGACAGACATGTAGACCAATGGAATATAACAGAGAGCCCAGAAATAAACCCTCATATATATGGCCAAATGATTTTCAACAAGGGTGCTAAGACCATTCAATGGGGAATGGTCTTAGCGCAGTCTTTTCCACAAATGGTGCTGAGAAAACTGAATATCCACATACAAAATAATGAAGTTGGACCCTTACCTTTCACCATATACAAAATTTAATTCAAAATAGATCAACAACCAAAATGTAAGAGCTAAATCTATAGCACTCTTAGAAGAAAACACTGGGACAAAAGCTTCATGGCATAGGATTTGGCAGTGACTTCGGATATGACACCAGAAGCATAAGCAACAAAAGAAAAACTAGGGAAATTAGACTTCATAAAAATTAAAAACTTTTATGCACCAGCAGACACAAATAGCACAAAAGGCAGCCCATGGAATGGGAGAAAATATTTGTAAATCATGTCTGATAAAGGGTTTATATCCAGAAATATATTCTGGATAGACTCTTACAACTCCACAAGAAAACAAACAACCTGATTAAAAAATGGGCAAAGGACTTGAATGGACATTTCTCCAAAAAGATATACAAATGACCAATAAGCACATGAAGAGATGCACAACGTCACTTATCCCCAGGAAATGCAAATCGAAACCACAGTTGAGACACCACCTCACAACCATTAAGATGGTTATTATCAAATATAAACAAATAAAAACCCCAGAAAATAACAAGTATTGATGAGTGTGTGGAAAAATTGGAATTGCTGGTAGGAATGCAAAATGGTGCAGCTGCTGCGGAAAGGAGCGTGGCAGTGCCTCAAAAAGTTAAACATAGAATTACCATATGATCCAGTAATTCGACTTCTGGGTATATATCCAAAAGAACTGAAGGCAGGAACTCGAACAGATATTCGTACATCAATGTTTACAGCAACATTATTCACAATAGTCAAAAGGTGGAAACAACCCAAAGGTCCATTGACAGACAAATGGATAAATAAAATGCGGTCTATACATACAATGGAATATTATTCAGCCTTACAAAGAAAGGAAATTCTGACACATGCTACAATGTGGATGAACCTTGAAGATACTATGCTAAGTGAAATAAGCAGTCACAAAAGGACAAATATTCTATGATCCCACTTATATGAGGTTCCTAAGTAGTCATTTTCAGAGAGACAGGAAGAAGAATAGAGGTTACCAGGGGTTGGGGGAGGGGGAGGGGAATATGGAGTTATTCTTTAATAGGTACAAATTTCAGCTGGGGAAGATGAAAGAATTCTGGAGGTGGATTGTAGTGATGGTTTCACAACAATGTGAATGTACTTGGTGCCACTGAATGGTGCATTTGAAAATAGTTAAGATGGTAAATATTATGTGTATTTTTCTACAATAATATTTTAAAAGAAGCAGGCAATAAATATTATGTATATTTTTCCACAATAATTTTTAAAAAGAAGCAGGCAATGGAGTCAGGGAGGCCCTCTGCCTGCTGTTCTGATGAGGCCCCATCTGAAACACAGGGTTCTAGCTTGGGAGGCACGTTCTTGAGGGGCAATGATAAACCAGCGCTGCTCAGGAGCCAGGCTGGGGAACAGCCACAAGAGGAGAGGCTGAGGAACCTAGGGGTGCAATCCTGAGAGGAGAGAGCCCTGTCTTCCTACAGCCAAAGGGCTAACGTGAAAATCTCCTGTACCGGGTGAGGGGAGGTCTGAATCAGATTAGCAAACATCTCAGGGAGACTCATGGGGGTTTAATTTCAGGCTGATCCTTCTGACAACAAGTGCCGCTCATCAGTGGGATGGGTTGCACTGGGAGGTTGGGCAGCATTCCCCACTCAAGAAAGGCTAGATTTAAACCAAAGCTGGAGAAGCAACTGGCGGGGATGCTGTGGAAGGATTCCTGTGACAGCAGGAGGCTGGGCCAGCTGACCTCCATGAGCTCCTCGCTCTGATCCCTCAGGCTCTGATCTCTCAGGTGCCCTTGGTCTTGCCCAGTCCAAGGGGCAGACAGAAGGCACATTCCACCAACAACTAGTAGCCCTGCCTTCTAGTCCCAGCTCTGTCAGTGATTGGCTGTCTGATCTTGGATGAGTCACCACCTCCCGGGCCTCAGTTTACTCATTTGTGTAATTAACACCTGCCTGCCTTCCCTCACCCCCACCCCCAGAAGTGTGGCAAGGACAAAGCGAAGCAAAGACTCATGAAGAGGAGAGCCCAGATACCTTCGCAGCCCTCCTCCCCTCCCTCCTGGCCTCTGCTTTCCCTTTCTCTCAGAGCAGAGCTGGTAGTGTTTCCAAGGATGCAGTTTGCACACCACTGGTGGTATGTGGGATGCTAGGGGTGATACATGAGGCTTATCTAATGTTGCATATTTATTTTAATATGTGCTAATTATCCTTGATGTTTGTAGCAAAGGATAACAATAAAGTTTTTAATGATAGCTATATCCACTTTTTTTTTTTTTTTTTTTTTGCAGTTCGCAGGCCTCTCACTGTTGTGACCTCTCCCGTTGAGGAGCACAGGCTCCGGACGCACAGGCTCAGCGGCCATGGCTCACGGGCCCAGCCGCTCCATGGCATGTGGGATCTTCCCGGACCGGGGCACGAACCCGTGTCGCCTACATAGGCAGGCGGACTCTCAACCACTGCGCCACTAGGGAAGCCCTCGGCAGGCGGACTCTCAACCACTGCGCCACTAGGGAAGCCCTCAACTTTCTTTTTAAAATATACTTACAAGTTAATATAAGTTGTAAAAAGTGAGTTAAAGAAGAAGAATAATAACGAAAGTGATATTTGAATAAAGCAAAAGTCTTGAAGGAGGAATGTGAGTGGCTGGGATTTGGGAACCCCAGATGGATTGGGGAGATATAACAGCCTGGGCCCCCAGGCCCCAGCAACATCCCCCCAGGCCTGGTGATCAGATGCAAAGAAGACCAAAAGACAAAGCCCTTTTGGTTGGTCCTGGTTCCCTTTGGTTGGTTGCCTGGTTCCCTTAAGGTGCCAGATTTTACCAACCGATTGACAACTAAGAAATAGAACTAGGTTCTCGGCTCCTCCATCCACATGACTGTGAGCTGGTCGACTCCTACCTCCTTCTTCTTGAACCTGCTGTCTCTGTTCATGCTGGTGCCAGTGGCTCCATGAAGAAGAGGACAGCCCTGACTCAGCCATTCCCCTCAAGGTGGTAGGAACATGTTGGGTCCCTCCCCCAAAGTATACTTAAATAGAAGCCTAGAGACGAAATGCCAGGCTCTGTGCCACGCGGCGAGGGTGATATTCTTGTCCGGGGCAGCAGTTCCAGTGCACCTCGGCTTAGCTTCTGCACCAGGGAGGGCAAGCTCCCCTCAGGCACTTGTGTCTTTAAGCATGATATGCGAGATCCCCTGTAGAGGAACCATCTAGAAAACTGATCAAGGCCCAGTCCCCTCCACTCCACTATTATCTGCTGATCACCTTGGTCAAAGGGTCGGTCGGTCAGCCTGGAACACCAACCTTCCCTGAGGAGCCGGAATGAAAGAAAGTTCCTGCTGATTATTAGCCAGAACTTTGGGAGATGGCCCTTGGGGGTGGGGAGAGGGGAACAAGGGGAGGAGGGCATGGAATACACTCAGAAAATGCCCCCTTTCCTCTCTCCTCCTTCTATTGTGGCCCACATCGCACATTTTGAAACATTTTTACCTGTCAAACTACGAATAAAGAAATAATTATCTTCCCCATTTTGATGATCAAAGACCTCCAAACACCAAGTTAGTATAATTCCAGGTGAAAAGAAAAGAAACTTAACCTTTTGTTTACCAACACAGTCCCTGAATATATGAAGATCATTTTTTTCATTCCCTCTCCCAGAATCTAGCCTGGAAATACTAAAAACCCAATGCCCCCCAGCCCATAAAGGAGCAGGGAGCCCAGTTAGGCAGCCTGATTCAGAGACTTTAAGAAAACACTACCCTGGACAGTTCTTGTGGAAAGTTGGGGAACCACTGAGTTAATTCATTCTTTCTCAATGGTGATTTTCAGAAGCTCTTCTCCTAACAGTGGAGCAATGGATTTTCATGTGACCAAAGCAGAAGGTTGGATAAGGAGCTAAAAGGAGGGAAAAGGCCAAGAAAGGGGAAACTAAGAGAACAAAAGAGAAAGATGGCAAGCTTGACAATTTGCTAAGGATTGATCCTGATAAAGAGACTGGATCAAGGATTAAAGTGCCTAAGGTCTATAGGAGAATTGGTGAAATTCAGCCCAATAGAAAAGACAGGCACGGGGGCATGGGCAGGCAATTCACACACACACACACACACCACAAATGGCCAATAAACATATGAAAATGTTCAACCTCACCAGTAATCAAAGGGAGAACATTGAAAAGCTCCTTTTCCAGAATGGCCATCACCAAAAAACCTACAAACAATAAATGCTGGAGAGGGTGTGGAGAAAAGGGAACCCTCCTACACTAGAGGTGGGAATGTAAACTGGTACAGCCACTATGGAGAACAGTATGGAGGTTCCTTAAAAAACTAAAAATACAGTTACTGTATGATCCAGCAATCCCACTCCTGGGAATATAACTGGAGAAAACCATAATTCGAAAAGATACATGCACCTCAATGTTCATTGCAGCACTATTTACAATAGCCAGGACATGGAAGCAGCCTAAGTGTACATCAACAGAGGAATGGATAAAGAAGATGTGGTACATATATACAATGCGGAAGATGTGGTACATATATACAATGGAATATTGGAATGGAATGGAATATTACTCAGCCATAAAAAGAATGAAATAATGCCATTTGCAGCAACATGGATGGACCTAGAGAGTGAAGATGGACCTACTGACTGAAGTAATTCAGAAAGAGAAAGACAAATATCATATGACATTGCTTATATGTGGAATCTAAAAAAAGGGTACAAATAAACTTGTCTACAAAACAGAAATAGAGTTACAGATGTAGAAAACAAACTTACAGTTAGCAGAGGGTAAGTGGGGGGAGGGATAAATTGGGAGATTAGGATTGACATATACACACTACTATATATAAAATAGATAACTAATAAAGACCTACTGTATAGCACAGGGAACTCTACTCAATACTCTGTAATGACCTATATGGGAAAAGAATCTAAAAAAGAGTGGATATATGTATACATATAACTGATTCACTTTGCTGTACACCTGAAAGTAACACAACATTGTAAATAAACTATACTCCAATAAAAAATTAATTAAAAAACATAATAAAAGCCCCTGTTCCCATCCAGTTGGGAAATTAAACAATACTACCAGCTGTTGGCAAGGCTGAGTGGAGTGGGTGCTCCTACACAGCTGGTGGGACTGTGCACTGATGGGTCCTTTCTAGCACACTTTGGGAATACCCATTAAAAGCCTTAACCCTGTGTATTCTATCTGACCTAGAAATTCCACTTAGGAATTTATCTTAAGGAAAGAATCATTTATCTGTGCAAAGATTTAGGTGTATTGTTCATAATAGTATTATTTATAATAACAAAAAATTTAGAGGGGGAACACAGTATAAATGTCCAACTATAAAGGATTCAATGAATAAATGATGGTATCTCCCTACACCAGAATGCTACAGAGCCATTACAAGTAGGGGTGTTGAGTGACATTTAATGGCTTAGAAATATACATGCTCTAAAACAGGAGATGTTGTAACAGCCCATCCTTTCAAACTATATATTCATAGAAAAGACTAGAAATAAGTGTGCAAAAATTTCACCAGTGATGTTTTTCCAGGTGATGGGATTACAGGTATTCTTCTTATATAATTGTGTTTCCATATTTTCTAAATTTTCTGCAATGATCAAATTTGGTTTTTGTAGTAAAAGATGGATAACATATCTTTAAAAAAAGAATCAGTGAAGTTGCAGGTTATTGTGATGGGGACAACAGAGGAATGGGGCAAGTGTTCAAGGTCAGCTGGGAGGTGGGACATAAGAGGTAGACAGAGAAATTGAGAGCTGAAGTCCATTGGAAGAGAGGATATGTTTATGTGCTCAGCTGGGGTGCAAGAGCCAGTGGCACTTGGAGACCACTGGGTACGTGCTGGGAGGTGAAATGTGTTCTACTGGGTGACCGTGGGAAAGTCACTTCTCTTCTCCTGGCCGCCAAGTTCCTTTCCCCTCCGATGGCCCATGACTCTGTGCAATCAGGCTATTATGATGACGGTACCCACATGTGATGTCCCCTTATTTGAAAAGACAAATATGTTCAATAATGGGGTGAGGTGAGGTCAGGACTTTAGGTGACAAAGGAGTGATAAAATAGGACATGAGATACAACGTGCATTTTTATATGCTTTGATCCCCTGCCTCCCATTTTTCCTGTAGAGCTAAAAATGACTGAATTTAAGGATTTGGGCCAAATGTACTTGAAATAAGTTGTTTCACTCCTCATAAAGTCAGGAGGAGTTGGGGGCAGCACGATGGAACTCTGGAAGCTGTAGATTGCGATTCACATCCACCATGCCCCCCTGGCTGGAACTCACCTTCCTTGGTCATCAGAAAAAAAGCTAGGGAACAGGAAGACAGGGAAAACTGCCTTTGAACTCAGAGAGAACGCTCCATAGATACTCATCAACAAGAGCTGTTGAAAACATAGGGTACATTCAGGGCTGTGCCCATTCCTCCATCACGGCTCCAGGACCTCCTGCATCTCCCACTTCCATGAGCCCCCAGAACTTGCTCTTGGGAGGGACCCAAGGAAAAGCTGGGGCTTCCCCTGGGCCCTAGCCAACAGGAAGAGGTGGCAAGGGGTGATGGGGCTGCCCAGAACAAGACAGAGGCCTGGGTGAGCCCAGTGCAGGCAGGGAGGGATGGTGGGCAAGCCAGCCTGGGCACTGACCTCTGGGCACGTCCATGGGGTTGAAGCTGGCCAACAGGTCGCGACACCACTGGCGGTCACCCTCCACCTTGCTCAGCCAGTTGTTGCAGTTGAAGTAGTAACGGAGGTGAGGCCGCTTCATGTCGGTCACAATCACACGGTCCAGGTACCAGCTGGCGTGCAAACCTGTGTTGTCATGCTCGATCCTGGTGTGCAGAAACAGACACCCGCACCGTCACTGGCAGAACAGAAACGATGCCCCTTCCATACCGAAATACCCCAATGTTTGTTCCAAAGAGAGGTTTAATCATTTTGATGTTGTTGTTACTTTACCTCTCCAACCTCAGTTTCCTTATCTACAAAGTGGGGACTCCTTGCAAGGTGGATGAGCTTATGAATGAATGTTGCATCGTTACATTGCCCACAAGGAGATATTGCCTTCCATGGAAAATCCAGAATTGCTAAGGCTTGCAGCGGGACCATCTTGAGCTTCCCCTCTCTCCCTGACTCCCAGACACACCCCCACACCCCAGATACTCAGTCCCACCACCCAGAGGATCCCCCATGGCCACATAGGACTGGTGTTGCCCCATAGAAATATCACATGAGCTTCATGTGTGAGCCAGATAGGTAATTTTAGATTTTCTAGTAGCCACATTGAAAAAGAAAGACACTGGTGAAACTAATTTTAATAATATAATTTGTTTAATCCACTTATCATTTCAGTGGGTAACCGTGTAAACATCTATTAATGAGCTATCTTACATCCTTTACTTCATACTAGTTTTCCAAAGACCTGGTGTGTTTTTGCACACACAGTGCATCTGGTTTGGGCTAGCCACATTAGAGTGATCAATAGCGCCGTGGGGCCAGGAGCTGCTGAGCTGGGCAGCAGAGATCCAGACTTTTCAAAATCTGGCCCCCATTATCTTCTGCCACTTCCTACACTCCTCTTCATCCTTGGCAGTCCAGTTTTCTCTTTGAGGCCCAGTTTCTTCCCCAGAACTTGACCCTTGGACGACCTCACTTAGCACCAAGCATCCCATCACAGTGAGGCCTTACAACTTGCAGGTCTTAACGGGACAACCACAGTCCAAGACAACACACACATGGATGACACACATGATATACCCAAGGATGCATGGCTCTGCCCGGCATGGAGCCTGGCACATAGTGGACCTCAGCTTAGTGGCTGCCTTTCCCACACACTGACACCTTCTTCCCGACCCTCCCCCATAAGAGCCCCTTCCGTGTTCATAACCCCCTTTCCCCACACAACCGGTGCCAGGGCCCTCATAAGTCCCTTATTTTCCCAGTAAAGAGAGTTCATGGCCCTATATTTTCTAGTGGGAGGAAAAAAAAAAAAACAAGGACTGAATGGAGGCAGCATTTCCCTTCTGTCCAGGCCCTCTAGTCTGGGTACAGTCAGACCATAAGTGATCTTGACATGCTGGCAAATGGGCATGACTTGATTGGGGGTGGCAGTAGGTGGAGGGGGGCAAACAGGGGCAATTGAAGGCTGTTCCTTAGCAACCAGGCTGGCAGAGTTATCCCTCCCCACACATTCACAAAAACTCCACCAGACAGAGCAAGATTAGGAGAGATCTCTGTGAAAAGGCATCCTGCAATGTGACCTGGCATCTCTAACACTCACTGGGCGCTTACTGTATGCCAGTTAATATTCTAAACACTGACTCATTGAATTCTTACTAACTCTAATGGTGCCTTAGGAGCTGGGCACCATTATTACAGACAAGGAAACTGAGGCCTGGAGAGGAAACCTTCCCAAAGTCCCACAACTGGTAAATGGCAGGGCAGAAATTTGAACGAAGGCAATCTGGACTGAGTCTACTAACCACTTTGCTAGGGTTTCTCAGAGCATATTTCCCAAGTGTGTGAAAAATTGTCTCAAGTTGTCTTAACCCAAAGAAGTGAAACTCTAATGGGCAAATTTAGGGCACAATGACTCAGAGTGGGAGGGAAAGATTTGGGCCTTTGGTCACCCCTCAGATGACGTCAGGAGAGCAATCAACACCCAAAAGTGTCAGTAGTGAAATCAGTTCCTATTCTACTTGCCTTCCTCTCACCCAACCTGGTCAGGGGCCAAGTTCTCACCTGATTTTGTAGATGAGGCCCACATTATTGGTTCTCACCCGGAACACATCGACGTTGGCTTTCTCAAAGGCAGATTTGCTCCTGCAATGAAGGTGTGCACAGTTAGCACAGACCAGCACTTGGTTCACAGGCCCTGGAGGAGAGCCAAAGGCTGGCATCCCCCTACTTCCTCCACCATCACACTCCAGGAAGTGCTACTGCCAGCCAATCCCATTCTGAGATTCCTTTCTGACATGGTTTGGAGAGGTGGAGGGCAAGGATGGTTAGTATTCATTCCTTGCTTTCACGCCCAGGTTCTTGTGGGATCCTTGCTACGTATCATTAAGGCAAGCATGGTGGGCAACATTAGCCCCATTTTACAAACAAGTAAATTGCTAGTTGGTAGCAGAGCTGGGACCAGAACCTGGCTCCCAAAGTCATGATCCAATGCTCTGTGGTTGCTCTGGGTTGGGAGAGTGGAGGAGGAAGGAAGGTGTGATAAATGCCATGGTGCTCTTGGGTCTGCAGGCCTCCTGGCCTCTCCTCCTCACCTGCCTTGCTCTTGCTGGGAAGAGTTGCAATGGCAGCCCCAAGTGGATGCATACCTTGGGTGGTGGGCCATGGTCCTGCCATTCCAAGGAAGGAAACATTCAACACAAACCAGTGACCAGGGAAGTGGGGGCAGTGAGGGAATGCATGTCTGGCATCCCACAGAGGGTGCAAACAGAAGCAAGTGCACCTGAGTTGTTTCTCAATGAGATGCCCAAGCAAGTCCAGACTCAGGAGCGTCCTAGCATCCATCAGCTTAGACACAGGAAGGCTGGAGCACCGAGTCCTCTGGGAGTGGAAGCCTGAATCTCACGTGGACATCTGCTCTGTCCTCTGTGTAGGCCAGGACGCCCGCCGCTTGAGCCCAGGCCTGCTTGCAGCTCTTCCTGCTACCACAGTGAAGCCCTCACAGGGCTGAGAGCTGTGGACCTCTCTCAGTGCTCCCGGCCAGGGCTTTCAGCACCAGCACACAGCCCATAGGAAAAGAAAAACGCAGAAGATATGTCTGTTCATTGGCCATCACATGTTTCAAAATAAAGTGGGAGGTGAAAGGCCTTCTCCCCAAGGCAGCAAAGGCTCAGACTCTCTCAGTAACAGAAGGCTTTTAAGGTTCTAGAGACCCAGAAGCTGTGATTCTGCAAACAGACCCACTCTGGCAAACAGTCTGGTCTGGGGAGATATTTCCTTATGGTGGGCACAGCATGAGACATGGGGCCCAGGGCCCTCCTAAAGCAGTGCAGAGCTCACAAAATCAGGTAAAAATGTGCACCAAGGCCGCCTTGTCAGGGAGAAGAGCCCCCAGTGGTGTAGCCCGGGGAACAGAGCGGGAGGAGAGAGTGGCGGGAAATTCCGGGTTTTGCTGGAGTGAAAAGGCCCGCCCCCAGGCTGGCGACATGGACCTGTCAGAATCTCACTTCCAAGGGCGAGTGACAACATGGCCTGTATTCTGTTGCAGAGTCAAAGCAGTTGTTAAATGACTTGCAAAACACGTGAACATCGATTATGTGCATCAGGACTGTGTGAATGGGAAACAAGGAAATGAATGAGAGGTATTTTCTGTTTCAGTATACAAGACAAGGAAATCGATTTTTAGAATAGACAGGAGTCTCTATATCATATAAATACCCTACAAAGCAGTCTCCCTGGGAAGCTCTATGATGGAATATTATGCAGCCATTAAAAATCCTATTGTGAAAGAGTATTTAATACAACAGAAACAGGTTTATGAAATAGGCTTAAAAGAAAAAGCAGGTTAAAAATAGAATGTATAAACAACAACTAATACAAAAAGGACACCAAGTTCATTTAAAAACAATAAAGAGGGGGAGGATTTATACAAAAACATCATGTCTACATAATAAGACTATTATGAAGTGCTGGTTATTTATTCTTGTGTTCATTTTTTTCAGTTTTCTGAAGGAAGCACATCTTGATTTCGTAATTATGAAAAAAGTACAGTCCCCTGTTTCAGAACCCCCCGCTCCATCCAGCCCACAGCTGCTTGTGGTGAATTCTTCGGAATGAATTTGAGGCTCGCTGGGCTTCATCTGCTGAGGGTGCATGGAATTTGGGAAACAACCAATGCCAATGAGTAGGGGAAGTGGAGGATGATTTGGAAAAGAAAACACAAGGTGTGATTTGGATGGAAAGCAGCTGGCTTTTTAGGGTGCTTCTCATAAGAGTTCCAGCTCCAGCAGCTGCATCCAGCAAGGGGAGCTCTGCACCTTCAAAAAGGCCCTGCACGCGTGACCAAGTGGAATGTGGGTTGGCGCTTTCCAGCGTGTTTGTTAAATAATCGACCATGCTGCTTTACAGTCACTCAAAAAAGACATTTTAAAAAGCGAGGTGGAAGAAGGGAAACGAGGAGGAAAGGTTTGCCAGGATGGGCAGAAGGCGTGCTCCACGCTCTCTCAGGACCACACTGGAGCATCCAGGGCACCACAGGATGTGACGCAATCATCCACAGTGTTTACGACATGGAGACCAATATCCTGGCGGACAAGAGCAAAGCCTTCTGCATTTCAGGGGTCTCTCTTCAGAGAAGGGAAAGCAAAGGACTGCAGACACAGGGCTCTACAGACTCCCTCCTCTCAGGGAGGGGCCAAAACAATCCCAGATGAGCTCCAACCCCAGCCCACTTGGGGTCAGACTCCGGAATCCCTCCTTCCAATAAGTCAGAATGCAAATGCTGGTGGGTTTCAGAAAACTGACTGAAGGCGGTATGGAAACAGCAAACGACAGAGGTCCCTGGCCAAAGAAACATCAGAAATAGACACTTCTTCACATTTCCTTGTGGGAGATGGCAGGTTTTCCACAGCTCCTGGTCAATCCTCAAATGCAGGACACAGCTCCCTGCCCGTGCCTGCCGTTCCACAGGGATCCCACCCTTTCCAGGCAGCACAGGGCATTTTAGCTGCCCCCTGGGCAGAGCCAGCAGACTAAAATGCCAGGATTCTACCACACTTGCAGTTGGTGAATTCTCAACAGGAGAACCGTGTTCCAGAAGATACATGAGATCCCATCCTTTTGCCATATCCTAAGCATGTGACTCATTGTTGGGGGTGGTCCTGGGTCACAGGGAAGGGGGCTTCCTCTGGGATCCAGAGCTGTTGGTACTTCGCTAGTGTGGAGGTCAGGGCGGAGGTCAGCTAGCAGGGGAATGAAGTGAACGTGTCCCACTCTTTGCTGCCTAAGAGAGGGTCCAACGTGTGCCGAGGAATTTAGACCCCAGACCATGAGGGTGAGACCCGTCAGCATTTTAACGTCAGGCACCGAGGCTCTTCTTGCAGCAGGAATTATTTTGTTTTGGAGAATAAAAAATCCTAATAAGCCACCCGGGAGTAGAAGGTAAAGGCCTGGGGCAGAGGAGAAAGGCCACAAGAAAGAGTGGAATTGATGGGAGAGAGAAGAAAGAGGACGAGGGAGAGGCAGGAGAGAAAGGTGGGGTGAGAGACACGGCCAGAGGCTGCAGAGAAAGGGGTTGGGGAGAACTTCCAGGAAGGGTGGTGGCTTAACTTTAAGACCTTGGTGCGGGCAGGCGGGGCGTCTATCTAGTATTCCACTTTAAGTTGTCTGTGTTGCTTCCACGTGAACTCTGGCACCCCGAGTTATCAGTGAAGTCTGATGCACACCAAAATGCCTTGTAGTTTGTGTGTGCTTGTGTGCATGTGTGCATGTGTATATGTGTGCTTGCGTGGATGTATGTGTGCGTGTTTGTGGGTGTAAAACAAGGAAAAGGAGCTCAGTTCCAGTTGACACAGGGGTGTGGGTGTGGGTTTGGGGTGACACAGTGTGGCCAGGAGGGAACAGCAGCAGACAGTGAGAGGACAGGAGATCGCGAGACCAGTGGGCCAGACCCCAGGGACTGCTGAGGGTGAGGGCTGGGCTGGGCTAACTGCATCTAAATCTCACAGAGCTCGGGGACCTCCGTGACCTCTGCATGCTGGTTACACGGCAACCTGGACTTCCTCGGAAAGCAGTACTCCCCTCCCAGACTCGAGATCTCCATCTTGAATTGGAAGGGTCTCAGATGGTGAGGATTGTGTCTATGCGATTCTCTTTATAGACAATTTCTCGGGTCTTGCAGCAGCCAGACTCTGGTCTCCTCTCTCCCCGTTTACCCTGCTCACCGCAGTCAGATTAACCCTTCTTGTCTGCACCGTACATCAAGCCTCCACAAGGCTTTCTCCAGTCTGGTCCTCCCCTGCCTTTCCCACCTCCCTCCTCTCTGCCCCTCCATGCAGCTGGTAAGTCCCCATCCAGCCCCCATTGGTCTGCAGTGTCCCTTGTGGCCTCCATACTTTTTCAGCTGTTCCCCCTCATCTAAAGTACCCTCTTTCTGCCCCTCCTCTATGAGTCCTTTTCACCTGTCGAGGTCCAGATCACATATCCTTCCCTGTAAAGTCCTATTCTAGCCACGCTGATACCAAATCGTCTAGTGAGCTCTATTTGCAAAGCACTGGGATAGGTGCTGCAGGCACAAAACAGACCTCCCATCATCCTCTGGGTCCACCTATGCATCCCGCTATGCATCACCTCTCCAGCCTCTCCAAGGACATACAGCTGATGCTGCAAACGTGCCTGTATCCCTGAAACTACCCATTTCCTGCGGGCCCCTGAAGAGCCCTCTGGACCAGCCGGATTGGGACCCTGGCCTAATCTGTGCCCTTGATGCCCTGCTTGGAGCAGGACACAGGTACAGGAGGGACCCCTACCAGCAGACCCGTGGAGTAATTGGGGGGAAGTTGATTCCTACATGCAGGCTATCTCAGAGAAGCTGGCTGCCTCTGTGTGGCTTCAGAAGCACCCGGAGACCTGCTGGCCCTGCCAGCTCAGTCGTGCCTGAGACCCTTTACCGTGACAAAGATTTCCTTCCCATTGAGAAGGAAGGCTGGAACTCAAGACTCCCAGGGCGAGGGGACACAGTGACAGACCTTCACATGCGGTTATAAAAGTTGACTCTGGGGACCTTCCTGAGAAGGTGTTTTGACAGAGGAAAAAGGTGAGGGGGGAGAGTCTGAGGGTCCAGGTGCATGAAAGGAGGAAAGCCAGTGAGGAACCACCACAAGAGGGGAAATGGCTCTTTTTGTTAAAAAAAAAAAAAAAAAAAGACAGGCTGGGGACTCCAGAAACGAAGCTGGCCAGCTCCCCAGGGTCTAGTGGCTTCTCCCTAGAGGGGTGCACTCCGGGGAGGACACATGGCAGAGGATGGATTTCATGTATTCTCTTTACCGTGCCCACAGCACTGGAGCAAAGGGCTTCCACAAGCGAGTCACTCGGCAGTGTAAGCAGTACAAGAGGGCAGGTACCCTGTTCTGCGGAAATGGACAAAATAGGACGTTACGCCTGCCTCAACGCTGCCGCATTTACACCAGAGGCTGCCCTCAGGTTAAATGTGTTCCACTGGGGCCTGGTCTGTCTGCTAAGCACAGAGTTTGTGGATCTCCTGGCCTGTGGACCCACCTTTCTACTGCTTCGCCTGCCGCCCCTGGAGGTGTCAAGCTATAAACCCCAGAGGTCACACCCTGGAGCCCCAGGAGGCCTGCAGGGGAGTCTCCCACACATCCTCTAGGGCCACGGGGTCATGTGCTTGAGGAAATGTCTGCATCAAGACCCTGGGGTTTGAGGACCAGCTTTACCATCAAAAGTTCCATGACTCAGAGTTGCTCACCACTCCCCTCTAGGCCCCAGATGCCCCGTAAGCAGGTTGGAATAGATTTAGTTGTTTTCAAGTTTTTCTTGGCTACAGAGCCCACGGTGCAAAGAGTATCTGACTGAGAAACTCGGTGGATATGATAAACATAAGTCAAGCTCCTCCAGGGGGAGGAATGCTAGGGTATTGGGAGCCCAAAACCAGCTGACCAATCCCCTGTTCCACTCAGCACAGGGTGAAATACAGCTGCCCAGGCCACCAGTGAGGTCCCTGGCCATCTCTGGAATGCCATGATTCTGCTAGAAAGTTGCCATGTGTAGTAACTGTGTGTGCACATGTGTGGTGGGGGGGAGGGGATGGAAAGGAAGAGACAGCAGCCTCTGCTCTCAATGGGACACAATGAAATGGAGGGCACAAGTGTGCACACACAAGCACATCTACACAAACACACGCACTGACTTGAGTGTGTGTTAGCGGGCAGGCAGGTTCAGTTTGATGCTGGTCCCAGGTGAGACGTAGGTGCAGAGCGTTTAAGCTCGTGGCTCCCTCACATGCATGGCCTTGTCCCCTCTTCCCAAAAGTCCTATGAGTTTGGTAAGATGAGGATTATCACTTCCAGATGACATATGAGGAAGCCAAAGCTTTGGATGCCAAGAGATTTGACCAAAGTTATACGGCAACTAAATGGTAAAGCTGGGCCTAGACCAGGTTTCTTGATCCTGAGGGCTTATGCTCCCACATCAAAGGACAGCTAATATGAATTCTTGGGAATTCTGAGAGCCAAAGTAAGCATTACCATACACAAAAAAATCAAGAGAGGAGCTAAGGAAATCACTGGGAGGGGCCTGGCTGGCACGTGATCGGTTGTTAGCAAGGCCCACACCACTTAATACACCTGTGGACACACCTGTCTTCTCTCATGGGTTCCAGAACTTTATCAACCCCCACTAACAGCCCAGGACCCCACCAAGGCTGAGTTGGTACTCACTTGCTGGTAAGATGGAGCTTGGGAGAGAGCCCATTCTCTCCAAAAAGGGTGATGAAGACATTGGCACTGGTCCCTGCGCCACGAACATCCCCCGTGGCTGTGACCACCTCGTACACTGCAGGAGGAAAAAAGACAGACCGCAGGCTCAGAAGAAAGCCCAGAATCCTATGTGGACTCGGAGAAGCCATAGCTCCTGCCGGATCCACAGGGGGATGCCCAGCCCCAGAGCACGCTCTGGACCCCTGCTGCAGCCCGCAAGCCTCTGAGCCAGGGTCAGACCCACACCAAGCCCTGCTCTGAGACCACAATCTCCCACTTAATGCTGCACATTCATCCTACAGGTAAGGAACCTGCAGGCAAGGGGACAAGCCCAGGTCACACAACACACAATGTCAACACCAGAGCCCAGCCCAAGGCCTCCCAACGCCTGTCTGTGATCTTTCCAGCACAGCACATGGGTGCCATCCTAGCCAAGACCTTCTTCAGAGCCCGCCCCTGGCTCTCACCTTTCTCTCTGCCCTCTACACAAGGCTGCCTTGCAGGCCTCACTTCCTGTGACCTCCTGGGTGTTGCCATGGCAATCTCAGGATAACACATCTTAGTGGGGGGGGATGCAGAACTTTGCCAGTGAGTCCCTGTGGGCAGGGGCACGGAATTCCCCTCTCTTTGTCCCCTTGAAGCTTGTTCTGTTTGCTGTTGGTGTCTTGTCTTTTGATGTCCCTGGTTCTGATGAAGGTCCCCGTGAGGGGGAGAAAGGAAGAAGTACATTTGTGTGACTCCCTGTCTCTTGTGATAACCAAAGCCTTCATTCTTCACAGTCTACACCACAGGGATTCCTGATCGGCAAACAACTCCTAGAGCCCTCCCTGAGATAACTCCAGGACCTGAAGTGTTGCCCATATGGTTTGCACATATACAAGGATGTTTCCCAACTGAGTGTTCATAGGAAAATGACCAGCACGGTGGAAATTCTAGAACCACATCACATGAGAGAAGACATACAGGCCTGGAGATGCCTGGTTTAGAGAAAGGAGTCTGGGGTATGGGAGAGGGATAAAGAAACTACCTCCATAGCTGCCCCAAGTGTACAGAGCTACTTCTCAAATAGGACACTAACCATTAAAAAATGATAAATTAGACAGTTAAAATTAAGACCATCAGGAGAATGAAAAGGCAAGCCACGGACTAGAAGATATTTGGAATGCACACACAGGCATCCCACATAATACCTTGTTTTATCACAATTCCCTTTATTGTGCTTTACAGATATCATGTTTCTTACAAATGGAGGGTTTGTGGCCACCCTGTGTCAAGCAGGTCTATCGGTGCCATTTTTCCAACAGCATTTGCTCACTCAGCATTTGCTCACGCCTGTCTCTGTCACGTTTTGGTAATTCTCGCAATATTTCAAACTTTTTCATTATTATTATATTTGTTATGATGATCTATGATCAGTAATCTTTGATGTTACTACTGTAAAAAGATTGACTTGCCGAAGGCTTAATTTAGAAATATTTCTAAATTAAGATATGTACATTTCTTAGACATAATGCTATTGTACACTTAATAGACTACCGTATGGTGTGAAACATAACTTTCATATGCACTGGGAAACCAAAAAATTGGTATGACTCGCTTTACTGTGATATTTGCTACATTGCTGGGCTCTGGAACCGAATCCACAATATCTCCGGGGTCTGCCTGTCACCAAAAATGGACTCATACTCAGAAAATGTAAAGAATTCACACAAATCAGTAAGAAAAAGAAAGACCAGACAATTGCTTTAATGGGCAATAATTTGTTTTAAAGATAAACATACACTTACCATAAGACCCAGAAATTCCCCTTTTAGGTATTTACCCAAGAGAAATAAGAACATGTCCACACAAAGATCTGCACACACACTTTCATAGCAGCTGTATTCATAACAGCTCTAAACTGGAAAAACAACCTAAATGTATCAACAAGTGAATGAATTTTTAAAAGTGTGGTATATCCAGACAGTGGAATCCTACTCAGTGATAAAAAGGAACGAACAACTGACATATGCAATACGGATGAATCTCAGACACACGATGTGGAGCAAAAGAAGTCAAACACAAAGCACTACACGATATGTAATGCCAGCTCTGTGAACTTTAATCTGTTTTAACAGAAAGCAGAGCATGGTTGCCTAGGGTTGAAGTTAGGGAGAATTGCCTGGGAAGGGGCACGTGGAACTTTTGAGGGATAATTTAAATGCCCTATAGATAAATGGTGCTAGTGGTTACATAGATGTATACATTTGTCAATACCCATCAAATGGCACTTTTAAAGTAGATTCCTTTTATTGTTAATTATATTTCAATAAAGTTGAAAAATGGGCAAAAGACTTAAATAGGCATGTCATAAAAGAGGATATCCAAATGGCCCATAAACATAGGGAAAAGGGCTCAGCATCATTATTCATAAGGGAAATGCAAATTAAAATTATCATGAGACACTACATGTACCCACCAGAATGGCTAAAATTAAAAAGATGGACAAATACTAAGTATTGTCAAGAGTGTGGGGCCATTGGCACGCTCATACATTGCTGGTGGGAGTAGAGATTGGTACAAGTCCTGGCAACTAAACATAAGCCCACCCTATGGCTCAGTGATTCTACTTCCAATTATAAATCCAAGAGAAATGAGTGCACGTGCGCGTCCGGAGCCTGTGCTCCGTAACGGGAGAGGCCACAACAGTCAGGGGCCCACGTACCGCAAAAAAAAAAAAAAAAAACAACTAATGTATGTGATAGAATCAGGAGGGCCATTACCTCTGGGAAGAATTTTAAAGGAGCTTTCAGGAGGTTAGAAATGTTGTGTCCTGTTCTGAATGGTGGTTACACAAGCATGCACATGTGTAAAAATTCATCAGCTGTTCCTTTTTGAGTTTTGTGCTAATTATATATATTACATATATAATTTATATGTGCACATACATATTATATATATTCTATAATGTGCTGTATATACATATATATAATATGTATATTATTCTTCAATTTAAAATTTTTAATTTAAAAAGTTCAGACAGCTGAAGAACTATCTTAGAGAAGACAGGTGTCTCATGAAAGACACAAAACTCTGTTTGGTCCAGAGAGGAGGGTCCCAACTAGTAACATCCCCTGGTCAGCACAAAGAAGAACTGTCAACAGCAACAAGCGTTGCTCCTAGCACAGAGCATGACAAATGGGAGATGCTCGATAAATAATTACATGGATGGATGAATGAAAAAACAAGTGAATGAATGAAACAATCAATGAAATGAATGTGGACTATGGAAATAAATTGACCAGTATGTAAATCTCAATTCTACCATACTGGCTGCATGATTTCAACCGAATTTCTTACTGAGATTCATTTTCCTTATCACCGAGAGAGAGAGAATTTCTTCCTTGAAGGATTATCATAAGGATTAAATCAAATAAAACAAGGTTTTCAACTTTCATACTCATTGACCTAGCATATTTCCACTTCTGGGAATTTATCTTACAGACACTCCTTCGCAGCTGGATGAAAGATATACATTCCATAAGTGGTAAACTGTTACCATCATCACATCACCATCATCATCTCCACTGTTGTCATCATCAACATCAATATCATCTTCAACATCACTACCATCATCTCCATTAACAACATCCCCAAGAAGGAAGGCTGCCTTGGGAAACTGTATTCCAACAGACGCTGGGTAGCCCCCTGTCTGGGATACAGGAGAGGAAAGGGCCCCAGGGCTAGAAGCTTGTGCAGCATGACCTCTGAGGTCCCTTCGGATCCCAGATTCTGGTAGGAGTCACTCTCTTCCCCTCATGGGCCCTGTATTAGTCAGGAGGTAGACCAGTGCACCAGCCTCAGCCTACCCTCAGAGCATGGAGGGAAGCTGCTCTCCTTCCTCTGGCTGTTGATAATCTCCAGTGTAGCCTGGAGGTGACCTGAGCAACAGAGAAGGAAACCTAGGCCTTCCTCCTCTTCCTTCTTCTTCCCCATCACACTCATCAAGATTCTCCACAAAATGCAAGAACCCAGTGCTCAAAGGGAGTAGGCGACACATCGTTCTAGAGCAGAGAGGGTAACAATGACAGTGCAGGTAAAGTTCAGACAGTGACTACTGTCAGAATCTTACACATTTATCGCCCATTCCTGTAGCTGACTGACTGACCCGCTGACTGCGGAGTCAGTGGGTCTGTGTCTCTTAGAAATGTCAGCATGGCACCCACCCTGGCCTGCTC
Organism: Pseudorca crassidens; assembly: GCF_039906515.1. Taxonomy (NCBI): domain Eukaryota; kingdom Metazoa; phylum Chordata; class Mammalia; order Artiodactyla; family Delphinidae; genus Pseudorca; species Pseudorca crassidens. Next base: position 27,132,807 of record NC_090307.1, on the reverse strand, counting down.
TCCTCCAGCTATTTTCAGCAGCGTCAAGATTGGACAGTACAAGAGTAAGGGCCAGCCGGAGCAGCAAGATTCAAATCCTAACTCTGTTACTTCCTAGCTTTGTGATCTTAGGCATGTTACTTAACTTCCCTGTGCCTCAGTTTCCTCACCTGAAAAAGCAGATTTTAAGAACCCAACCCACCTTGTTGGGTTGTTGTGAAGATTAAACCGATCCACGTGGGTAAAGTGCTCAGCGTGGTGCCTGATGCATTAAATACATGATTCTATCGAACAGCATCGTGGCCTGAAGTGGGGACTTGTCTTGGGAACCGTTGAAGTTCCTGTCTCTCCTGCTTGTGACCTTGTTGACATCACGTCAGTTCTCGGAGCCTCAGTCATTAACCTGAGACTAATCACACCTGCCTTGACTGTTCTCGGGGATATTGAGGATTCCAAGTGAGAATGGAAGTAAAGAGGCTTTGAGAAGGGTGAAAAGAAGAGGGAAGCTGTGAAGGATCACATCGTCACACTAAGGCAGGCAGAACCCATGAACAGAAGTGGATGGGATGGCGGCTATGAGAGGTTTCCGAGTGCTCTCACCAGCAGGCGTGCTGGCTGGGGCAAATCACCCCAAAGCTGAGAGTATTTGTGATGGGTGCTGCCCGCACATCTAGCCTCAATGCCCCTAGCCCCACCAGACAGAGCTTGGAGCACACGCGCTGAGAAAAGGCAGCGATACCTCACTTGTTCTAGGTCCTTCTTTCCTCCCCACAGTACCCACCTCCACCCCCGAAGGTGCCCAGGACACCACGCCAGGAAAGAGGCTTCAGCAGAGTCACAGCCTCAAAGTGCCATAGCAGCGACCACCTTCTCTGAGCCTGGGGTCTGTGCTGGGAGCTGGGTTAGGAGTCAGGACAAATAAAGGAGCCCCACCCCCACCCCCCGCACAGAGGTCAGGATGGCTGAGGCCACAAGCCCAACAGAATCGGATATAATCAAGGAACTCCCAGCAGACAGGAATTAAGGAGGGCAAACAAGCCCATGGCAGGCACAGAGCAAGCATTCGGTACTTATCTGCTGAATGAATGGGGGAGTCAGTCTGGTGCTTACAGGGAGAAGTGAGCCAGTTTAGAGGAAGCGCTGAGAATTTAAATGCCTTCAGGGGCCAGGCAGGCAGCATTGAGGAGTAACACAGACCTATGAGTGATAAAGTCCGCTGCCTATGGGCATTCACAGTCAATCATATTTTTTTTTAACTGTGAAAGTAAAGCAACACCAACAAAAACAGCAAAGCAAAAAGAATCTCTCCGCAAAAGCCAACACTGGCTCCTGGGCCCCCCGTTCACCCCTTCTCTGGTTTACCTGACAAGACGGTAGAGCATTTCTAAGCAGCTCCCATACACCCCAGAGGAAGGTGAGACCGGAAGGACTGGGCCCGGGTCCAAAGCACCAACTGCCCTCCCATGTGGGCCAGGGCCATCGCCTTGCAAAGCCCCAGGCCCTCACCTCCATCGGCCGCGGTGGGCAGCGGGCCCCAGCCCCTGCTCGGCACCCGCTGATGACCAGGTCTCTTCCCACAGGCCTCTGCACAGCCTGACGCAGGCCACACCTCAGAGACCAGGCGCGAACATGGCTTCTGGGACGTGTAGGACCTGGAGAGTGTGGGCACTCGGTTCTAGTCTATTCTGTGCCAATCAGGCTCTGTGACCCTCGCTACAGTGGAGGCCCCAGTGTACCCCAAGGGGGTGTAGGATAGACCCAACAGGATAATCCACGAGAAAGGGGCTGGGTTGGAACCTAAAGTTCCTCCCTCAAAGCCAGGGACAGGATGGTGCCGCCCCCGCGGGCCCCGCCTGCGCCCCCGCCCCGCAGGCCAGGACCCCGCACACCTTTGGCCTTGTAGTACTCGTGCTCCAGCTCCTCTTCGTCATCTTCTGAGGCGTAGCTCAGCAGCTCCTGCTCATACAGGCCTAGAAAGTCGATGTCCTCCTTCCTCCTCTTTCTCTTCTGGGGCATCATTTTGCCGGCTGTCCCTTCCTGCCACTCACTGGCTCATGGTGCCCACCCCTTTGCACCTGCTTGGACCCGCGGCCCTCTCACCTGGAGCTCCCGTGCACACGCCTGGGGGGGCCAGAGCCCACACATGCCCACACAGCTGCCCTGCTCCCCTCTCCTCGCTGGCCCCTGAGCAGAACCTCGGTGCTTTATTTCTGGCCCCCTCCTCTGCACCTGCCGTTCTCTTTGGGTCTCATGACTTATTCATGGGGACTGAGGACAGGCTATCCTCCTTCCCACCCGCCCCCTCCCCCTTTCATGCAGAATCAGGTGACATCAAGCCCTTGGCATCTGTTTCCTACCTGGCCTCACAGCAGGGGCAGGTGGGGCATCTCCCATAAAGATGCCCCAGCCTCACAGCCCCAAGGGCCGTGACCGATGCCCCCAGGGCCTGAGACCTTCCTGAGGAGGGCAGGGCCCCAAACAAGCCGGGCCCCCAGGACTCAGAGGACTCCATTTCTCTCTATTATTCATGACCTCTGCTCATCTTACGGGGCAGGCAATGTTTTTACTGGATCCTTCTCGATCTCTCTGCTTCCATCTCCTCAAGTCTGCTGGCTCTGGAAGTGGCCATTCAGCCAGGAGAGACCTGCTGCTCTGATGAGCACTCAGACCACCCACAGAGTGTTTTCTGAGTCATGAGTTCCTGGTGTTGCAGCCAGAGCTGAGGGCACTGGGAAAGCCTTTCAAGTCCTAGGTGACCCCCACAGTGCCCCGACAGGCCGGCAAGATTAACCAGCATCTGTTCTAACAAGAGCTCTCCATTTACCCATATTGCCCTCTGCACTTGCAAGGAGATAATAGAAACCCTGCGAGCTCACCTGGATGCCCACCCCACTCAGCCCTTACCATCCCTGCAGCCCCACACGGGGCTTCTGAGTGAGAGAGAGAACCAGAGGCCCCTCTCTACCCCAGATCAGCAAGCAAGTTTTCCTTAGGGCCACTGGACTCCTCTTCCTTGCTTATTTTATTTTATTAAGATTTTATTAAGATTTCTCACAACCCGAATTTAAGATTTCTATGTAAATCCTGAAAGCTAGAAATTTTCAATCCTCTCATTCCTCTGTCCTGGTGGCGTGAAGTCATCAGACAAAACTGGTCTGCCCACCGCCTCCTGGCTGTGCAGCCTGGGCAAGCCTGTCTCCCCACCTATAAAAGGGGGAGAATGACTCATTAAAGCATATTGAGCACTTGGAGAAAATACTCAGTAAGCGGAAGCCTCTGGAAGACAGTAGAAGCTTAATAAACGTTCATGACTGAGGACTTCTCTCTTTCTTATTTTGTATGGCGGGGGCGGGGGTGGTGGGCTGTGTGTGTTACTTCGTTATCATCTCAGATTGTCCCAGAAGCCCTCCTTCGGGTCCCGTAGGCAAGGGCCAACCGCCGGCGTCCTCCTTCCTCTGTGGGTCCCGACCCACACTAACACATCAGAGACACTAGTGAACAGATGAGAAATCCAGTTTCCTGGGAGGACTGTCTTGTAAGGCCCTGCTTACTTGTTACCCATGTCCCGCCTCTCCCAGCCTTGAGCTCTGTGAGGGCAGGGCTGGTGCCCCCTTGCTCACTGTTAGGTTCCCAGTACCTATAAGATGCCTGGCACACTGTGGCCTTCAGTACCCCTTTGTTCAGTGAATGAATGGATGCACGAATGAACAAATTGCAGCAGAGCTCTAAAGCAGCTACAAGGAAAACAGAATGGGCTGAAAAGCAAACACACTTTACAAGATAGATTGGTAAAGTGTTCCAGAACCAATATCGTTCTGAGCACGTTTGGCCTGGAGAAGAGGACATTTCAAGAGTCTACAAATGTGAATGATTGTCTAGACTAAGGCTGAAAGGGCAATCTTACACCCGCAGGTGGTGATTACAGAAAGGCAGGTTTCAGCTCAATCCATGAAGAAGGATAGGAGCACTGCCTGGGGTGACACTGTCACAAGAGATATGAGGGCTGGATAGCATTGCTTGTCTGCCTACAGCAGGGGGCGCTCCAGGGGCCTTTGTGGACTTGGACCTGGCTGACTCTCCATCAGGTAGCTGGGACATTCTATGACACTGAGTGGCAGGTGCAGGTGGACATTGAGGAACAATGACAGGCCCCCCAGCTAGTGGCCACCATGATTCGCCAGCTCTAGCTCTGCTGCAGAACCTAGATCAGATAGAGGGGCCTCTGTCCCACCACCACCGGGGACTGAGGAGGGCAGGAGGGCCTCTGCCCGCCATGCCTGGCCCCCCAGCCTGAGGTGGGGTGCAGAGAGGAGGAGGGAGCTGGTCTGCAACAGCCACAAGACTTTCATGGTTCCTCTCTGTCATCTCTGTGTCTCACAACCTCTTTGCCCGGAGCTGAGCCCACCCACAGTGCCCTTAGCCCCAAGCCGCAGTGCCCAGGACCCCCTGGCACCACCTCCCCTTCTCTGTTCTCAGTCTCCTACCCTCTGAGATGCTGTCAAGGTCAATTTTTCCTAAGGTGGGATTCCAGGACTCTGGATTCGACTCTGTGGAACAACTCATCAAAATGATAATTTCTGATCCCTTACCCCCAACCACTGAATCAAAATCTCTGAGGGGGAAACTTGGAACCTACATTTTCAACAACCCCCCTCTCCTCCCAGGGATTTTTCTATGTACTGAAATTTGGAGCCACTGTGACCTCTATGTCCCAGGTGAACTCACTAACTTGATCAGCTCACCTGGGCCATGGGGGAGGATTAACAAGCTTCCATCCCAGGGTGCACAGCCCCGGCTGCACATCAGAGCCACCTGGAGAGTTTTTAAACGCTGAGGGCTGGGTTGTCCCAGAGGTCAGTCTGGGGCAGCCTGGGCAGTGGGAGTTTTCAAAGCTCCTGCGTGATGCAGGACATCCAAGCAGCAGTCGGCGCTCACATCCCTCCCCAGAGCCTGGGGCAGCTTTGTGTTTTGGAGCCACCCAAGTCCCTACCAGGGGAAGGTATTTCTGGCCCTAAACGTCATCACTCAGGAAAGATCAACTTTACCTCCGCCTGTGTTCTGCTGAGGGATGGTGTAGGGTCCCCTCAAAGACTGAAAGAGGAATAGAAGTGGAGTTTAAGTGTGGGTGACGCACGCCCCCTGCTGGCACCATATGGTTTGACCTCCGTGGTTAATTATGCGTTCGGTTCTTCAGGATGGAGACCTTAAAAGATTACTGGGAAATCACTAGGGAAATAACATTTTTCATGAGGATCCATTCAGAGAAAAAAATGAAATAGAGTATTCATTTTACATGCGGACCCATTCAGAGAAAAAAATAATTTAAATTTTTATTGGAATTTTTTCAAAAAACTGAAACCAAAATATTTTTAGAGAATCCCATGGCCTTAGAACACAATGATTAAGAGAGCAGAGTCTGAAACCATACCAAGTGTTGATGGGGACGTGGAGCAACTAGAACTCTCACACCGCTGGTGGCAGTGTAAAATGGTACCACCACTTTGCAAAAGAGTTCGTCACTTTCTTATAAAGACCCTTCCCACACAACCCATAATTCCACTCCTGGGTATCTACCTAAGAGGAGTGAAAAAATATGTCCATACAAAAGCTGCATTTGAATGTTCACAGAAGCTTTATTCACAATAGCCACAAACTAGAAACAACTCAGATGCCCATTGACTGGCCAAGACTATTCAGCCATAAAAAAGGGAAGAAGAGGTGATACACGCCCAAACACGGATGAGTCCCGAAAGCATTATTCGTAGAAAAAGAAACCAGTCAGAATAAACTACATGCTGTCTGATCACATGTATCTGACATTCTAGAAGTGGTGAAACTAGCCTAGTGGTTGTAGGGGCTAGGCACGTGGGGAGAGGATTGACTGGAAGGGAGCATGAGAAGGCAGTGCTGGGCCTCGGGCTCTGCCCTGTCTCTCACTGGCCTGCCTCACCTGCTGTCTTCCACTATGAAAGTTTATCCGGGCCAGGCCCCCGGTGCAGTCCTGGCTGCTGACCCGATCCCCAACCCAGGCTCTTTGGTGTGAGGACCCTGCACATGTTTGACTTGGGAAAAGGTGCTCAGGGCATGATTTGCAGACCTACCTTCCATCCCAGGCAGAGCGAGGTCTGTGTCAGCCACCTTGTCCAACCTAGGCTTACCATGAGGCCCTGAACATGGACGTATACTTCTGCACTCTTGATAAAGCTGACACAAAGTGCAGACAGGATAATTATTGGGACCCCAAACTTCTGGTTGAAGGAGGGGCCTGTTTATCCCATTGACCACTGGCACGTGTGCACAAATGCATGCTTGCACACACATGTTCTCTCACATACACGCTCTCTCACACACACAAAACGATCTCATTGCCCAAGTCTCCTTCCCCTTTAACTACATCCCTCTGCTGCTGAATCAGTTCTCCTAAAGCTTGCCTTTGGTCGTGTCACTCTCCAGTTCAAAAACCTTCAGTTACATCTCAGTACAGCCAAATTTTATCAGCCAGGATTCTGGATTGCAAGCAACAGAAACTAACACTGGCTAGTTTAAGTAGAAAAATTATTTATTTAAAAGTTAATGGGGGGAAGAGGGGTTTCAGGATTTTCCAGAGGGCTAAGAACCATGCTTAGGGGCTGCACCCTGGAAAGATGCCTGAGGTCATGTGGTTGGGTAAGGACCCCGCTGCCACCGATGCTGGACCAGAATGGACTCTGCTGCCTTGTGCCAATTCAGAGTCTGGGGCTTGTGCATCTGATTTGTTGAGCCTAAGTGGTGTGCCCACACCTTGCTGGAAAGGAGGCTGGGAAAGTGAGGATTTGGCATTTTCAGCTCTTACCCTGGGACCTGTGCTCTCCTCAAACTTTAGAAGGGCATTCAGATGTTGGGTTGCCAAAAAAAGAATAACAAATACCCCCAGCACTAATAGAATTCCATGGCATTGGAGGTCCTGTAATCTGACCCAACCTCCCCCTTAGGAAACCCACACTACAATTAAACTGAAGAAGTTCTGTTTTCTAAACATACCTGGTGCTTTCCTTGTGTGAGCCTAGTCTACTCTAACATCGGAGCTAGAGTGTGCATCTCCGTACCAGCAAGCTCTTGTGACACAACCACCACAGAAATCTCAGTGGCATAAGCATTATTTCTCACATGTCTGGGGCTCAGCTGGGGTGACATCTTCACTGAGCTCAACTGCTCTGCATCCAGCTACAGGACCAGCTGGCTGTGGCTAGGGCAGGCCTGTGCTAATGGGTTCAGCTGCCTAGAGAAAGCTCTTCTCATGGCCATGGTCGAAGGGCAAGGAGGGCCACCCTGACAAGGCAAGCACTTTCATCAATCTACTAACATCCTCAACCAAGCAAAGCAATGCACATGTCCGAGCCCATTGTCAAGGGCTGTAAAGGTACATAGCAAAGGGTGTGGACACGGTGAGGGGTGAGAACAAGGGCAAAAACTCAATCTTCCCCAATGACTTCTCTCTTCCACTAGACACAGCTCCTTCCCAGGAGGTCCTGTGTATCCCCAGTGCCTAGCAGAGTGTGAGTGTGACTCAAGCAATGATGAGTGAATGAGTGAATTACAGGTATGTGGGTTGGGGGTGGCTACAGAGCATATACAAGTGCAAAGAACAGGAGTGCTCGTCCTGGCGGCTCCGGCTCCCTCCCGTGGCTCCCTACTCACCTAGTGTCCCTAATTTCTCATTCAAGGTACTAGCTGGTCTGGTATCTCAAAATGAACCACCTCTTATTCTGGGAGCAGGACAGGTGATGCAGTGATGTGGGATTGGTGGTTTTCCTGTTTCACTGAAATGTTAGTTCTCACAGACATTTTAGGCAAACCCTGTCCCTGTTCCGCTACCTGGTGTATCAGGAAAGTACATCTTCAACCACTTCCGCCCCCTTCCCTCCTATCCACTCTGCTCAGAGCAGCCCGAGGGATTTTACTTAAAAATAAATCAGATCATGTCACTCCCCAGTGTATATGTTCCAAAGGCTTCTCATGCACTTAGAATAAAGTCCTGATCCCTCCTCAAGGCCCGTAGGCTCTCATCTCCTCACCCCTCCCTATCCCCCCCCCATTCTCCAGCCATGCTGGCTCCAACCCCCTACCCCCATTTCCACCCACTCCTCTTCCTGTCCCAATCAAAAAAAGTGCACGCACTCACACACCCATTGTCAAGGGCAAAACCCCTTAGAGCACATCTTTGCAGTCAACGCCTCCTCTCTGTCCCCTGTGCCACCTTCTTAGTCTCCACCTTCCTCCTGTCTCACTGGGACCAGGTCCCCTAGCTGGATGCCCAGCAAATCTCTGTCCTCCTGCCAGGTTGCTTTCCCAGAAAATTGATGCGGACACATTATTCCCTTGTTGCCCCATCTCCTAGAAAACAAAGTACCCACTCCTTAGCTCCGTTGACTAGGACCCCAAATCTGGCTCTGTCTACTACTCCAGCCCAGTCCCAGGCCCCTGCACCCCACCCCACCCCGCCTGCCCGCACTCACCAAACTCATTCTTTGTGATTTTCACAAGGTCAGGGAAGGGGGGAGGTGCAGAACATCCTTCTATCCCTCTGACCTCCTCCCTCTCTTGGGGACTGGAGGTCTGACCCCACCCCACATCCACCCCACTGCAGGGTTGGGTCCCTTGGATATTTAAGGCCAACTCTTCCTTGGGAAACTTTGTGTGTTTGCTCCCAGGACTCCTTCCAACTCAGCTCCCTGTCCCTCTTTTGGATGGACAGTTCCTAATCCCACCTCAGCTTCTGCCCCAGCAGTGCATCCCCACAACCCCCGACTGCCAAGGGTCCCTCCCCCTGGCAGGCTACCCTCTTCCACAGAAATCCCCTGTCAAATGACCTCTGGCTGACCTCTCTGCCACACATCTCTTCCAGGACTCTATTGGAACTTTCCCCACTCGCTGGACCATGCTGCCCTGGGCCACTTTATCTTCCCCAGGCAAGAGTGGGGCTCCAGTGCCCTGCATTCCAGGTGCAGGGAATCCATGACATGCTCCCCAGGTGGTCCCATGGAAGCCCCTCTCACTAAGCCTGGGGTTAAGAGGTATCATTGACCCCCACCCCACCCCTTTATCTTGAGACGGGGGGTCACTGGTCTCTACATTGGAAATCCTTCTCAAAAACCAACTATTCTATCAACTCTGCCACCTCTTTTTTTTTTTTTTTTGCCACCTCTTTTATAATCTTCAGTCGCATGAAGGGGCCAAGAACAGTTTAACTAGTTTTGAGCTAATTTGTCTAAAAATTGTGTACATGGTCCAGCACCTCTTGGGGAGGTGGCATCCATTGTTGGTTGGTACCTCGGTTGAAACTTCCCATTTGGTGACTTTGTCACACTTGCTGATCTCTCTCCTCCACCGGGCAATCCCATACTCAGGGCAGAGCTGGTGTCTCAGCCTTCTGTGTCTCTGCTGAGAAAGTGTCATCCTTGACACCTCACTTCCCCTCCCCCACCCCCACCCAATACATCTCTGAACCTGATCCATGGTCTGCTTACTCTGTTTATCTCCTCCAGAGCTCTCAGCTCTGCCCCTTTGCTCTACCCTAGTCCTCATCACCATCAGTAGCCTCCTAACTGGTCCCCAGCAATTCCACACTCCACATCACAGAAGGGAAAATTGTCTTTTTTCCTTTGTTTAAAAATATTTTTTAATTGAAATATAGTCATACATATTATGTTTGTTTCAGGTATACTATATAGTGATTTGACATTTGTAGACATTTTGAAGTGATCACCATGATAAGTCTAATAACAATCTGTCCCCATACAAAGTTATTATAATATTATTGACCATATTTCTTATGCTGTATATTACATCCCCATAACTTATTTGTTATATAACTGGAGGTTTGTCCCTACTAATCCCTTTCACCTATTTTACCCATCTCCCCACTCCCTCCCTTCTGGCAACCACTTCCATATCTATGAGTCTGTTTTCATTTTGTTTTGTTTGTTTGTTTTATTTTTTAGATTCCACGTTAGTGAGATCATGCAGTATTTATCTTTCTCTGACTGACGTTTCACTTGACATAATACCCTCTAGATCCATCCATGTTGTCACAAATGGCAAGATTTTATTTTTTATGACTGAGTAGTATTCCATTATTTATCTATATCTATAATTTTCTTTATCCACTCATCTATCAATGGACATTTAGATTGCTTCCATATCTAAGCTATTGTAAATAATGCTGCAATAAATATTGGAGTACATATATATTTTTGAATTAGTGTTTTTGTTTTCTTCTGGTAAATACTCAGAACTGCTGGATCATATGGCAGTTCTAGTTTTCATTTTTTTGAGAAAACCCCATACTGTTTTCCATAGTGGCTGCACCAAATTCCGTTCTTACCAACAGCACACGAGGATTCTCTTTTCTCCACATCCTCACCAACACTTGTTATTTGTTGTTTTTTCTTTATGATAGCTATCCTGACAGATATGAGTGGTATCTCATTGTGGTTTTTGATTTGCATTTACCTGATGATTAGTGATGTTGAGCATCTTTTAATGTGTCTTTTGGCCATCTGTATTTCTTCCTTGGGAAAACATCTCTTCAGGTCCTGAGGTCATTTTTTAATCGGGTTGTTCATTTTTTGTTGTTAAATTATAAGAGCTCTTTGTATACCTTGAGTATTAACCGCTTATCAGATATCTTCTTTTATTCAGGAGGCTGCCTTTTCATTTTGTTGATAGTTTCCATCGTTGTGCAAAAGCTTTTTAGTTTGATGTAGTCCCATCAAGCACAATTGTTTAAAGTTGTGCTTTTGTTTCCCTTGCCTGAGGAGACAGATCCAAAACATTTTGCTAAGATTGATATCAAAGAGTATACTGACTGTTTTCTTCTAGAAGTTTTATGGTTTCAGGTACCTACATATAAGTCATTAATGCATTTTGAGTTTATTTTTATTCGTGGTGTGAGAAAGAAGTCCAGTTTGAATCTTTTGCATATAGCTGTCCTATTTCCTAATACCATTTATTGAAGAGGCTGTCTTTTCCCCACTGCATATTCTTGCCTCCTCTGTCAAATTAATTGATCATATAACTGTGGGTTTATTTCTAGGATTTCTATTCTGCTCCATTTATCTATGTGTCTGGTTTTGTGTCACTACTATACTTTTTGATTACTATAATTTGTATATATAAGCCTAATACCTACAGCTTTGTCTTTCAGTCTCAAAATTATTTTGGCTATTCACGATCTTTTGTGGTTCCATACAAATTTTAGAGTTATTTGTTCTAGTTCAGTGAAAAATGCTACAGTTATTTGGATAGGGATTGCTTTGATCTGTAGATTGCCTTGAATATGTAGATTGCCTTGAATAGTATGGTCATTTTAACAATATTAATTCTCCCAATTCATGAGCACAGTGTATCTTTCCATTTGTTTGTCTCATCTTCAATATCTTTCATCAATGTCTTATAGTTTTCTGAGTACATGTCTTTTACCTTTTTGGTTAGATTTATTCCTAGGTATTTTATTCTTTTTGTTGCAATTGTGATGGGATTGTCTTCTTAACTTCTCTTTTTGATAGTTTATTTTTAGTGTATAGAAATGTAAAAGATCTGTATATTAACTTTGTATCCTACAATGTTATTGAACTCATTTACTAGTTCTAATTGTTTTTTGGGGATGTCTTTACGACTTTCGATATATAGTATCCTGTCATCTGTAAACAGTGACAATTTTACTTCTTTTCTAATTTGGATTCCTTTTATTTCTTTTTCTTGTCCGACTGCTGTGGCTAGGACTTCCAATACTAAATTGTCAGTTGAATAAAACTGACAAGAGTGGTTCCTGATCTTAGAAGAAATGCTTTCAGCTTTTGACCATTGAGCATGATGTTGGCCATAGGTTTGTCATCTATGGCCTTTATTATGTTGAAGTATGTTCCCTCTACATCCGTTTTGTTGAGGGTTTTTATCATAAATGGATGTTGAATTTTGTCAAAACTTTTTCTGCAACTATTGAGATGATCATGTGATTTTTAGTCTTTAATTTGTTAATATGGTGTATCACATTGATTGAATTACAGATACTGAACCATCCTTGCATACCACTTGATCGTGGTGTATGATCCCTTTCATGTACTGTTGAATTTGTTTTGCTAATATTTTGTTGAGGATTTTTACACCTATGTTCATCACTGATATTGGTCTGTAATTTTCTATTTTTTGTGGTATCTTTGTCTGGTTTGGAGATCAAGGTGATGCTGGCCTCACAGAATGAGTTCAGAAGTGTTTCTTCCTCTGCAACTTTTTGGAATAGTTTGAGAAGGATAGGTGTTAACTCTCTTCTAAATATTTGGTAGAATGCACCTGTGAAGCTATCTGGTCCTGGACTTTTGTTTGTTGGAAGTTTTGTTTTGTTTTGTTTTTTGCTGATTCAATTTCATTAGTTGTAATTGGTCTGTTCATAACTTCTATTTCTTCCTGTTTCAGTCTTGGGAGATTGTACATTTCTAGGAATTTGTCCATTTCTTCTAGGTTGTTCATTTTATTGGCATATAATTGTTTGTAGTTACCTCTTATGATCCTTTGTATTTCTGTGGTGTCAGTTGTAACTTCTTTTTCATTTCTAATTTTATCGATTTAGGTCCTCTCTCTTTTTTTCTTGATGAGTCTGGCTAAATGGTCATTCATTTGGCTTATCTTTTCAAAGAACCAGCCCTTAGTTTCATTGATCTTTTCTTTTTTCTTTTTTTTTTTGGTCTCCATTTCATTAATTTCTGCTCTGATCTTTATGATTCCTTTCCTTCTACTAAGTTTGGGTTTTGTTTGTTCTTTTTCTAATTCCATTAGGTGTAAGGTTAGGTTCTTTGAGATTTTTCTTGTTTCCTGAGGTAGGCTTGTATTCCTGTAAACTTCCCTCTTAGAACTTCCCTTTTGCTGCATCCCATAAATTTTGGATCATTGTATTTTCATTTTCACCTGTCTCCAGGTATTTTCTGATTTCTTTTTTGCTTTCTTCAGTGATCCATTGGTTATTTTGTAGCATATTTTTATCCTCCATGTTTTTGTGGGTTTTGCCTTTCTTTTCCCCCTTGTAATTGATTCCTAGTCTCATAGTGTTGTGGTTTGACAAGATGCCTGATATGATTTCAATATTCTTTCATTTACTGAGATTTGTTTTGTGGCCTAGCATGTAACCTATCTTGGAGAATGTTCCATGTGCACTTGAAAAAAACATTGCTTTTGGATGGAATAGTCTATATATATCTATCACATCCATCTGGTCTAAGGTGTTATTTAAGGCCAGTGTTTCTTTATCAGTTTTCTGTCTGGGTGATCTGTCCATTGATGTAAGTGGGGTGTTAAAGTCCCCTATATTATTGTAGTACTGTCAGTTTCTCCCTTTATGTCTATTAATATTTTCTTCATGTATTTAGGTGCTCCTATGTTGGGTGCATATATATTTACAATTGATTGATCCCTTGATCACTATGTAATATCCTTCTTTGCCTCTTGCTACAGTCTTTGTTTTAAAGTCTATTTTGTCTGATATAAGTATTGTTACCCAGCTTTCTTGTCATTTCCATTTGCATAGAATACCTTTTTCATCCCCTCACTTGCAATCTATGCGTGTCTTTATATCTGAAGTGAGTCTCTTGTAAGCAGCATATATATATATATATGTAAGATTGATTTGTATCTGTTCAGCTACTCTATGTCTTTTGATTGGAGAATTTAGTCCATTTATATTTAAAGTAATTATTAATAGATATGTACTTATTGCTATTTTGTTAATTGTTTGGGGGTTGTTTTTATAGTTCTTTTTTTCCTTCCTATTTTGTTCTCTTCCCTTGTAATTTGATGACTATCTTTATTGTTATGTTTGGATTCCTTTCTCTTTTTTGTGTATCTATTTTAGGTTTTTCGTTTGTGGTTACCATAGTTTGTGGCTCAAATATAACAATATAGTTAGCTAGCTAGCTAGCTAGATAATAGAGATAGATATAAATATATATTATATATATACATGTAATTATTTTCAGTTAATGACTTCTTAAGTTTGAACACATTCTAACAACCCTACTTTTACTTCCCCCCTCCATGTTTAATTATTTTGATGTCATGATTTAATTCTTTTTGTTTTATATATCCCTTAACTACTTATTGTGGATATAGATTATTCTACTACTTTTGTCTTTTAATCTTCCTACTAGCTTTATAAGTGATTGATTTTCTACATTTACTGTATGTTTGCTTTTACCAATGAGATTTTTCCTTTCATAATTTTCATATTTCTTGTTGTGGCCTTTTTTTTTCTGCTTAAAGAAGTCTCTTTAACATTTCTTGTAAGACTGGTTTAGTGGTACAGAACTCTTAGCTTTTGCTCATTTATAGAACTCTTCATCTCTCCTTCAAAACTAAATAAGAGCCTTGCTAGGTATTCTTTTTTAAATTTTTTTATTAGTTTTTTTTTAACATCTTTATTGGAGTATAATTGCTCTACAGTGGTGTGTTAGTTTCTGCTTTATAACAAAGTGAATCAGCTATACATAAACATATATCCCCATATCTCCTCCCTCTTGTGTCTCCTTCCCACCCTCCCTATCCCACCCCTCTAGGCGGACACAAAGCACCAAGCTGATCTCCCTGTGCTATGTGGCTCCTTCCCACTAGCTATCCATTTTACATTTGGTAGTGTACATATGTCCATACCACTCTCTCACTTCGTCCCAGCTTCCCCTTCCCCTTCCCCGTGTCCTCAAGTCCATTCTCTACATCTGCATCTTTATCCCTGCCCTGTCCCTAGGTTCTTCAGAACCACTTTTTTTCTTTCTTTTTCTTTTTAGATTCCATATATATGTGTTAGCATACAGTATTTGTTTTTCTCTTTCTGACTTACTTCACTCTGTATGACAGTCTCTAGATCCATCCACCTCACTACAAATAACTCAGTTTCGTCTCTTTTTATGGCTGAGTAATATCCCATTGTATATGTGTGCCACATCTTCTTTATCCATTCATCTGTCAATGGACACTTAGGTTGCTTCCATGTCCTGGCTATTGTAAATAGAGCTGCAGTGAACATTGTGATACATGACTCTTTTTGAATTATGGTTTTCTCAGGGTATATGCCCAGTAGTGGGATTGCTGGGTCATATGGTAGTTTTATTTTTAGTTTTTTAAGGAAGCTCCATACTGTTCTCCATAGTGGCTGTATCAATTTACATTCCCACCAGCAGCACAAGAGGGTTCCCTTTTCTCCACACCCTCTCCAGCATTTATTGTTTGTAGATTTTTTGATGATGGCCATTCTGACCGGTGTAAGGTGATACCTCACTGTAGTTTTGATTTGCATTTCTCTAATGATTAGTGATGTTGAGCATCCTTTCATGTGTTTGTTGGCAATCTGTATATCTCTTTTGGAGAAAAGTCTGTTTAGGTCTTCTGCCCATTTTTGCATTGAGTTGTTTGGTTTTTTGATATTGAGCTGTGTGAGCTGCCTGTATATTTTGGAGATTAATCTTTTGTCAGTTGCTTCTTTTGCAAATATTTTCTCCCATTCTGAGGGATGTCTTTTCATCTTGTTTATGGTTTCCTTTGCTGTGCAAAAGCTTTTAAGTTTCATTAGGTTCCATTTGTTTATTTTATTTCCATTTCTAGATAGAGTATTCTTGGTTGTAGGTTTTTTTCCTTTCATAGCTTTGAATATATCATGCCACTTCTTTGGGTCTGCAAAGTTTCTGTTGAAAAGTCAGCTGATAGTCTTATGGGGGTTCCCTTGTACATAGCTAGTTGCTTTTCTCTTGCTGCTTTTAAGAGTCTCTCTTTATCTTTAATTTTTGCCATTTTAATTATAATGTATTTTGATGTGGACCTCTTTAGATTCATCTTGTTTGGGACTCTCTGTGCTTCCTGGAACTGAATGTCTGTTTTCTTTCACAGCTTATGGAAGTGTTCAGTTATTATTTCTTCAAGTAAGTTATCTATCACTTGCTCTTTTCTCCTTCTTCGACCCCCTATGATGTAAATATTATCATGCTTGATGTTGTCTCAGAGGTCTCTTAAACTACCCTCATTTTTAAAAAATTCCTTTTCTTTCTTCTGTTCAGCTTGGGTGATTTCCTTTACTAGGTCTTCCAGCTCACAGATCCATTTCTCTGTATCACCTAATGCACTGTTGATTCCTTCTAGTGTATTTTTATTTCAGTTATTGTATTCTTCAGTTCTGTTTGGTTCTTCTTTATATTTTCTAAGTCTGTTAAAATTTTCACTGTGTTTATCCATTCTTCTCCCAAGTTCATTGAACATTTTTTGTTTTTACTTGAAATGCTTTATCAGATATATTGCTTATCTCCACTTTTCTAAGTTCTTCTGTGGTTTTATCTTGTTAATTTATTGGGAACATATTCCTTTTTCTCCTCATTTTGCCTAATTATCTGTGATTATTTCTATTTATTAAATAGACCAGTTATGTTTCCCAATCTTGGAGAAGTAGCTTTATGTAGGAGATGTCCTATGAGGCCCAGCAGCATTCTCCCCTCTGGTCATCAGAGCTATATGCTCTAGGGACACCCCCTATATGGGTTGTGTGGGTGCTTCTTTGTGGTGGGGTCAACTACTGTGAGCATGCTGGTAGGCTGGGCTGGACTCTGGCCCAGTTGGCTGCCAGGTCTTGCCTTGAATGGTGGCTATCAGCCCACTGATGGGGAGGGCCATGTCCTGAGGCAGCTGGCTGTATGACCCAGGAGCATCTTGGGGTTGTTGCCATTCCCGTAGTGGATGGGGCCTTGTCCTGATGGTGGGTGGGTAAGCTCCCAGCACTTATAGGCTAGGTAGAGCACTCCAAAATGGCGCTTGCGAATGCCAGTGTTTTCGCCGTAGGACAAACTCACAAAAATGACTACTGCTATCATTCCCATCCCCAGGGGGAGTCCAATTGCCTCCTGCCTCTCCAAGAGGCTCTCTAAGATCAAAAAATAGGTCTGCCCCAGGCTCCTTTCAAATTACTGTCTCTGTGCTGGGACTCAGATTGTGTGAGATTTTATGTGCACCCTTTAAGAGTGGAGTCTCTGTTTCCTGCAGTCCTCTGGCTCTCCCCTGTGCAAGCCCCGGTGGCCCTCAAAGCCAGCCATTCTGGGGGTTTGTTTTCCCAGTGCAGGATTGGGCTGGGAGTCCATTGTGGGACTTGGACCCCTCACTCCTTGAGGAGAACCTCAGCAATTGTGATTATCTTCCCCCTATTTGTGGGTCACCCACCCAGTGATGTAGATATTGACTATACCTCATCTCTGCCCCTCCTACCCATGTCATTGTTCCTTTTTTATATCTTTAGTTGTGGAAAATCTTTTCTGCCAGTCTTTAGGTCATACTCATAGATAGTTGCTCTGTAAATAGTTGTAATTTTGGTGTGCCCATGGGAGGAAGTGAGCTCAGGGCCTTCCTACTTGCTACCTTGGCCACACCTCTCAGGAATTTTTTCAGTGTAAATCTGACTATGTCCTCTTCCTCAAAATCCTTCAAGGGCTACTTGATTCTCTTTGAATCAAAATCAGAATCATTAACATGACCCACCTCTTCCCCACAGAGTCTTGCCTCCATCCAGCCCTCCAGACTTATCTCCTGCCACATACCCCCTCCCTACCCTTGCAAAATCCTTCCTCCAAGGTCCCAAGCTCTCTCTCCATCCAGGGCCCTCTACCTGGACTTACTTCTCGCACAACTCCACCCTTACCTTTCACCTGGTTAACCCTTCCTCACTCTCCAGCTCTCAGCTCAATTGTCCCTTCTCCAGCAGAGTGCTCTTTGTGCTCAACCTCAGGCCAGGGACATTTGCCCAGCAGCTCGCAGCACCGCACGCTCGTTTGAAGCACTGTCTATAATTAAACATTGAACTGTGGAATTTTTTGATTACCTTTATTGCTCTGGCCAGACTCTATGTCCTGTAAGTGCAGAGATGGCATGTGTGTTTGCTCACCTTTGTATTCCCAAATTCTCAAGTTGCCTGGCCCAAAGTAGGGGCTCAAGAAATGCTTGTTGAATGAATGAATGAAGTGACAAATTGTATGCATCTATTTATTAAATAAATAAACTACATTCAACTTCTTTCCCCAGTTCGTTGGGTCATTCATTCATTCATTCAAATATACATATTGAAGTCCCATTTCCCTGACCCTCAGCTCTTTTTCTTCCTATAATAGACAGTGCCCAGGTCTCAGGGATAACCTTCAAACAGTATCCTTAGGTTCCATAGTCGCTTGCTTGAGTGTTTGGCATTTTACAATGGTAATAAGGAAAGTTTAAATATCTTCCAGCTAGCATGGAAATTCTTGTTAGGGGGTAGGTAAAAGGCGAGCTGAGATCTAGGCTCTACAGGAAACCAAGCACACAGAGGATGTTTAAACAGCTCCAAAGAGAAATAGCAGAAATGTGTTCTCCATTGAGAGGGAGTTGGGGAGTAAGAACAGGAGGCCAAAGAAGGGGGAGGAGAGGAGGATCCAGATAGATGGACTGAGGCTGGGGCCACATGAAGTATCCCCATTGGGAGGTTGGCCAGTGGGTTAGCCAGAGGACACCCAACATTACATTTGCGATTGCTTGTTTGGAATGTTTTCCATCCCTTTCCCATCTCTTCCCACATCACTCTGGAATGCATTATATGATCACTGATGTCAAGGAAAGGTCTGCATCTAATCTAGGTGGTTAAGGGTTATAAAACAGAAACATGCTCAGAAGCTCAAAAGTCTGAAGGCCGCGGGATCATGAAAATGTTAGCCCCTGGGAGCTTGCAGAGATCATAGGAAAGGCTTTGGACTTCCCAAAATGCAGATCCGTGGAATCCAAGCCATTTTATCTGCATCCCATAGGGCAGGCCAGACCCAGCCAGGCAGTTTGTGCATGAATATTTTTTTTATTTATTTAATATAATCCTATTTTAAACACACTCATGGATATTGGCATTGAAAGAACTTTTTTTTTTTTTTTTAATAAGAGGGTAATTAGTGTTCAGATTCCTTTGCTGTGACTCCGGACCTTGACATAGCTAGTTTGCTTAGAGAGAGACAAGTCTATGTAGCTAATGGATCTGTTTCCAGGTGTGAGCACATCTCAGATCCCACCTGCCCTAGCCCTCCAGCCCTCAGGGACCCTCCTTCCTTAGTGGAAGCCTGCGGTCCTCCATGCCCTCCTGCTCCCTGTATACTGTCAATTCAGCACTCCACCCAAATTAGTCTAGATCTTGGTTTCTGAGCCCTTCCTGTGAGCCCCTATGCTTACATTGCCACTCTTGTCATACACAGACAGGCCAACGCTGCCCAAAGATGGGCCCCAAGTGGCCATGCCTTCTTCACAAGAGCTGGGAGCCTCCCCACATTGGGCTGTGCTGCTTCAGCCTAGTCCAGCCTCCTCCCCAAACACAGACACACACACACACACACACATGGCCACAGCCAGAGAGTCTTTGCTAAATGAGCCATTTGACTGGTTTTACTGGATGGAAATTGAGGGCTTTTCAAACACAGTGACAGATACAAATTACCCTGATTATGTTCTTAGGCATAAGTCACACCACTTCAAGATCACTCAAGGACAGCCACATACATACAAGCTAGAATTATGCTGCAGGAGTTCGTATAAACCCCTGCTCCTCAACAAAATTTGCATGACAATAAGATAACGGCTGCAGCCCCATCTCCCCAACGCTTTGGAATGGCACAGAGTGTTTCTCTCCAGGGCAAACAGAGGGAGCAAATCAACCAGAGGAAGGGAGGGATTTTTTTTTTTTAAGCAATGCTCCAGCTCCACACCCAGATCGAGTTTCTCTACATCGCAGCAAACAACATCTCAGTCTCCCTTTTCTTCTCCAATGGGAAAGGCTCTACAGAACACAGTGCCATGTGATGCGGCCCTTGAGAGAGGAAAGCAAGGGAGGGATGGGGCTGCAGAGCACATGCATGTCACGTCCGCGTGGCCACTTTGTCTTCACACACGGTGGCCACTTAGGGATGAGTCCGTGCCACCAGCCCCTCGGAGGTACTCCGCTGGCTGCCTTCACATGCACTCCTGGAAACTGCCATTAAGCCTGGCTGAAAGCACGTGCAGGCGCAGGGCAGGGAGCACGCGGCTGCAGGGCCAAGGTTTCCGCAGCTCCCCTGTGGTCCGCCATCATCTGTCCTGGCTTCACTTGGGGAGCAAGGTGGCAGGGGCTTCTGAATCCGAACTGTAGCACTGAACAGTTGAACGCTCATTGAGTTAAAGTGTTAGTTTTAAAAAACACATATGCATTTACATATATTTCACAGTTCAAACAATACGGCTTTGAAGAAGAGTTATGGCTTTCTGAAGGGAGGTCAGTTGGGTCCAGAAAGGGAATTTTCAGGCCACCAAGACCCTGCTTCACCCCTAAAACATGTGTGCAGAACGTGGAAGCCTCAGGGAGGACCAGCTGTCCCCCAAACCTTGGGAAGAGGGACTGGCTCAGAAGCCTGCCACAGTGGGGCCAGGGTCCTGCCCGAGAAGGTGCAGGAGGGCTGGCAGGAGCTGTCACTTGGGATCCCAGCAGCACCCCCCGCGCCCCGCAAACGGCCACAGCACCAGGGGGCTGCGTCGCTGTGTCTGCTGCCAACGCCCTCCACACTCTTGCTTTGCCGCGGCCTTGGGTGACCCTCTGCCCAGGGCAGCTGCCACCTTCCGCACACCAGGTACAGCCCCCATGCTTGGGGCCTGGAGGGGAACGAAGCCCAAAAAGGCGCCTCCTCACCGACGCTGGGCAAGGCATGAGGCCAGGGGTAAAGCTCAGGCCTGAACCACACTGCAGTCAGCCTGACAACCCAGAGGGAAGAAAACACAAGGGCTTCAGGGGTGAGAGCAAGACACGGCTGTCTCCCCCTGCCCCTTGGGGAGCTTGGGCACCCAACCGGAGCTCACCACCATTCCATGTGACCCGGGGCATGCCTCCGTCACCTTCCTGGGCCTCAGTCCAGTCGGGATGCCACCACCTGCCTTACCCTCCTCCTAGGAACACAGCGAGGGCTGGTGAGAAATTAGATGATGAAGACGTGTAGAAAGTAGAAGTGTTCACTTTCATAAGAATATGAAAAAAATAGTCATATTCTTAAATTCACAAATAAATCCAGGCCGAGTCACAGCAGAGCCTGCCCTGGCCCCGGCTGAGATCCGCATCCCCCTCCCACGTGCAATAGAGACACAACAGGTGAAAGCAGAGGTGCAGGAAGAAGACACCCCGGCCACCACAACCAGCCCCGCTGCACGTCCCCTTTAAGACGGGAAAGTAGAAGGGGTGCCCTTCTCCCTCCTCCTCGGGGGCGGGGGGGGGGCAGCAAATGTCAGAGGGAAACTAAGTCTAAAAGAGTGAGTTTGCCCATCTCATGAAGCCTATATTATCAGATAACGAACTAGTTCACCTACCTGAACTTCAGGATAACTAAGGGCTAATCCTTTAAGCACCAAGACATCTATGAATGTGTTTTAAGTATTTGGGGATGGAAATAATTCCAAGTGGATAGAACGCTTCTCTGCCTTCTTAAACACAGTCTACCGAACGTTGTTTGAGCGTTTTCGTCCCTCTACGTGGTTGTGGATACCGCAGGATGGGCTGCTCTGAGGGGTCATTTGGTGCCCTTGGGGTTATTACTACATGTTGGGCCCTCCACGAAACTACTTGCCCCTCCACTAGCCTCAGATCACTTGGGATTTTCTGAGATGTATAGATTTGGTCTTTTTAATGCCATTATTATTAGTCTATTAGCTGCCACTTCTTGCTAAATCTAGCACCTGTTATCATTCTCTTAATTTGCTTTATTATTAGAAACCAGAATCAAGTTCACTAGATTTGAATTTAAAATTAAAGTGAATGCCATGAGGGATTTGCTGTTAGCAAAATATTTGCTCTTTGATACAGAGCTTTATAGCAGCTACTTTGGGGGCTTAAAATTAATTTTCCTTTCCCTGAGTCCACAGCTGCCTGGGGCTGAGCGAACTTGCTGGGTAAGTGGCCCTGGGAAGTGAGGTGTGCTTTGACCTTGTTTCAATAACACAGTAACTATTTCCTCCCTTAACAAATTTTTGTGGCTGAATGAGGAATTGTGAGCTGCCGTGGGGATAAAGTGCTCGCTGGGACCACACTGCTGGGGGCATCTTCAGAGGGAAGGGGCAGGGGACTTGCCTCCAGTTGGAGACAGAAGAGATTGAGGCAGGTTCCAGGCACTAGCTCGCTGGTTGCAACTGGAGCCTTTTCCAGCGGAAGGTGGGAAAGGAAGGCGGAACATAATGCAGGTGTGAGCCCTGGGTCACATTAGCCCATTTCTGTGAGATGTTTCCTCATCACCACCTTCCTTTTTTGTTTTCCATGGGCATGGTAGGCAGAGTGCCTGGTCCAGCTTTGTGTTAAAGAGAGCATTGTTGTGCTCTGATCTTACCCCAACATCAGTTACAGGGTGACCCTCAGCTGGTCACAGGTTGGTTCCAAGCTCCAGAGACCCAACCCCTTAGCTCTGATCCCAGAATGCAGCCTGATCCTGGGCACAGATGAATTCTTAATTCAGGTACTCTGAGCCTACTAACGCTGGGAGAAGAAATCTATGTAACTTTGCTTTAAAAAGATTTCTAATGTTTATTTAAATGTTGAAAATGTTCAGAAAAAGAGCTGCTTGGTACCTTTCAGAAATCTCAAGCGTGAATCGATGCTCCCAACCCCTAACCAGGAAACAAATGCAGCAGAGCAGGGCTGAGCTTCTTACAATATCATGTAGAGCAGGGCTCCTCAACACGTAGTCCCAGGAGCAGCCTCAGCACCGCTTAGGAACCAGCGAGGAAGCTCCACGCCAGGCTCGTCAAATCAGACTCCAGGGAGGGGCCCAGGAACCAATGAGCTCTCCAAGTGATTCTGACACAGGAGCTGCTGACCTAGAACAACAGTTCTCAACCTCGGCTGCACAGTGGAATTATTTGGAGAGTCAGAAAAGCCCTCATACTCAGATCACACCTCAGACCAACTGGGTCAGAACTTCTGGGCGCAAAGTTCAGGCACGAGTGGGTCTTAAAGCTCTTCAGATGACGCCGATGTGCCACCAAGGCAGAGACCTTCTGCCTCAGGACAATGAGCCTCAACCACCGCGCAACAGAGTCACTCAAGGAGATTTTAAAAATAAGAATATGGGGTCCCATCCCCAGGCCAAGTGAATCAGATTCTCTGGGAAGATGAGGATCTGGAATGGGGGTGGGTTTTTTTGGTTTGGTTTGGTTTGGTTTTTTTTGCGGTACGCGGGCCTCTCACTGTCGTGGCCTCTCCCGTTGTGGAGCACAGGCTCCGGACGCGCAGGCTCAGCGGCCATGGCTCACGGGCCCAGCCGCTCCGCGGCATGTGGGATCTTCCCGGACCGGGGCACGAACCCGTGTCCCCTGCATCGGTAGGCGGACTCTCAACCACTGCGCCACCAGGGAAGCCCATGGGGGTGGTTTTATAAAGATCCCCAGGTGAATCCAATGTGCATATAAGGTTGAGAACCATAATTCTAGAGGAAATAAAACTTTTACCTCAAAGCTGAGCAAGTCATTTAGTTGAAAAAAAATGAGTTACTTGGTTGCCAAGGGAACCGTCCCCCTACTGGAAGGAGAGACAGTCACTGATTTCTGGCTTTTGTGCCAAGAGCTAAGTCACGGTAATGTATGTATGTATGTATGTATGTTTGTCTCTCTCTCTCTCTCTCTCTCTAGTGAAAAAAAGAAGGCTCACTGAAGAGACCATGCAGGGGAAATATCTAAACACTTATAGAAGCTGTGCTGTTGCCTCTTAGGACACTGGCTGGCCAGCACAGCTGAGCCAAGCTAGCAAAGCAAGATCAGGTCTGTTCTGACCCTCAGCAAAGGATGCTGAGGCTGCCAGAAGCTAGGGACCAACCAAGGGCCCAGGACAACTGCTCCAGGCAAAAATCAAAATCAGAATCCTATTATAGGGACACTAAAAACAGTTCATGTCATTTGAGAACAGCTTATATCTAAATGATTCTATATGAAATAAGTCGCAAAAAGTCAGATATTGTACAATTCCATTCATACGAGGTCCCTAGAGTGGTCAAATTCAAAGAAACAGAAAGCAGAGTGGTGGTTGCCAGGAGCTGGGAGGAGGGGAAATGGGGAATTGTCCTTTATTGGGTATAGAGTTTGAGTTTTGCAACTAAAAAAGAACTCGAGATTGGCTGCACAACTTAACACTACTGAACTGTACACTTAAAAATGACTAGGATGGTAAATCTCATGTATATTTTACCATAGTTGAAAAATAGAAAAAAAAATCTCTGATAGTGTCGAGGCCAAAACAGATTTCATAAATGTTATAGATTCCTGAGCAGTTAATTTTTGTTGCTAATTTAATAGTGGACTCTATTTTATATTCATATTTCCAGAACTCGCTGAAGTTATGTGCCAGATTCTTGGTTTTGCTCTTTTATCACTTAAGACTCCAGTCTGAATATCAAGCCAGACATCACCACTCACCTGGCAGTAGCCACGGACCCACAAGCGGTGCAGAGCCCAGTTCTCCAGCCGACATGGGCTCTAAGACCACCCACCGGGGGATGTCACAGTGCTGGTTGCTCAGTATCACCACCCCTCCCCCAGGCTCTGAGTCCAGAGGCAGGGGTTTTAACAAACACTCAGGGGATTCTGATATAGGTGATCTACAGTCTACCCTTTGAAGAACACACTGCTTTATCAGGACGCCTTGTAGGATGTAATCAACCTCAGACTGTCCTGGCTTGACCAGCCCTCCAAAGAACAAGAGAACAGGGCACACCCTGGGCTTCAGCACACCCCGAGCCTGGCCTCACCTGGCTGTAAGCCACAGCCAGCCTCCTCCTAGAAGGGTGCCCTGGTTGCAGGGAGAGAGGCCAGGGTGTGTGTTGAACTCAGAGCAGCACCGTCCCCTCCACACAGGGAGACCCCCAAGCTCCTGCCTTCCACTGGGCAACTGGAGTGGACATTTTGCAAAGCTCAGCTCATCTGTTTCCCAGCCAATAAATAAAGCACTTTGCACTTGTTCTTGAGCCATTATTGAAAAGTCCCTCGTATACTTCTACCCAGCCTGTACCTCAGCACAGCAGTTTCAGATCCTGACAAATCTCTATGGTTCTGAAGGAGGGAAGGACAAAAAGAAAATCTTTCCCTCTTTTGTTTAAACTAGAGAAAGAGGGTTGAAGAACAGGCAAGAAGCAGACGAGCAAGATTATAATGGGAGGAGGCAAAAAGAAGGTAGCGGAGACTGGGTGATGGAACCGACAAGCAACTGCAACAGGGACATTTCAGCCTCCTGCATCCCAAACTCCCCAAAAGCAGGTGGGCAAGTCTTTGTATAGCTCAGTGCTTCCCACATAGAAGGTACCAGGCAAAAAAAATAATGAGCAGAGTACTCTCTTAAGCTGACAATTACCCCAGGGTGTTACTCGGTTTATTAATGGGGTCTCCTGAACCACTGGAACCCACCAGCTAACAGAGACCCCACTGCTATAGTTAACACATGGCTCTGTGCCAGGGCTGAGGGCCCCAAGATGAGCCAGATACAATGCATTCTCCTGGGGAAAGGACAGACCCTCGGCCAAGGACACACGTAGTATGCTGTGAGGACATCCTAATAGAAGTCAGTGATGGTTGCTACAGAAGCACAGAGAGTGCCCAGCCCAGCTGCACAGAGGGGAAGAGGCGGGGACCATCACCTGACATTATCTGCAAAAGTGGTGGGGTAAAGGGGAGGAGGGAGGAGGTTGGAATGTGGAGCCACTCCAGGCATTTCCAATAGCTTGTGCAAAGGCACAGCACCTAGAGGAGTATTAGAGGGATGGTGCTGGCAGGAGGGTCTCTGGAAAGGTGAGTGAGCCAGCTTGGGACATACTCTGCACATCTGGGTAAGGAATCTGGACTATATGGTATAAGATGGCAACGGGCTCCACCAAAGGTGTTTCCAGAAGTTAATTCTCTAGAAGCAGAACGGTCAGTCAAAAGGGTCTGAGTTAGGGCAGTGGCAGAAGGAATGCAGGTAGGGAATGAATTCAAGGGATATTTATGAATCAGAATTGATAAAATTTGGTGAACAAATAGACATAGAAAGTGAAGAAGGAAGAGCCAAGAGTGACCCAGGTTTGGGGCTGAAGGGCCATTGATGTGGTAGAGCCATTCAGCAGGGGAAGAAAGGAGGAAGAGGGAAACTGCTCTCTGGGTGTCTAGTTTGTGCCGGCACTGTGCTAGGCATTGTGCAACCCTATTCCACAGCTGGTGAGGCTGGTGTCCTGGCTTCAACCTCAGATGATGAGTCAGAGCCTCCAGGGGCTTTGGTAGCTCCCTCAAGGTCACTAGTAAGTAAGGGCACATGACTTTGAACCCAGATTGCCCTTTTAACTGTACCAGTTGAGGACATGTTGAGGTCTGAGATGCTGAGCAGGTACAGACATTCAGACGGCCACGGCAAGCGTGTTCCTGATGTTCCAAGGGAGAAATGGCCTCCAGGAGAGGGGTGTAAGATGCAAGGACAGGAGAGATGTGAGGCTGCGAACAGATGTGATTTCTGCAGAAATGCTCCTAGAAAGAGAAAGGAACCCTGAGGAAGCTTCACGGAAGATGAGTCCACAAAGAAACCTGAGCAGGAGCGTTCAGAGAGGAAAGTCGGGGGAAAGTGGTTCCTTATAAAAAAACAAAAAGGAAGAGAGGACTCAAAAGACCAGTGTGGTCACCCTGTCACACGTCACATGGATGTTGAGGATGAGGCCTGACATAGATACACTGCTTTGACAATTACAGTCATTCTGCCAACCTTCGGAATTCAGGACTGACCCCGGCATGGCCAGGTGTTCCTCTCGTGCTAACTGTCCCTGAGCCCAGACTTGCTAGCACTCAGCTCAGCTCCTACGTGTGCCTGGGGGACTCAGTTCAGCATCTGGACATGCCCACCGGACCATAAGCTCCAAGAGGGCTGGGGCTACATTCTGCTCATCACTAGTTCAACGGCCCCTTGCACGATGCCCAGCACAAAATGAGCGCTCAGTAACAATGTCCTGAATGCCTGGCTGAAGCCAGCTCTGTGCTGTCCTTCAGTCGTCAGGAAGTGCGGCCACTGCTTCCCCCCTTCTCCACTTACTCAGCAGAGTCAAGGGCAATGGGCTCCCTGCTCTCTGCAGCACCAGGTGATTAGTGGGCAGAGCTGCCGCAGCAGCAGTGCTGAAACGGTCTCAGAGGCCACATCTGACCTTGCGCCACCTTCCTTTTTGCTTGCCTGAGCACCAAGTCATTTACTTGTTTTTGCTGCCTTTCAAGCCTGGAGCAGTGGGCATAGCACAAAGGAAGACACGATGGTTGCTTTGTTTTGGGGAATTGATTTCCCTTATACAAGAGTGTCACTGGTAGTCTGCATGGTGGGATGGGGGTGGAGTTGCGAGGAAAGTGGTGGGGTGGGGCTTCCTGAGTCAACACCCAGGTCTCTTCGAGCCTTTGAAAGGGTGCATTGCCTACAAACACTGGCTGCAGGAGAAAAGTGTAGCCTGGCAGTCAGGAGGCTGAGTCCCAGTTGAGTCACTAGCCGGCCATGTGGCCTCGGGCAAGTCCCCCAACATGCTATCTTTTAATATGTACCCCTTCTGCAAAATGTGGAGATGGCCTCAACTCCCCTGCATACATTGCACTGTGGGTGCATCTGTACTGCGGCCAGGGCCAGGGCTGGGTGGGTGGGGGAGCACCTACAAGCAGCCTCCATCCTGGACCCATAACAGCCTCCCAGAGCACTGTCCCTAGAGCGGGGCCCAGCACCACCCTACAGTGGCCTCTCAGTCAGGATCCCTCTTGTTCCAGCCCTGGTGACAGTGGCTAGGAAGCAGCTAAGACAGGTTTGGAGCACAGGCTTTGGGGTTCTACAGACACGGGTGCGGTTTCCTCCACCGGGTGCTTGGCCATCAGCCAGACACTGAACGGCTCTGAGCCTCAGTTTCCCCACCTGCCCAATGGAGTCTTCTTACCCAAGGGGGCTTTGTGATGATCACAGGAGACAGTGCAAAGAAAGTGCCCAGTGTAGGGCCTGACACAGAATAAGCGTACAGTAAATCTTAGCTATTATAATAATAAATATTATTTATGGCTTAGATCCATACATCATTAGTACTTCCAAAAACTTAAATAAAATTAAAGATTACAGAGACCCTAGGGATATTTTTTAAGCCTTTAGTTGTAGAGATGAAGAAACGGAGATCCTAAGGGAGGGGAAGGGACTTGCCCTAAGACCCAGCGACTTAAACAGGACCGAGAGCAAGGAGGCCAGCTCCTTCACAGGATGGGTCATGAGGCTCCATCCCCAGCCCCTACAAGGGACCTGGCTGGGGCAGACACCAGCCCATGACACCCTTGGCTGTGAGAACCATGGTATTTGACTCACCAAGGCTCTTGCCCCCAAACACTGCCCCATCTGGAACATAAACAGAGGGCTTCTGGCAGAGGGTTCTGTCCTCAGCAGGCATTCAACAGAGCCCCTGGCACGACTTGACCCAGGCCACCTCCCTGTTCTGGGCCTGTTTCCTTATGTGGGACAAAATGGTCTTTAAGAGCCTTCCAGTTCTGACATTCTGTAGTTTCAAGAAAGGGGCTCCATTAACAAGAAACAAGTGGCTGGAAACCTCAGTTAACTGGAATCTTTCCAGCCATTCCTTCCTTGGGAGAAACAGGCAGAGCACAGGGAAGCATAACCACCCACCGTCCTTAGTAGTGTTTCCTGGTTCGCCAAGTGCTTGGGCCTAATTTACCCCATTGGCTACTTCCTTGCTCTGCAGACAAGCAGACGGGTTCAGAGCAGCCCCAGGTTTTCCCAGTGAGGACCAGAGCTCAGAAGCAAGGCCAGCATCTAGAGGAGTGTCGTGCATGGAGTACTTGCTCTATATTGGCCCACCAACATGAAATCCAGGCAAGAGGAAGGGGTTCTGCCCTGGATGGGGAGCCTGGGGGCCCGGGACAAGGCCTGTGCCCACCTGTCTCTCACCAGCTGGGCCTATTGCTCTGCCTGTAAAATGAGGTGATCAGATGAAAGGTCCCGTTCCCTGCTGTGCTCTCACAGTCCCTCCCCCTCTGAACACCCAGTGGGCGGGGCCAGAATTTGCCTATGGTCTGCCCTCCACTCCTAGAAGACAGAGATACTGCCTTTATGTGTCACCTTGTCTTCCCAAGCCCAGCCCCAAACCAAAGCAGAATAGGCTTCTGGAAATATTTATGGGAAGGAGGGGAGAAAGGAGGAAGGGAAGAAGGGTGAGAGCAAAGAAGGGAGGGGGGAGGGAAGGAGGGAGGAGGGAGGGAGCTGAAGGTCTTTCAGGACTAATACTCTACGATTCCACAAAGCTAAATTCTAAGGCAATTCATACCACGCAAAATTCTAAGGCAAAACACCACGGGGGAAGCAAAGGGATGTGAAATGACATGTGAACCCCTTTTAGGCTAGGTCCAGCTGACTTCCCAAAGCAGAGGCCCTGTGGGTCCGTGCGTGTGAAGGCCACCAGGCTGAGTGCTGTGGGAAGTCCCGCCTTTACAGTAGAACCTCAGTGATGCTGGTGTCAGAGACCATGGCTCACTTCCATCGCTAAGCTCACCAGTCACATGTCAGCGTTTTCCAGTCTGGAGCCTTACGGTTCCAATTCAGGAACATTATACAGCAGGATTGTGCAGTATTCAGGAACACACAGAGGGATGGATCTTATAAATAACTCCTGGTTAAAACAGAGCTGAAGATAGGGAGACAGAAGAGGAAGCAAGTCGCTAAGCACTTATTGAGTCGGTAACATTGGCTTGGAAACCTTAGTGCAAATGGCTGGTCTGGTTTATTTCCTTCTCATCAAAAGATCAAACGCAGGATTGAACTTGGAGGCGCCAAGACTTATGTGTGTGCCTGCGGATGCGTTTGAAGGGTGTGGCTCTCCTTGGCTGACGGTGTCTCGGCGAAGATTGGAACACACAGGCCTTGCATCAGATCTCACAGTGCCGCTTGATGGACTCGGTTGGTGGAACCTTGGTTGGTAATCCCTGGACCTCTCTGAGCCATTGTCCCCACAGGAAGGTCTGGCCGCTGGGTTGGCCTCTAAGCTCTGAGGTTCTCTACAACAATTCAGGGCTGAGGCCTCGGTATAAGGCTCAGGAACCCAAAATCCTGAGTTAAATCTTAACCATGCTCATATGTCCTGTCTCCCTCTTTTCCGTTCCCGCTGGGGCCTTCCTTTAGCTGCAAAGAGGCCATACAGTTTGTGCTCTCTTGGTTGCTAAAACTGAGTGGAAATGTGCTTGATTCACTTGCAATCCCCAGGGCCGCGACCTTGAGCTGTGGCCCAGCAGCGCGCTACCCATGCGCAGGTGGGGGGCGCTCGGCATGGAGCTGACTCCGCCTGGCCCCCAGCCCAGCCTCCCAGCCCACAGGACCCAAGCCCGAAGCCGAGCGTCCGAGGGCGTGCCAGCCTCAGCGCCAGGCCTTCGCCCTGCCCTGCGGGTGGGCGGGCGAGGAGGAGCGAGGTTCCGTATGCCGGGCTGGCGGGCAGCCTGCGCCGCCCTCAGCAGCAGTTGCAGGTGCCCGTGTGCACGCGCAGGATGCCGCGGCTGTGCAGGTGCAGGAAGTTGAAGATCTCGGAGGGCATGGCGTGGAAGCCCGGGCGGGGCTTGACGTTGTCATAGTAGTGGTGGGTGATGTAGAGGCCCGAGGGGTTCATGGGGAAGGCCCAGAAGCCGAACAGGTGCACCTCCTCGCACAGTTCCAGCGCCGCCGTGACCAGGATGAGGCCGGTGCTGATGCGCTTGGCGCGCACCCCGAGGCTAAGCCAGTAGCGCGACACGTTGACCAGGTACTGCGGGTGGAAGTAGTACACGGCCTGCGGCGACTCGAAGTCGTCCAGCACGTACTTGACGCGGATGGACACGTCGGTGTTGCGCGTGTTGTAGAACGCAGGCAGCAGCACGGACGCGTTCTCGTACACCTGCAGCACCCGGTAGAAGGGCCGCCGCCACTTCTCCAGCTTGTGGAACCTGGCGGGGGCGCAGGGTGAGACGGGGCCCCGGGAACCCTCCGTTTGCCCCACCCCTGCACCCTGGCGTCTTTTCAAAGGACGTAGGAGCCCCTCAAGGCCACCCCCCCCCCCTTCGGCTCAGTCACTTAGCAGATGAATGTCCACCTTCCTCCGGGACGGTTATATTTTTGTAAGTGAGTGCCGGAGAGGGCAATCTGGACCCAAAGGGACAAATATCTAGTGTGTGGTTGCAGGGGAAGGGTAATACTTAACCCATACGGCTGAGGGTGCCCGGGGCGGGCTCAGAGGGGAAGGGGTGAGGGAGTGGAGGCTTTCCCTAGAGCCCTCGGGACTCACCTGTCCTGCCTTCCCCAAGGATTCACCTGTCACTGCCTTCCCCCAGTGAAGAACACCAAACCAGCTGCCTGTCCTCTGAGCCCTTCCTCCCCTCGCTCGCCTTTCTCTTTACACTGAACAGCCCTCCCAGCTGGCTCACTGCGCACCTCTCTGAATGCTCCCTCACTCAGCTGACTCCTTGTAAATGTGCCCGGGCATCTGACCGGATTTAACAACTCCCCCTCCTCTTACCCTTCATCTGACCTGGAGGTGTGACTATGCCCCAGTTGGAGTTTTAACCCCATCAGCCCCTCCCCCAGGCCTCCCAGACAGACCCCAGGAGGGGAGTCAGGAGCGGGGGTTGAGGTCTTTGCATGAGGCTTCTCGCCACTGCCGGGAGGACACACTGTGTAGGGAGCTGCCTGCCCCCGTCACACACTGGAAAGCTCTCTGGCCCATCTCTAGGGAAAGAGAGTCTAGACCAGTGCTGTCCAAAAGAAATATAATGCAGGCCACAAATGTAATTTTAAATGTTCTAGGAAGCACATTTAGAGAAGTAGAAAGAAGTAGGTGAAATTAATTTTTACAGTAGATTTTATTTAACCTGATATACCCCGAATACTATCATTTTAATATGTAATCAATATAAAAATGTAATAAGGCACGGCCCATCCTCTTTCTCATATTAAGCTTTTAAATCAAGTGTGTGTGTTGCACTTACAGACGGCACATCTCAACTGGATCATGCCCAGTGGCCACACATGATGAATGGCTATCATATTGGACAGCACAAGTTTAGAAAGAGGGCCACTGACCTCTCTGTGATGATGCTGGGGTTCACCGTGACCACATCTGTCTTCACCCCTACATCCATGGTGTACTTCTCCGAGATGGGGGGTAGGTTGCACCTGCAGAAGAGATGAGGCAGCCCGACTGCATGTGGTATGTCATTCTAGATAGAGCTGGGGAGCTGGGGTGTGGCGAAGAAAGGGCTGGTGATCGTGTGGGCAGAGGGACACAGAGGAAACCAGCTGGGTGGAATCTTCGTGCCTGGGCATGGAAGGGCAAGTTCAACCCCTTCCCTCACCAACCCTGGGTGACCCAATGGTTGTAGATCCATGACCCATGAGATCCCACTGCAGCCTCAACCCAAGTCTCTTTGCTTTAAACTCTCATTTTCAACCTATCTTCTTCACCCAGGCTAGAGGTAAGTGAGGGTCCCCAAAGAGATAAGAAGGG
Source organism: Pseudorca crassidens (assembly GCF_039906515.1). Taxonomy (NCBI): domain Eukaryota; kingdom Metazoa; phylum Chordata; class Mammalia; order Artiodactyla; family Delphinidae; genus Pseudorca; species Pseudorca crassidens. The sequence continues at coordinate 27,100,270 of NC_090307.1, read as the reverse complement.
CTTCTACATAAGGAGGAAGAAATACAAGGACAAGAGTCTAGCTTAGGTAAGGCCAGGGTGAAGCTCACACTGGTGTCAGCCACAAGACTACCCTGGTTCCAAGCGGTGCTTCCAGAAGAGTGGAACCCAGCCAGAGAGGTGGCTGCCCAGGCGACCTCACCAACAGATCTGCATGACCCCTGGGAGTCCTCAGTGTCTTCACATCTATTATGCCATTTGCTCCCATTCTGCAGATGTGGAGATTGAGGACCTGAGAGATTCAACCCTTGCAAGGGACAGAGCTAAAGGGGGAAGGGACAACCCAGAGCATGAGGTCTGCAGGGGTGGGGAGTGGGGAGTAATCACGTAAATGGCAGCACTAGCAGGCTGGGGAACCAGAAAGGGGGCAGGCACGGAGGGGGAGGGCCATGGGGGTAGAGGTGGCAGGTGCAGACCCGGGGCAATTCTTACCGGAAGACAAAGTCGGCACTGTTGATCTCCCTCCCGCAGCGGCTGTTCTTTAGGATGCCCCCATTGCCCACCACGGCACATTTCTTAAATTGGGACCGGTAGTAGGGCATGTCCTGGGGAGACAGGGGCACAGCTGTCAGAGGCGATGCCCCCCCTGCCTTCATCTGGTGCTCTCACCTCTGCACCCACGTCCACCTCCACTCCTCGTAGCCTCACAAGACAGCCTTGTAGTAAATGTGGGAGAAAAGTGGTTATACCACTTTGCAGATGAAGAGAGGTCAAAAGCTTCGTTCTCAGTTCCACGGGCAATTAGGAATGAGCCAGAACTGGAAGCCAGATCTCCACAGCCTTTTTCAATAAGCCCTGGGATGCCTCCGGTTTCCAGAAAGACGAGAGGACGAGTTACGGCTAACCCTGCTTGCCTTTGGTTTTCCCAGTGGAATCCCAGCTTCTTTTACTTCTAATCCACATGTTTTAATGGTTAATGCAGACCTTCTGGGAGATGACAGCAGCAGAGATGTGGCAGAGCCACCAGGGACCAGGGCCCTAAACCTAGCCCTCACCCCTTTCAGCTCAGGGTAAGGTACAGACCCTCCCTCTGCTCCATGGGGAGGGCACAGGCCTGGGATAGAAAGGTCATATAGACTGGGACAGATGCCAGGACTTGGTAGCAGCAGAGACAACTGACGAGGGGTGGGCAAGCAAGGCCACACCAGGGGAGCAGTGAGAGGCAGGGACACTGGGATCTCTGTCAAGAAAAAGCGTTGAGCACAGAGAGCTCAGGACTCACTCTAGTAATGATGACAGCCACGGGGGCACTGGGAGGGAGCATCCCCCAGCGCTCCAACCTGGTCATACCTCGGCTGGTGGTGTTACCTCGGTCTGGGCGCTGGCTGCCCACAGAGACTCCCTGGGCATGCTTTCCAGGGGACCACAGGCAAGTAGGCAGGAAAAAGCAAATACTGGCCTGATTAGGAGACCTGGTTCTAGGCCACGTCCCCATTCTAGGCCTCGTGGGCATCCTGAGGCAGGTGGGACCAGGAAGGCTCAGGGCACGAGTGTAGACCTGGAGTCCAGGGTAGGGTGACCAACCATCCCAGTTGGCCCAGGACTAGGGCACTTTGCTTGGGATGCAGGACTTATATTTGGTCAAACCAGGACTGGGCACCCTAGTCAACGGACCCAGTTCAATCCTGGTTTTGCCCCACAATGAGGTGAGGAAACCACGGACAAGTGTTTTGAGCCCTCGGTGACTTGGTTTTGTAAATTTTGTAAAGTTTATTACAAATTAAACTTTGTGATTTGTAAAATAAGAATAGTAACGTGTATTTCCTGTGACTCTGCATTTGAGATGATGTAAAGCAGAGCTTCTCAACTTGGCACTACTGATACTTTGGAGCAGCTCATTCCTCGTGGCGGGGCTGGCTGTGCAGTGTAGAACGCGTAGCGGCATCTCTGGCCTCTTCCCACTAGATGCCAGGAGCACACCCCCCCCCCCCCCCCCCGCCGTCATGACAAGCAAGAGCATCTCCAGACGTTGCGAAATGTCTCCACCTCCCTGCCCCCCACGTTGAGAACCACTGGAGTAGATGGAAAGCTTACCCACTGCAGTGCTTGGCGCAGAGGTGTCTCTGCAAGGGGACCAGGTGGTTATTACGGGATGGCCCTGAAGTTACCCGCCATCTCTGTCACCCAGAGGCTGCCGGGCAGCTTTCCTCCTATCTCACACCAGCTGGCCAGCCCTGCGTGACAGTGGCCCTGGTCAGCACCTGGGGCTTACGTTGGAACCAAGTGCCAGACAAGTGTCACGGAAAATCCCAGTACAATGGGATCATCAGCAATTAGGCTAAATCCAAAGGAGATGCTGCACCTGTCTGTGGGAGACTGTCCTTCCTCATGGCACATTTTCCCTGGAGGGCCAGGCTCCGGGAACCGGGACGGGGAAAACAAGGGCGTCTCATGGCCAGTGGGGGGAACTGCACTGTTTGACTTTGACCAGAGAAAGAATAAAAACAAAGTCCTTTTTGGAGAGATCATCAAGGGCTTTTTATGTTCTATGTCAGTGTTTCTCACACTTCTGTAAATCAAAAACTACCTGGGTACTTTCTGAAAATACACATTCTTAGCTCCATCCCAGAACCACAGAACCAGAATCTTCAGGGTCAGGGTAGGAGCCCAAGAAGCTGCATATTTTTCAACGCCCCCCCAAAAACCTCACCTTAGGGAAGTTTGGGAAATACTTCTACATCACATGCTCTAATTCGGGGGTGGTAAATTACGGCCTGTGGGCCACATCTGACCCTCCACCTATTTCTGTACAGCCAGCAAGCTAAGAATAGATTTTATATTTTTTCAAGGGTGGGAAAAAAGAATACTTTGTGATGTGTAAAACATATAAAATTCAAATTTCAATGTCTAATGGGAACTAAAGCGTTATTGGGATCCAGCCACACTCTGTTGCTTTCTCGTGTCTGTGGCTGCTTCATGCTAGAACGATAAAGGTGAGTAGCTGTGACAGAGACCATATGGCCTGCGCGTTTGGCAACCCCTGTTCCACTTCCCTGGGCCTCAGTGGCCCATCCCCATGGCCCTCCTTGCATCCATATGTTATACCTGAGCTGTGTGTCACCCACTGGCATTACCTGCAAGTTCACCTGCTGTCACCAGTCTCACGTTCCAGGCCTTGAAAGACCCACCTCGTAAAGACGACTCACACCCCATCCTCCTCCAGCGCTGCTGTGGGAGGGTATGTTTGACACCCTCCACCTCCAGCTCCTCCCCATTGCTCCCCTCCCCCCCCCAGGCCCAGTCATACCAGTGCACTCTGGTGCTCGGAGCAAGAAGTAATTATACTCCAATAAAGATATTTAAATAAATAAAAAAGAATGCAGGGAACCCCTGGGCTTTGCCTCATTAGCACTCCCCGGAGCAGGGCAGCCCAGCCCCGCACATTCATCCAGCAAGAACTGAACCCGCCCCACACCCTAGTTTGCTAGAACGCCAGCAGTTCTACAAACTGGACCCACTAAACCCTGCCCTGGGCTGGCACTCTCCAGGGGGTGCCTATAAACACCTTGCATGGAACCTTCCTCTTCAGGTGGTAACCATCCTCATCCGCTGAACATACAGGCTCCAGGGTCCCTTCTCCAAGGGTCTGGTGCAACGACTAGGCCAGAAGCGCCTGCCTGCGCCTGGGTTCTGTGATCTGAGCACTTTGCTCACGTGGGCCACTCATTCTGTGGTCCCCCTGGCCAAGGAGCCTCGTGCTGGCCCTGAATGAATAGCCTCCCTCCAGGCTTCTCATAGGTGAAGGAAAAAATAATAATAAACGTCTCTCTTGTTTAAGTCTCTGATATTTTGGATTTTCTATTCTAAGCAGCCAAACCTATTCCTAGTCCAAACCCCAGTGTTACAGACAGTGAGAGTGGAGCCTTGAAAGACAAAAAGGACTGCCCAAGGTCAGCCAATACGAGATCAACCTTTCAGCGCTTTACTTTGTATGGTTTGCGCTTTCTTGTGCACACAACCTTTGCATGTACATTTTTTTAAAATTATTAATTAATTTATTATTTATTTTTGGCTGCGTTGGGTCTTTGTTGCTGTGCGCGGGCTTTCTTTAGTTGTGGTGAGCAGGGGCTACTCTTCGTTGTGGTGCATGGGCTTCTCATTGCAGTGGCTTCTCTTGTTGTGGAGCATGGGCTCTAGGCGAGCGGGCTCAGTAGTTGTGGCTCCAGGGCTCTAGAGCACAGGCTCAGTAGCTGTGGTGCACGGGCTTAGTTGCTCCACGGCCTGTGGGATCTTCCCGGACCAGGGCTCGAACCCGTGTCCCCTGCATTGGCAGGTGGATTCTTAAGCTCTGCGCCACCAGGGAAGTCCCTGCATGTACATTTTTGCTCTTGTGCCTCCCTTGGGTTGGGGACAAATGCTTAATCCTGCTCCCAGATAGCTTCGGGATGTTCTCTGCAAGCAAGGCAATAACCAAAACTTCACAACCACTTTCTTGCCAACAGTCATTCAAATAACAGCCAGTTGGCATTCTTTGTGCTCCGACAGAACCCCCAGGAACCCCGGAGGACGGTCTACTGAGCCTACGAGAATGGCAAGCCAGGACCAGGACAGCTGGGTGCAGGGCACAGCTGAGTGATGCCACGCCACACGGGCGTGGCCACAGAGGGCCCTACTGGGTCAGCTCCATTGTCCCACCCGGACCGCCCTGCCCAAAGCAGCACCTTGGGAAACATGTGGAAGATCTCCCGGTTGATGTGGTAGATGCCGCTGGTGTCCACCTCATACTTGAGTTTCGTCCCCAGGGGCGTGTTCTTCTGGGTGGTGAAGAGGAAGGAGGGGGCATTGCAGCACCTGGACAGAGTGGACCTGCCGGGCAGGAGATAGACAGAGAGAGACCAGTGACACAGGGCAGAGCAGAGCCTCTCAGAGAACAGAGGGGTCATGGAACTGAGGTCCCTTGGGGAGGCCAGGGAGCGCTATACTTTCCCACCCACCCCTGCCCCTGCCCCCGCACCTCTGCTTCAATACTCCTCCCAGTGCCCAAGCCTCTCAGGGTCCAGCCTGGTCTCCCTCTGTGAGCTCCCAGCTGCCCTGTCCCCACTGGCCGCATTGGCCTCCAAAGGCCCAGAGCACAGACTGGGCATCCCTCGCTTCATCATCTGTCAACTCCCTCTCCACTTGAACGAAAGCCCCTGCGTGGCAGGGACCCTGCCTCTCTGGATCCTGCACAATGTCGGACACGTGGGGGTCAACTACCAAAGTCCTGCCAACTGCGGGCTGAAGCATTCCCCACGTGAGATTTCACAAGAGCCGCTAAGCCTTCTACTGCTTCTCAGAAATGCTTCTTTATCCAGCTCTAAAGGAAAACACAGGCATAAGAGCTCTTCCTTGGTTTTTGGCCCCCATATCTGACTCTAGACAAGGCTAACCCTGTCTGATGGGGTCAAAAAGCAAGACATACACAGTCAACAGAAATGTGCCATTTCAGTGATTTACAAACTGTCTTAGGAACACGGGAGGGTCAGAAATTGGGGTGGTGGGTTGATACTGGATGACTGCCTGCAGAAAGTGGATCCTGGCTTCCAGAAATTTTAAGGAGTTCATTATTTAAAAAAAAAATCGCTGTGGTTTTCACTGACAAAAACACTCGAACATGAGCTACAGAAAGGTTAGAGCTCAGATGATGCAAGCAGGCTTAAAAAGACAGCCTTCAAGGGAGAGTGGGGCTGTGAGGCAGGCTTGGGAGCTAGCCAGGCCAGAGAATCCCGATTTCCTCTTCTCTGCAGCTGGCGTTCCGCCCGGCAATGTATTCTCCCAGGGTGCCTGCAAGGCTTGGTGATGGGGTCAGATCCTAGGCACACGCTGCTCCCCTATCCTGGGGACCCAAAGCCCCACCCTGGCTGCAGAGGGGCTGGATTTGACAAAGGATGCAAAATGCCACCCTCTCACAGGGGGCTGTGAGCCCACGAGGACCCACTTTCTCCACAAACAGCAGCAGGGGGCCAGTACACACTGGCCTTTGGCCCCCGACGCTGGCTCTGGGCACAGTTACATCCAGCCTCTGGGCAGCCCTGGGAGGAACGGAACGCCATCCCCATGGAGTCTGGATGACGACCACGAACTAAAGTTGAGGACGAGCTTTCTGGAAAACCCACACCGAAGGTGTGGCATGGAAACTTGAGCCGCCAACCTGGTGTCAGGAGGCCGGGCTTCTAGTTTCTGCTCTGCCCCCACCAGCTGTGGGGCTTCGGGCAGGTCTCTTCCCCTCTCTGAGCCTCCGTTTTCTCAACTGTAGAATGCAGGGCTGACTCTTCTGACCCTCTGTAATCCTGTGACTCCAAATTGCCAAAGCCAGGAAGGCTGAACCCATTGTTTTTTGTGACTTTATCTCTTGCAGGGACTTCACTGGGGAGCTCAGTTGGCTGCTGGCCATAGAGAGCGGTCTCTGCTGGGGAGGGTTGGGTTTTAAAATGTGACTGAGGCTTCCCAGGGGCAAGGCCAGAGGCCTGGCCAGGCAGGAGCCATAGGTGAGCATTACAAACCAGCATCTGGCTGGTCCAGAAACGCCATTTTGTCAGCCCACTGGCGAGTACCCAAGGGAGGGAGACTGACAAACTAACCAAGCTCACGAGCGACTGATATATAAACCAGAATGCCAGAGTGTCCATTTGTAAGCAGCAGGCGGGGGAGGGCCTCTGTTACAGTATTCCTTTCCTGTCACTGGAATGCTCATGCCTGTGTTCTAGCACGCTCCCGCATCCCACCCCACTTCACTGCACCATGTTCTTGCACCTAAATTAAGAGTCTCATCATCATTCAATGAGCTTGTAATGAGAGCAAAGGGGGACGACCAACTGGCCTTGAAGCTTTTCCCATTCAGAGCATAGCAAGACTGGATGTCACTTCTCTTTCCCCCACCGCCAGAAAGGTCCCAGCTCCCCCAGAGCCTCTCCCCGGATCGTGCTGGCTGATCCCTGCCAAAGGCTCCCCCGCGGATCCTGGTTTTTCTCTTGCCACATCATTTTCCCGTTGCTACATTATTTCCTTAGGTATGTGAATTCCACTGGCGAGGCTTCTGGACAACATCCTCTGGCATCTCACTGACCTTGTCCATGCTGAGTTCGATTTCAGCGTGCCCTCAGTGTGCTTGGGCCTCCCCGTCATGCACCACCCTCAGTATCGCTTCGCTCTAAGGGCGGAACTGGGGCTGTGTTTACAGCACAGACCTCGGACCCGTGGCCCACATTCTAGTCTATGGTACGTGGGTCTCTGCAAACTACTGCCAGGCCTTAGCTGGGTTTCTGCAGTCTCCTAGAGGCATCTGGTTGGGGGCTGCTGGCACCTGCAGCACGTTCCTAAAACGTGCCACTTAAAACTGCCTCTCAACTTGGCCCAGAATTGCAACAAACTGGAACAAATGACTTATACAGAAAATACAAAATACTTAGTGTTATTTGCTTTTCACAGCTTCCCGTGTAGGATTCCTTCATGCAGATGGCTCTTCAGCACATTCAAACTACAGCCTGAGTTGCTGAAATCCAATTTATACACACATTCCCAGGATTCTGTCAGTTCCATTCAATAAGGTCTACCCTGCACTAAAAACATACCATTAACTCCTAGAATTTTAGAGTGGAGAGGCCCCTATAGCTCACCACTAATCACAGAGACTGTCTGGACATCTGCTAGGCTCTCAAAGACAGGGGAACATTAAGATACAGCTCTTGCCTCCTGGGAGCTTATAACCTGTCAGTTTCGGTTAGAGAGCAGTTAGGGAATAGGCTACAGCAGGGCTCAAGTGGCTGGTCTAGGCTGTAGAAGCCCAAGCGCTCTGGGAAGGAGAGGACTGCTAAGTTAGAGCAGCCGCCCGAGGAGCAGGGTGGGGCACGGGGTGAGGCCATGGAAGGTGCTTAATGTACCTGAACGCACGGGCCTCCTGGAGACCTCAAGCACCTCACCTCACAGTCAGGGGCTGTACTGGAGACAACAGCACTGACCACACAGGGCTGCTGCTAGGACTAAGGGCAGGGACATGTGGACAACACTCAGCAAGATGCCAGCCTCAGCCTGTGTGCTGAGTCAGAACCTCCCCACTCCCAGATTCCAAAGCCCAATCAGAGCCAGCTCTGGGGAAGATGTCCCTGGGGGCTGGCCTTGCAGGACGAGGGAGCTCTGAAGAGGTGCCTGGGAGGACCATATGAACAGAAGGGCTGGGGAGCACGGACGAGTCATAGATACTTGAACTGGTTGGCTTCAGAGATGTTCATCGCCCATTTGCACATCTGGAGGCTCTTCCACCTGTCGAACAGCTCCAACTGCTTCACCCTTGGGAGTGGAGGACAGAGAGTGCATGAAAGGGCCAGGCTGAACAATGTCATCATCCCCAGACATGCTCCCTTCCTCTTCCCCCTTATGCCAAATCCTGGGCTGGTCCCTTGTGTTAACTGTATTTTCTAATTTGCTATACTCTTGATTCTCTGACATCTGGGGACTTGTGAATTCCTAGAGATAGCAAACCACTCTCCTGCAAGCATGCCTTCCATACACACCTCAGCTAGTCCAGAGCCCACACCTTCAGTCACCTCCTTTATGAACAGAGCCACTAGTCCCTGCCCTCATCAGCCCAGAGCTAAGGATCAGACAACCAGGGGCAGTCCTTATGCCCCAAAGCCCACTGAAATTATTCAAACTAGCCAGTCGTGAACCTTTTTATCCTGCCTTGTCCATTCCTTTCCACGAAAACCACAATAAAGGGTCTCACCTCTGCTTTCCCCTCATCCCTTTGCCTCCTGACCAACCCTGGTGCTTCCCCATGTGTCCCTGCATGGTGTGCCATGCCTCCTGTCTCTAGGAATCTGTGAGCATAAGAACGTCTTCCTTCACAATAGCCTTTTGCATGTCTGTGTGTCTTACTATATGTGATCAAAACAAATCCCGGCACATTTTAAAACACCTTCCTCACATGCCCACCCCCAAGGGCCTTCACAGTTCTCCCAGGAATATCTGTCTATAGAGGGTGTAAGACCACTTCCCTAAGGTCTGTAGATCACCCCACACTGTGCTCAGCACACAGTAGGGCTCATTGCAAAGGCACAATGCCCTTCTCTTTCTCTTTTCTCAAGGGCAGATCACAATTTCCAGGGACAGAGAAGGAGAGGTGAGAAGCCTTTTGTCTGAACCACCATCTGCAAGGCTTTATGCCAGTTGGGTTTAGACATCTCAGCATTGTGACATCCCAAAGCACTCCCTGGAAAGGGAATGTCTAAATCATGTAGGATTCTTCCTTTGACTGAAACCAGCAAAAAGAATTGGATCATGGAACCCTTTTCCCATCGAGCGGTGCCTCTGACTGGAGTTCTCAGGAATGCTGGGAGATGCTGGACAGACCATAAGTTCCTTAAAGGCAGAGCCATGACTTTTGTCTCCTGACCTCCCACATTCCCCATCCCACAGTTAGGCATTATACAGTTGTCCAGGGTTACCTGGCTGTGGCCCGGTTCAGATGCTGGCTTGTCTTGGACACTGATGCAAGGGGAGCCCTTTAAAGGTCATTCTGGTTTGGTCATGAATGGGAAAGTGACAAGCCCCCAGGAGCTGAGTGTTATCAAAAAACTACCATTAATTGTGGTTCTTACTTTGAGGTCCACCAAAGGTCTTAAGGAAACCTATGAACCCTCTGAATTATAGGCAAAATCCCCTGTCTGTCCACCCATGTGCACATCTTAGGGAAAATCTGAAGCTTTCATCAGCTTCCAAAAAAGGTGCATGATTTCAAAAAAAGGCAAATACTTAACTGTAAAGTAAAAAAACAGGTTCATTCTGCAGAGCTGTGTCCCCCTGTGTTTAACTGGAGGGGGAAACAGTTGTTCCCAAACTAGGCAAGCCTCACCTACAGAGAGAGTATATGACTGGTGCTGGGAGGAATGACTGCAGGAAAAGTCATACAGGATAGTGACTAAATACATAGATTTTGGAACCAGAAGGGGAGTTGGGCCTCAGACCCAGTTTAGGCACTTCCTAACTATGGGACCTCAGGCAGGCTATGTGACTGCTCTGAGCCTCAGTTTTCTCGCCTAGAAAATGGTCATAACACTAGATTATTGCTCACCTACCCAGATTTGTTAAGACTACTAACTAAGACGATGCAATAAATGACTAAGAATGGTGTCTGGCACGTGCCCTACAGGTGTAAGTTATTATTACTGTTAAACTAAGCTGTCTTGACAATGCTGACTCAGCCCCCTGGACTTTCCCCTTCTGCAAAACCCATAACCTGTCATTACCTATGCCCGATACTTCCCACTAAATAGTAAATACCCTGGGGCAGGGGATCATGCCTGACTGTGACTCCAGTGCTAAGGCACATAGCAGATGAGTGGTAAATATTTGTTGAGTATATCAATAATTAATGAATGAATCAATAAGTCTGAGTTCAAATAAATTCTGTAACTATTTATTGAATTCCTCGATATGGCAGGAACTGGAGATACTGTGGTGAACAAAAAAACTCCCTGCCCACACAGACCTCACAAATGGGAAGCAAATATACAGGGATACGACACCAAAAGCACAAGCAATAAAAGCAAAAATGGACAAGTGGACTCCATCAAACTAAAAACCTTCTGCACAGCAAAGGAAATAATCAGCAGAGTAAAAAGACAACCCTACCAAACAGGAGAAAATATTTGCAAACCATATATCTGATAAGGGGTTAACATCCAAAATACATAGGAACTCCTACAATGCAATAGCAAAAAAACAAATAACAGCAATAGCAAAAAAACAAATAACCTGATTTTAAAATGGGCAAAAGACTTGAAAAGACATTTCTACAAAGAAAACATACAAATGGTCAACGGGTACATGAAAAGGTGCTCAACACCACTAATCATCAGGGAAATGCAAATCAAAACCACAATGAGATACTACATCATACCTGTTAGAATGGCTATTATCAAAAAAACAAAAGATGACAAGTATTGGCGAGGATATAGAGAAAAGGGAACCCTCATACACTGTTGGTGGGAATGTAAAATGGTGTGGCTGCAATGGAACACAGTGTGGAGATTCCTCAAAAAATTAAACATAGAACTATCATGTGGTCCAGCAATCCCACTTCTGGAACTGAAATCAGAATCTTGAAGAAATACTTGCACCCCCATGTGCACTGCAGCATTATTCACAATAACCAGGATATGGAAACAACCTGCATGTTCACTGATGAATGAACGGATAAAGAAAATGTATTATATACATACAATGAAATATTATGCAGCCTTAAAAAATGGAAATCTTTCCATATGTGACAACTTGGATGAATCTGGAGGACATTATCCTAAGTGAAATAAGCTAGTCACCGAAGGACAAATACTGCATGATTCTACTCGTACGAGGTATCTAAAATAGTCAGTCTTATAGATACAGAGTAGAATGATAGATACCAGGGGCTCGGGGAAGGAGAAATGAAGAGTTGCTATGAAGTTTCAGTTATGTAAGACCAATAAGTTCTAGAGATTTGCTGTAAAACTTAATGCCTACAGTTGACAATACTGTATTGGACACTTACAAATTTAAGAGGGTAGATCTCATGTTAAGTATTCTTACCACAACCAGAAAAAAAACAAACCCAGATATTTAATGTCATGTTAGGGAGTGGTGAGTGCTACAAAGAAAAATGAAGCAAGGGACTTCCCCGGTGGTCCAATGGTTAGGACTCCATGCTTTCATTACCGAGGGCCCGGGTTCAATCCCTCGTTGGGGAACTAAGATCCCACAAGCCGCTCGGTGCAGCCCAGAAAACAAACAAAAAACCAAATTAATCCATTTAAAAAAAGAAAAAAAGAAAAATGAAGCAAGAGGCTCTAAGGATATATCATACAGCACAGGGAATATAGCCAATATTTTATAATAACTATAAATGGACTATAACCTTTAAAAATTGTGTATCACTATATTGTACACCTGTAACTTATATAATATAGTACACCAGCTATACTTCAATTTAGAAAAAAAGAAATAATAAAAAAAAAAGGAAACTGAATCAGGGGTTGAAAAGTGACTATTTCAGATGGGTTGATCAGGGAAGCCTTCCCTGAAGAGGGGAATCTTGCGCAAAGAACTGAAATGATGCATGAGTGAGCCACACAAACATCTGGGGAAAGAGTATTACAGGCAGAGAAGAGTGAGTGCAAAGGCCCTGGGGCAGGAACCTGCCTGGCAGCTTTAAAGAGCTGGAAGGAGTCCCTCCTCTCATCCTGATGCCTTCCTTCCAGCTTTCCCAAACCCCCCACAGCAGCTCTTGCTTATTTAGCTCATGTGACATTGGAGGAGAGGTGCCATTACACAGCGGCAACCTTGCTCACCCACTGCTGCCCTCCCTCACTTCCTGCAACCCACAGGCCCCTAGGGCAGCACCCTGAACAGCCAGTGCCTCTAACGCCTCCAGAAACACAACCTTGGCAACACTGAAGGCCAGGGTCCCAAGTTCAACTGTTACCAGTGTCCAGGCCCCATCCTCTGTGCCTCCAATGTCCTGTCACACACTGGATCAAGGTTGGGGCCTGGATATCCAGCCTGGAATCCTGGTTCCATCTCTAACTGGCAATATGACCTCAGACAAGTCATTTAATCTCTCTGAGACTCAGCTGCTTTATCTGTAAGACAGATATAACCTCTGCTCTGCTGATCTCAAAGGTTGTCAGAAAGATCAAACGAGGCAATATGTATAAAAACATTTTATAAGTTGCTTTACAAAGGCACAGATCACCTTTACTCTAAGATGAAGGGTTGAGCCAGCCACTTGCCTCCTTTCACCCAAGACATGACTAATATTCCAGAAGAGGGATAAAAAAAGACTAGATTGCTCTGAGAACAATCTAAAAAGAAAGAGCTCTTGGGGAAAAATGAAAATTCATTAGAAAAGTTGGAAGGTAAAGTCAAGGAATTTCTCAGAAAATAGAAACAAAGGGCAAAGAGATAGAAAAGATGAGATTAAAAGATATTCGAGGAGCAATCCAGAAGAATACCACCCTTAGAGGTACCGGAAAGACGAAGTGGAGCAAATTGGAGAGGAGGAAATATGAAGAAATCCAAGAGAAAGTTCAAGGGTTTGGAGTGAGCTCCAGATTAAGAGGTCTCCATGAGCGTGTATCCTGAGGTCCGCCATCGGGCTATTCCAGAACTGTCATGATCTGTAAAGACTCCGGACAGAAGAAAACAGGTCACCTCACCTCCAAAGGAACAACTAGTACCGTGCTCATACAGCCCCGGATACCAGAAGATGATGGAGAAGGTCTTCAGCGTTCTGTGGGTGAATGATTTTCACCTAAAATATCAACCCCACCAAACCAAAAATTAAGAGAAGAATTAGGTCATGGAGACACAGAAGGACTCAAACCCTTACCTTCCACCCACTATTTGGGGGGAATTTACTTGAAGATGGGTGGAAGCAAAATGAAGGAGTAAACCAAGAAAGAAGCAGCTCCAGGTGAATCTAACCTACGGAGGCGGAGAAGGGAAGTGACAACAGTGTGTGACCCACCAAGAGAGCAGCCTGTCCAGGATGGAGAAAGAGGATGAGGGGAAACCCTGGGGGAATGCCTGGTCGATGGACAGGCAGGAAAAAAAAGGGGGGGAGCATGATAGAGACAAAGTGTTCAAAGGGAAAAGATGACTAGAAGCTCGAGAAAAAAAGGGGAAAAAATGAATAGGAAAAGAGATGAGAATCACTGTTTTCTGATCTTCAAATTTTAGAGTCTGCCCATAGCAGGCCCCAAAGAGGCTTGCTCTGGTTACAAATAGAATGTAAATGTTATCAGCCTTGACATTCTAAAGGTAAACTCACGGATGACTGAAGCCAGAGGCTGGAATTAAAAAGTTGGGGTAATTTTAATAGCCTCATCTTACAAAGTACAGGATCAAGAGATACTGCCAACATTTGGTAGAACAAAAAATAGGTTACTTAGGCGATCTATAGATAGAAGAACTAAAAATAGCAGTACCCCTCAACTGGGAAAAGTGGGGGGAAATGGTTTGGGCTGGGTAAGGGAGCTGAATCCTCACCCACCACACCAGGACGTCAGTGAATGCTAAACACGGCATACATGGCACGCATAGGACTGAGAGGTACAAGGTAATTCCCAGAAGAAACAGCCGAGTAGCAGGCCTGGGGGAGAGGCTGTGGGGAAGGGGACCTTTGCTTTTTATTATTATAAACTTTTGTATTCTACCTGATTTTTCTAGTCGTGTGCAGGAGATGCTCACCTTCATCTCGTTCTCCCTCATTGTTCTCCCCCTTTTCCGCCATGGCCTCTTCTGTTCCCACCTAGGTTTCGTCCACTTTCTCACTCATTTAACAGACACGTCCTGAGCCTGGGTAGGGTCAGGCAACAAGACTCAGAAAAGTGTGGGCACAAAGGGACATCCAGCCCTGAAAGCTCTGCCCAGCCAGCCCTGCTCCCAGCCTCTCTCCTGGTCTCAGTACAGGGCTTTGTGCAGGGTTCCCCGGCCCGGAAAGATGGGGAAGCGGTGGCAGGAGACACCAAGGATGAGGTCCCAGGCATGGCCCCCATCAGTGTGTGAACACAGGCAGCAATTGGCTTAAAAATAAAGAGGCCCTAGAATGACTAAAAGTCAGCATAAATAATTTTTACAAGTATTAGGGACAATGTGATTTCGTAACAAATCATCACAGAGTAAATCCTCATTGTATTGGATATTGTCTGGGAACGAGGCCTTTACCATATGGGAATTTTCCAGCTGACTGATTTGTACCATTGACTGGAGCAATTTTGGATCAGAATCATTCCCAGATGAATCACACACCCCACTGTCTCCTCAGATGGAATGCCAGCTGACGTTCATGTACCGGAAGGGCCTCTGGGCACGTCCGTCCAGCCCCTTCCATTCACAGATGGAGATCTAACCTTTTCCGGATGACTCAGGGTCTCCGCCGTGAGCATCACTCCTGGCTCTGGGCTGGAGCACAGTGACGCCCACAGGTGCCCAGGTAGCATCAGAAACAGTCGGATTAGAGACCAGCCTCTGGCTTCTCCGATTCCAGCCCTGGGGGAGCCCACTGACCTCAGCTTGAGGACTCAGGAAAGGTATCACTCAGGAAAGGTATCACTTGGTATCACTGCTCCCTGATGACCCAGCAGGCTCACATGCCCCTTGAACAGCCCGGCCTCTCTCCTCTCAGACCCCCAGTACCACCAGCGCCAAGACTCCAGGGCCAGGGGACCACATGGAGGGCAACTGACATGGAAGAGACAGATGGGGTAAAGCTCACAGGTCGCCAGCTGGGATGGCCGCTCAGCTCAGGAGAACCGAGAGGGTGTCCCAAAGGCAGAGACAAGTAGAGCCAAACACGCAGAGGACCTTTGGTCACCAACACAAGTCCCTGACAAGGGACAAAGGGTGGCCACGGATCATGGGGGGAAATGAGGTTCCCATCACACCCTGCAATGTTCAAGACTTAGGCTTGAAACAAAGGGCCCGGTAACTTCTAATATGGTCCCTAAATGGAAGCTGTGATAAGGATGATTATGGGCTGAATTATATCTCCCTCAAAATTCATATGTTGAGCCCTAAACCCCAATATCTCAGAATGTGACTCTATTTGGAGGTAAGGCCTTTAAGAGGTGGTTAAGCTAAAATGACATCACAAGGGTGGGCCCTAATCCAATATGACTGATGTCCTTATAAGAAGAGGAAGTTAGGACCCAGGTACGGAGGGAAGACCCTGGGAAGACAGAGCAAGAAGATGGCCATGTATCAGCCAGACAGAGAGGCCTCGGGAGCAACTAAGCCTGCCGACACCTTGATCTCAGACCTCCAGCCTCCAGAACTGTGAGAAGATAAAGTTCTGTTGTTTAACCCCACCAGTCTGTGTTATGGGAACCATAGCAAACCAAAACAAGGACTTATACTAATGCAGAGAAAATATATGGGTAGAGGGATGCCATGTGACAGAAGGATGGCCCATTTATAGGGTCTCTCAGACTTCCTGTCTAGATCTTGAAGTAACCATGAAGAAACTGTCTGCATTTTATAATTTAAAAGATTAATTCTTTACCCTTTGAAAACTCTAAGGTATGCTCTCAGTGAAGAGTGCTCCGGCTGTCCCCAGCGAGACATTTAAGGGGCCAAGATCTTTGAGTTCTGAGAAAAGATCAGGCCCTCTGCTTATACCTTTGGCTCCTGCCTGCGGGCTGGACAGACGTCTTCATCACTAAGTCACAGTTCCTCGGCAGAGCAAACACCAATCACATTATCCTCCCCCCGCCCCCACTTGTTTAAAACCTTTCCCATGGGTGCCCATGGACCTAAGAAAAGGATAAAATCTAAATCCCGGTCCACACTGCAAGGCTCCACAAGGTGCAGCCCTGCCTGCTCCTCCAGGGACATGGCTCCTGCTGCCCCTCAGGCCAGCTCTCAGAGACTGGGACACAGTGGGCCTCTCCTGACACAGGCCTTGGCACAGACTGTCCCCTCAGTCTAGAATCCTCTTGGCCCAGTTAACTCCTAGCGCCCTCCACAGTGTGCTCCGCTCAGGGCTGGGTGGGATGGACAGAGGGTGAGTTGCCTCCTGCGGTCCCTCTAGAAGCTATAGAGACCCTCGAACAGAACAAGGACCATGAACAACGCAGCTGATCCCAGCTGGACGTTTGGCCTTATCCCTGGAGCTTTCCCGCACTACTGAGCTGATGGGGTCTGTGAATGTCAGCCCAGAAAAGCTGCTGCTGGTTCCAAAACGGAAAGAAAGGGGAGGGAGGAGAGAGGGAGGGCACATTCACATTTACTGAGCACCTATTACGTGTGCTGCCGTAGATGTGCACTGTTGGGCTATCTATTTCACATATGTTACTTCAGCTAGTCTTTACTGCAACCCTTAAAAGTAGGTAATTGTGTCCCCATTTTTATAGGTAAGGAAAGACTCAAAGAGGTTAAGTAATTTGTATAAAGATGCAGAGCTTCTAAGGCCCAGAGTCAGCTTTGGATCCCAAGTCTGCCTGACCCCAAGCTCCAAGCTCTTTCAATGACCCACATGACTTGGAAATCACGTCAAGTGGCTAAAGGAGCAGTGGATCCTGCCTGTGGGCCATGGATGGAAGTCCTGGGATCGTGTCAGGGCCCGTGAGTCCACATAAGCACCCAGCACTGTCTGGCTCCAAATCAACTGTACTTCTCCACATCGGATGCGCAGTTGTCCCTTGAACAGCGCAGCGCTTGCAGTCAGCCCTCCCTGACCACAGCTCCTGGGCATCCGCAGATCCAACCAACATCGGACCAAGCAGCACTGCAGCGTTTACTCTCAAAAAATGTCTGCATATAAGTGCACCTGCGCAGTGCAAACCCATGTTGTTCAAGGGTCAGCGATAACTGTTTTCAAATAAACATGCATCCTGCCATGATTAACATGACACAAATTCCTCTCAATTCGTGGCAGTGCTGTGAGGGAGGCACATACACACTAGTGAGTCCAGCACGTAATGCGTTTTCCCTCACACGGGTTGTAGAAGAGCCACAGGTGATACACTGTTGGTAGGGAGTGGGGAGCACAGTTCTCTGGCTATTGGTATTAATAAAAAAAAAAAAAAGGTAAAAGACATCCACCCATGGGTGCTGGTTTATGCAGACCCTCTGGAAGGATGCGCGAAGATACATGGTTGGCCTCTGAGGGGCAGACTGGAGGGGGGTAGCTGTGGGAAGGGGACTTCTCACTGTATGTCTTTTTGTACCACTTGAATGTTGTATCCTTTAAATAATTTTTAAAAATTTAACGAATAGCAAGAGGGCAATGCTTAAGCCACAAAGTACTGAATTTCAGATAAGATACTCGGGTGCCCTCTTCGATTTCTATCCAAGAGGAGCCCAGTGATGATAACCATGGACGCTGGTAATTGAGCCGGGGACTGGAACGCCCAGTCACCAGAGGTAACCTTGCAAACTTGGCATTTTTCATAAAACACGAACAGTCATCCCTGTATCGAGCCCTCCAGAGCTCTCCGAATGCCAGAGGCCCCAGGGAAGCACCTAATTCTTTCTCTGTAGTGATGCAGCAAGTTTCCAGTTTCTTTGGGCCAATCCCTCACCCCCCACCCCACCCTGCCTTGCCCGTCCCCACATGCCCCACCCTGCACCCACCACCCACCCGGCCACACTCACATGGAAAGCACCTTCACTTCCAAGATCTCGTGCCTCAGCTCCAGGCATCTCGTGGAGTTATACTCAAAAGGGCCCTCGTAAAATTCAAAGTACCTGGGGACCAATAGGGACAGAGGTTACTACGTAGAGAAGCGGCCAGACTTTCAGGGACCTGTCGGGGCTCTTGTTGTCGGGGGGCGGGGGGCAGAGGGGTGGTATCTGGCCAAATTAATAGAGCAAACCAGCCCACCCCAGCAGACGACCTGAAGAGGGTCTGTTTCCAGGACTGCTGGCGCCCTCTGGCCTCATCACTGGGTGGCTAATTACTCTCAGCACCTCCATCAACCTGGAAGTGAAAGCATGAACCCATTTCAGTAAATCATGACGTTTAGAAGCAGGTTTGGCTCCACGTGGTGGCTTCGAAGAAGAAAGAGGATGCTCCGGGCATGTTCTCATTTGCGTTCTTCCTCTGACCAGTCATTGATGGAGGCAGCCCTGGGAGCCAGGGTAGTGAGGCTACAGGTCTTCAGCTGGTCCTGCCCTTTCCTGCTCTTTTCTCCTTTCTCCTCCTCTTGGGAGAAGTGTCACACAACGACAGCCACAAGCATAGCTGAAAAAACACAAGCTGCTTTTTCTACTATAAAAAGCATTTGTTTCCATTAGCTCACTGATGTCCATGCTCGCGCTGTGACTAGGTGAGACTCTTTCTTTCTCCCCATTTGGCAGCTGAGAAAACTGAGGCTAAACAGGTGGCACTCCAGGTGGTGCTGTCAGTGTAGAGGGGCCCGAGCCCACTCCCACACCAGCTGGCTCCAGGCGTGTCAGAGTCACCTCGCAGTACCTTCTGCAGCTTCACGCAAAATAACAATAGCAACTTAAGCCAATACTGCTGAGCCCTTGTCATGGGCCACGTTCAGGGCCCGGCACTCTACGTGGAAGCATTCACTTTTCTTTCTTTTTAATTGAAGTATAGTTTTTTACAGTATTATGTTAGTTTCAGGTATACGGCATGGTGATTCAGTATTTTGCAGATTCTATTCCGTTATAGGTTATTACAAGATAATAGGTATAGGGCTTCCCTGGCGGCGCAGTGGTTGAGAGTCTGCCTGCCGATGCAGAGGGCGTGGGTTCGTGCCCCGGTCTGGGAGGATCCCGCGTGCCGCGGAGCGGCTGGGCCCGTGAGCCATGGCCGCTGGGCCTGCGCGTCCGGGGCCTGTGCTCCGCGGCGGGAGAGGCCATGGCGGTGAGAGGCCCGCTTACCACAAAAAATTAAAAAAATTAAAAAAAAAAAGATAATGGGTATAATCCCCTGTGCTATACAGTATATCCTTCTTGTTTATCTATTTTATATACAGCACTTTGTATCCGTTAATCTTATATTCCTAATTTATCCCTCCCCCCTTCCCTCTCCCCTTTGGTAACCACAAGTTTGTTTTCTAAGTCTGTGAGTCTGTACAATCATTTGTATTACTTTTTAGATTCCACATATAAGTGATACCATACAGTATTTGTCTTCCTCTGTCTGACTTATTTCATTAAGCATCATATTCCCTTTCAATCTTTATTACTAGCCCCCCAGGAGGAGGCTCTGGGAGTTAACTCACTTGCCAGCGTCGTGTGGGTGGCAGGTGGCAAAGCTGCGTTGTGAACCAGTGCATACAGTCAAGACTGCTCTTGTCCACCCACTTACGAGGACAGCTGGTATCCCCTGGAAAGTGCCCTATGGCCTCCCTTAGTCGCACCTGACAGTTTGCACCAGCCCAGGGAACATCCGCCTGCCTGGGGGGTGGAGGAGTCGGAGGCGGGGAGGTGAGGGAGTCGGGGGGAGGGTTCCCACCAAGGTAAAACACAGTAGTTCACTGCTGGACTTGGCCACAGAGGCAGAAGGGGCCTCCAGGGCAGAGGCCAGGTGCACCCTTTCCTCACGGCCTCTCTTTCAGAAGATGCTTGGGCAGATTAAGCTGGGAGGGTGGGATCCCGTGACAGCCCAGAATCAAGAAATCTGCAGGGTCAGCCTCTCTAAACTTGGGGCAGTGGCGTCTCAACAGGTAGCCCTGGAGAACAGGAGGTGGGGATGGAGCCCCAGGATTGCTGCTGGGCACTGCAAGCCACAACCAAGGATTTAAAATAAAGTCAGTCCTTGAGCATTTCCCACAAACCTCCCAAAATGTGGCAGCAGCTAGTTCACATATATTCTCACTAACTTATGTAGACAAACTTATGTCTGTGCTGCTTTAGAAATATTGAGACATTTATCCAATAAATTGGCTTCTTTTTAAAATGTCGGTATTTTAAATAATTTAAAAATACAATTTAATATTTAACACTTTAAAACTATTATATTTGTAAATATTTGTTCTTTCATTTTAATGTGATTTAAGTTAATTTTTTAAATATTATAATTATATATTAAGAAATTTTAAATAATATTTTAGAGTATTAAAATATTTTATACAACAAATTGGCTCCTATTTATACAAAATAAATCCTCTCCTTTCTCTCATGTCTTAAAAGAATTTAAGCAGATTTCATAAGAACTAGGCACTGAGGATCCCCAAAATATCACACTCTCCTTTCTCTGTTTCTCTTGTGTTTTACAACTCCTTTCTCTGTCTTTTTCACCTGGCAAACTCATATTGATCCTTCAGTACCCAGCCCAAATGCCCCCACTTCTGGGAAGCCTTTTCTAATGCTCACTCTCAGGGTCCCTCTATACATTTGCTCCTAATTAGAGCAGATACCATTGTATCATAATAGTCTGTTTATATATCTATTTCCCCTTCCAAATGAGGAGTATCTCAAACACAGGGACTTTGTCTTTGGTATCTCTGCACCTTTTGTACTACAGAGACAAGAAAGCTAAAAACTACATTTCCCAGACTCCCTTGTAGCTAGGGTCCTTGAAGCAATTTAGGTTCAACAATCAGTAGCATGAGACTGAGTCAGAGCCATGTTCTAGAAGAATAACAAAGCTCAATGTATTGTTTTGCTGGTGCAGAATGTGGCAGAGGTGGCATGGCTCTTGGAAATTGTAGTAGTGGCAGCACCTTTGCGATTATATCAGAGGCAGCAGCTTCCACGGTGGCCCAATTTCACAATGCAGTCTGCAGAGACATTCCTGGAAGCTAGCCTAGAGTCTTTCTTCAGCTTTCCCAATGATTCTGTGCTATCTCTACCCTTAATAAATCCCTTTCTGCTTTAGCTAAAATGGATTCTGTTATCTGCAACTAAGAACAAAGGTGTCAGCCTGGGGCTACAAAAAAGTCCATGACCTTGGCTCCAACTCATGTCATTTTTCCAGTCACATAACAGTAAGTGAGGTCTGGTGTCTTATCACAAAGATCATCATTTGCAACCAGAGCCAGTGACACAAAGCCCTTTGGAATCCACTGGGTCATCTGAAGCCATGATCTCAGGATGCTACTAAGAAAAGTTCTAGATTATAATGACGCAGAAGATTATTAAGAGGAGGCTTATCCTAGCGTTCTCAGGGAGTTGGGACACTTGCAGACACATCTAGGATATGCCTCGAAACCAGCTGTGTGGCTTTGGGTAAATCACTTCCCCTCTCTGGGCCTCTTTTTTCTCCTCCTAAAAATAATCTGAAAGAGGTGGTATCTAAAGTCCCACCCAGCACTTAAATACAATCCCCAAGTTTCCCTCAGTTTTTCCCACTTACTAACCAAGCCAGAACAATACTATGAATTAATGATCCACAAACAGGAGAAAGAAACTCTCAAAGGACGTTAAAACCAAGCAGCACCTCCCTTTGATCAGCCAGCCCCTTCATTGCCTTCACAAGGCCATCCTGGCCTTACCTCTGCAGCCTCCACTCAGTCTTCCTTTTTCCTGAATCCCCAACATCACTCATATGCACATCACTAGGCAGTTCAATGATTCCAAATGGTCTTGTGTGGTGTGTTTAGTGGCTATTAGGTGGAGAGGATTTCGGAATAAGGTTCACAGCCTTCTTTGCCCCTCATTAGCCACCTTAGGCCCATCAAATGAAGAGCCTTAGTTTCTTCATTTGTAAAATCAGCATTAAAAATGCAGTACACTTGTGACAGGGCTGAGAGAAGATATTGATGAGAATTTCAGAGAAAGCACTAGTACAGTGCCTGGAACACAGGAAGTGCCCAAGGCATGTCCATTTCCCTTCTTTCCCTTTCTCCTGCCGTTAAAGGGTAAGAGCTGCCAGTGGATGCCCAGGGAGTCAGAGACATGCTTACAGTCCCTCAGCTAGTTGATGGCAGAGCTGAGTCAGAGATGACTAACTCAGGAAGTTCTCCACCATCTGGACTGGCTGCCATCCTCCTTCTGCTGCTATTAGTAAACCTCTCCCCTACCACCCTGAGGATAAAGCCCATGCTGAATTCTGCTTAGACGTGGGGATGTCCCTGATCACCCATCTCTGCTGCAGACTCCATAGATTAACTATGTGTTTCTGATGCTTTGACATCTGGGGCCTTGCTGGCCCTGGAGAGACTGCCTCTCCTAGAACGAGTCAATTCCTAGAGATGGTAAACAGCCCATGAGCACACCTTTCATACGCAAACCAAGCAATCCAGAGCTTATACTCCACCACCACCACCACCTCCTCCTCTCACACTTAGGGCCACTTAGCCCTCTGCCCTAATCACCCCAAGGCCAGCTGCCAAACAACTAGGGACAGCCCTCTGCCCCAGAGCCCACTGAAATTATTCACACTAGCCAATCTTAAGTCTGCATACCCTGTCGCATCCATTCCTTCCATATAGGCTTTGCCTATATGGCTCTTGCCCCCTTTTCCCCTTCACTCCTCCTGCTGCTTGACCGACTCTGGTGCTTCCTGTGTGGTCCTACATGGCATGGTGTGCTTCCTGTTTCTAGAGATCTGTAAGTATAAAAACCTCTTCCTTCATGACAGTCATTTCCACGTCTGTGTGTCTTACCACACGTGATGATAACAAATCCCAGGTAGTCTGAAAACACTCCATGTGGTACCTCAGCCACGTCATCAAAATCACTCCAGGCCTGGGTCTAAAGCCTAGTTTTCCATCTGAAAAATGGAGCTAATAGCCCTTGCTTCTTTCTCCAGCATATCTGCGCTATGCTTTGGGGAGGCTGTGCTGCTCCATCTCACTCTTTAAAGACGAATGACTTGAGGAAATAAGACTGCAAGAAGCATTGCCACACGGGTCATCCCTCGATTCTGCTTCTGACAGGAGGCCCAAGGACGGCATTCTGGAGGAAGCCATAGAAATCCCTTTTTGGTCTGGATACTGACCATCATGCAGACATCAAAAATGATGCTTAAGATTTTGTGTGTAATGGGAAGATGCTCATGATAATGTTGAGTGAAAAAGGCAAGTTACAAAACTATGATCTCCAAAACGAATTATATATACATACGTGAACACATGGGAAAAGGGAAGGACTGTAACAAGATATTAATAGTACGTTTCTCCCATATTTAATTTAATTAATTTAATCTCCCATATTTAATTTAGTTAATTATTTAAAATAGTACGTTTCTCCCAGTTCAAAAAGAGTCATGTACCACCATGTTCACTGTAGCTCTATTTATAATAGCCGGACATGGACGCAACCTAAGTGTCCATCAACAGATGAATGGATAAAGAAGATGTGGCACATATATACAGTGGAATATTACTCAGCCATAAAAAGAAACGAAATTGAGTTATTTGTAGTGAGGTGGATGGACCTAGAGACTATCATACAGAGTGAAGTAAGTCAGAAGGAGAAAAACAAATACCGTATGCTAACACATATATATATGGAATCTAAAGAAAAAAAATGGTTCTGAAGAACCTAGGGGCAGGACAGGAATAAAGACACAGATGTAGAGAATAGACTTGAGGACACAGGGAGGGGGAAGGGTAAGCTGGGACGAAGTTAGAGAGTGGCATGGACTAATACATACTACCAAATGTAAAACAGATAGCTAGTGGGAAGCAGCCGCATAGCACAGGGAGATCAGCTCAGTGCTTTGTGACAACCTAGAGGGGTGGGATAGGGAGGGAGGGAGGGAGATGCAAGAGGGAGGAGATATGGGGATATATGTATATGTATAGCTGATTCACTTTGTTATAAGCAGAAACTAACACACCATTGTAAAGCAATTATACTCCAATAAAGATGTTTAAAAAAAAATAGTAGGTTTCTCTGAGTAATGGGATTATGAATGATTCAAAAAACACTTTTCTATATTTTTATAAGTTTTCTCTTACTATTGGAAACCACTAAAGAAAGGCCCCTTTAAATCATGGATCTCTCTCTAAATATCTCAAGCTTTCCCTTGAGCTGCTATAAGACTGAGAGCAACAGTTTCTCCAACTTCCTCGACTCCATTAGCCTCTCAAGGTGACTTAGTCACTGTCTCTTCTTTCAATTCTGGAAAGACGATCTCTACCCACCTCAAAGGGGAGGGGCACCACATTCGGGCACCTCACAGGTATAAATAGTCCCAGCCGCTCAGATCAGGAGCCCAGCTCATCTCAGATGCCACTTGGCTTCTGGCAGCCAAGTCCAATGCTGGTGCCAGGCTGCATCCATCCTGCCCCCGTCTCTGTGCCCTCGGGAGTGTGGGGGGCATAGCTGGGCAGCGCTGCTGCCTGACCAGCAGGCGAGGGCCCCTACTAAGCGAGAAGACAAATGAAGACGTGACCGCAACGGTTCTGAATATTGGTTCCCCTCCTCCC
The DNA here is from genome assembly GCF_039906515.1 of Pseudorca crassidens. Taxonomy (NCBI): domain Eukaryota; kingdom Metazoa; phylum Chordata; class Mammalia; order Artiodactyla; family Delphinidae; genus Pseudorca; species Pseudorca crassidens. The sequence goes on along the minus strand of NC_090307.1, from coordinate 27,075,464 downwards.
ACGCAGGCTTGGGCTCCCGCTTGGAGGGCTGAGGAGGCCTCGTTTCAGCATGCCCAGGATCCAGTGTGCAGAGTCTGGCTCTGTCATTCCTCCCAGCCCCTCCACATGAGCCTGCCCCACAGAGGGCTCCCCTGTTCACCTGATCCCACCTCCAGAGCTCCTTCAGGACCGTGGGACCTTCCTTAGGGGCCACAGTACTTTGAGACCCAGAAGCCACTGGCTGGTACAAGATGAAGCCCACGCATTCAGCTTTCTATCTAATACGCTGCTTCATCCCTAGATACTAATGCTGTTCAAGAAAACAGGAGCCCAGGGCAGTCCTTGTGTCATGCAAGAGCACACCTCTTGGACCTCCACCAGCCCCAGGAATAGGGAAGCTGCCCCAGCTCAGCAATCTGAACCCCTGGGCCCCTGTCAAGCCTGGTGCAGAGTCTCAGAGAACCACAGAGTGGTTTATTTATCCCACACTGAGTAGGAACAGTGCAGGTAGGGCATCTCTGTGTGAATTAGGAAAAAGCACCTTTTTCTCCACATGCCAGGCACGTGGCCTGTCAAATGAGAGTGAGCTGGATTGCAACTCCACTTGGCTAGCTACTTTTGTGCAGTGCCCACCTGGCACAACTGTATGTGGTAGCCTGATACTAGATCCTTAACTTGGCCTCACTTAACCCTCCCAACAGCCCTAAAAGGCAGGCATTACTGCCCCGGTTTACACCAGAGACTCAGGCTACAAGAGGTAAAGTAACTTGCCCAGGGTCATTCAGCCAGTGGATGGAGGCACTAAAAAAGGAACCTCACACTTTCAAGAGCCCAGAACCCACGTCCTTAGTCACCTCAGTGCAGCCCGTCTCCCTGACCGGCATAAGCCACGGTCATTTGAGAGCTTCTCAGTAAGCAGCCTCCTCCCCTTCCCAAGGCCAACAGCGCTTCAGTGAGCTCAGTGTTATTTTAGAGCAGAACAGCTGCCATCTTGAGATACCATACTAACCGTGAGGGCAAACACACAGAAATCAAGGTCTGAAAATTACAGCCTGACACACAAAGGACTGGAGTGTCTTCTCAGATAGATGCAAGGAGAGGCAAGAAGGGCTTGGCTGTTAACAATAGCAGGGCACAGCTGCCAGGACACACTGCCCCTCCTGGGTGGTGGAGGGACCTGACCCAGACCCCTGCATGGACCAGGGCCCTCTCTGGACCAGTGTCTCTTCATTTGTCCACAGGAATCCCCAGAGCTATTTTGAGAAATCAGAACTGAAAGCTACATAGCCTGACGCTCTGAGCGCAACCCTTGATTGTCTTGTGATTAATCTGCTCCCATCGTGAACCTCAGTGGAGCGTTATTCCTGGCACATGTTAGGGGGAGGGTCAGGGGCAAAGTCTCATGCTGACACTCCTCCTCCCCAGCCAGCAGCTCTGCAGGGCCCCAGATCCAATATCTAGCACATTCCCTGCAAGAGTACATACATGGCAGCCTTATTTTCTGGGCCAGACCAGGGAGCCCTAAGAAGCTCCCCTTTGGGGCTTCCCTGGTGGCGCAGTGGTTGAGAGTCCGCCTGCCGATGCGGGGGACACGGGTTTGTGCCCTGGTCCGGGAAGATCCCACATGCCGCGGAGCGGCTGGGCCCGTGAGCCATGGCCGCTGAGCCTGCGCGTCTGGAGCCTGTGCTCCGCAACGGGAGAGGCCACAACAGTGAGAGGCCCGTGTACCGCAAAAAAATAAAAAAGTGGGAAGGAGGAGAGGAAGGGATGAAAGACCGTAAAGATCGTCTTGCCTCTAGTGCTAATGACAATACTCGAAGAAGATATGCACGTAATCACCTACTTAGATCAATATGGCCATTTTAGTCCAGTCTAACAGCCAGGAGCTGAGGGCAGGAACAGGCGGTCTGAGAGGACTTGGCAAGGAGAAACGAGGGGACCCAACCCAACCCAACGTTGGATGTCTGTCCACAGCCCAGAAAGAAGAATCCCTCCGTCGTGCATGGCCCACTAGTGCTAGGACTCAGAGTCACACTGCATGGGGTGTGCTCCAGCTGCACCACCCACCACACCTGGAAGTGGGGACTCAGTTCCTCCTCTGTAAAATGGGGGCAATGACAGTACCCACCTCAAAGCTCTGAGTGTGAGGATTAACTGCAGTAACACGTGTCAGGCGCCCAGCACCATGCCTGGCACACAGCCAGCCCCCGGTAGCACTCGACCACAGGCATCACCCATCCACATCCAAGCCAGTCTAGCCCCTCCATGGAAGCGCCTCTGACTTCACTAGGTTCCTGGAGCACTTGTATCGCACAATTTATTCCTTAATTATACACTGTCTTGAAACAATTAGGGAGCAATTCAATATAGCATAACAGAATGCTAAATTGAATTCAGTCTAGTTCCTTCCAGCTCTGAAATATGACGATTCCACACCCCATACTGCACAGTAGCTGCTAGACACAACACAGACCTTGACCAGAGGGAAAAGCTCTAGCCTTGACGCTTACTTGGCCTGCTGTTCTACAGAGCGAAGAGGCTTTTGTGTCACCAGTTTGGGGCCTGCCCTTTACTCCTGTGGCTGGTGCCACCTTCCTCTGTAGAAAGTCCCCAGCACCCCAGTCAGAAGCCCAGCAGCACAGGGAAAACGCTGTCCCGGGAACAGACAGCTTGGGCGGGCGACAGTCTGGGCCAGCTCTGCCCTAGACCTCAGAGAGAAGTGTTCCTTGAGCTGTCTTTGCAAGCCATCTCCTGCCATCCATCTCGGACCAGGGGGCCAAGGCTGTGTGCACCCTGGGAGGAGGGGCTGAGGAGGCCAGCCAGCCAGGCTGCCTGTGGGCTGTGTCTGAAGCTATTGTGTCCGGAGGGCCCTGAAGTTGCATGCACAGGCAGTCCAGCCCAGTTCCCCAGGGTAGGAGGCTCCTCGAGGTCTGGGGGATGCCCGAGCAAACACAGAGTGGTTCGTGTGCACTTGCTGGAGAGTTCTCTGCCTGCGTAATGATAGAAATAGCCCTCTGTGCAGACACATCTTAGAGTGAACACAGAGTGAAAGGGGCTATCAGGGAAGGCTTCAAGGAGGAGGCCTAGTGGGAGGTGGATTCTGGCAGGAGGACAAGGGCTGGGATATGGAACAGGATCTATTTGGCAGAAGTCGAGTGAAGCCTTTTGAGCTGTGGCTACAAGCCAGGCTGCGAGTCAGCCCCTTGGGGACTCCTGCCTCAGCTGCCCTCAGCCCTTGTGACTGGGGGACCTTTCCTTGGGATGTCCTGAGGCAGCGGAGGCAACACTGCCTATCCACTTTGCAGGACAGACGGGTGCTGTGCCTCCCCTTCCCCTCCAGGTGGTCACTGGTCTTGCAGGCAGCTGGCCAGGCTGGAGGTCAAAGCAGTGGGCTGACAGGACAAGTGCCCTCCCTCCCCTTCCCCTCCCCTATCTACCCTTTCCAGAATCACCATGTGCCGTGGTGGGGGTGGTTTGGGGGGGTGTAGTTCTCAGTCAGTTATTGCAAAAGTACATCATCTGCCTTCATTGCCTTCTACTTTCCTACATACCCCTCCTCCACTATCAGTTTCCCCTTTCCCACCCTGCCACCCAGAACTCTCACACTTCCTTACTACCTGCTCTTCTCAAGAGAAAAAATTCTCTGGTCATTCCAAACTGTGAATGAGTTTTTGATTCCAAAGTGTTTCCCTTCCCCAGGGATTAATTTTCAAAGACAGTGCCAGAAGACAAGGTTTAATCCAAAGGAATCAATCTCTAAGGGAGAATTCCAGGACACTGACATTGAAGTTTGCGTTCTTAACAAAAGTCTATACTATGTTCTTGCTTAATGCATTCTTTTATTCAATTAACATTTGTTGAGCCTGTGCCATGCTGGGTGCTAAAAATTCAAAGATGGAGAAGCACCATCACTGTCTAGGTTGGGAGACAGAAACATAAACACATAATTTGAACATGATGAGAGCTGTCTTCAAAGACCTTCCTGCTTGTTCAAAGCACCCACTTAAATAGAAGCATTGGCTGATTAACAATTATTCCTATCTGTTCACTAAAGCAGTTCTCCTAGGAATGCTTATTGGATGCTTTTAGATCTAGACTTGAAATCAATAAAGCCATATGTCAATGTATATTTTGTAACTCATACACTTTCCAGTTGGGTCTGGACTTCCCCCAGCTTATGTCCAAAGTGAAGACGTGGCCACAGCCTTTATGAGCACCATCTGGCCTGGATTTCCTTTGCGGTCCTGTTCGGAGTGCTCCAGACGGATCATTTGGACCTGCTCCTTCTTGTGGCTCCTGGTTGAGTATTCAACTTATGAGTCATTGCTTTTTTTGCCCCTCTTTATCCTCTGTTATAAATGGTGCCTCCTGACTTCCCTTCCAACAGTGTTAATAAAAAATGACATCAGGTGCGCCACGCTTCAACATACCACACAGCTACGGATAGCAAAATACGGCATACGCTGAATTATTCAGTAGGTGAACAATACCACAAAGCTCATCCCGTATTGCAGGCACAGAGAGCTGTCCGCTGGGATGATGCACTTTCACTCTGCAGAGCCCTTTTCACGGTGTCATTAGGTCCTCCCCCCAGCCCTGCACGTCTGCTGCCAGGAGCTGTCCTGCCCATTTTAAAGAAGGCAGAAGCTGCTCCCACGCCAAGGAAAAGAATCACCAACATACAGGTCAGTTCTACTTACATGAACCATTATTTTCTACACGTGTGAAATACATACCATGTTTTCTCACATATGTGGGGAGTTTGGGGGTCAACTGGAAATTGGGATATGAGTTGGGAGTGTCCCAGAAGAACTTGGAATGTGTGGCCATCACATTTATTCAGTGGCTAAGGGAGCTCTTGGTCAAATGGCGGCTCTCTGGAAGGAAATCAACTCAATTGGTAACAATGTTGAATAAAGGGCACCTGACAGATGCCAGAGGTGTCTCTGGCCCTGAGGGACCCCACGAGGCAGGGAAGGGAAGGCTGGCCTGAGTTGCTGAGAGAGGGAGAGAGGATAAAGGGGAAGGGAGATGAGAGGGAGGAGGAGAGAGGCAGAATACAGGGGCTGAGAAAGAAAAGTGGACAAAGAATGGGTGACAGGAAGAAAGGGAGAGGAGAGACTAGGTGGGGTGAGATAGGTAGAGAAATTAGAGACAAGATTGCAGGAAAAGGGCAGAGAGAACAAAGCCGCTGGCAGGAGGAAAAGTTAGAATTTGCTCAGCCCCTGCCCGGGACATCTGCCCAGAATGGCCTCCAGGGGCCTGCTCTGTCTTGCTCAATTTGTTAGCACCTTCTAGCCAAAACCTCTCGGTGAGCCCTTCAAGGAGTCCTTCCCAGGGAGACACCTGAAGACTTATCTAGACCACCCCCCCCCCGGTAGGGGCAGGTCACACAGCAGAAGGACCAACACTGGAGGCTCAACATACGGAACAGACAACTCTGGACTTGTCACTCTCACTGGGTGACATCCCAGGGGCCAAGCGGCTGGCCAGGGCTCCCACCACACATATGTGGAAAGAACTGGGCTCCTAAAAGGCCAGAATAAGACCTTGATCCCAGGCCACGGCCTGAGGCCACCCACCACAGCCCAAGGCCTGTCTGTGGACACCTTCCCAAACAGCTGCCGACACTGGAGCCACATCTTTTCTTTTTCAAAGCATTGAACAAAATCAGATGTATTGAGGTCCTTGAAAAACATACTACTTCTCCTCTGCAGGATCGATTTGATGTTTTGGTGTCAAAATTAACAGCAATGAAAACTCAGGCCTCTTTCCCAGGGAAACTGATCTGAAAGTTAGCCCATACTTATAAATGCAAAAATTAAGGAAACAAACAACTTAGCCCCAGGAAACCCTTAGCTGGGAAGTTCCAGCCACACCCAGCTCCAAGCAGAGAGAGCATCCCGTCTTATCAGAAAAATTCCCCGCAATGCTCCCCGCTGCCCCCCGCAATGAGTGTGCCCTGCCTGAGAATATTCCATTTTCATTCATTCTACAAATAGTTTCTGAATTCCTACTCCGGAATATACAGAGTGCCCTTAATGACTTATTTAACTCCAAACACTACAGCCGATCAAGAAGAAATAACCACGTGGTGGTAGACTGTCAATTCTCAGCATTGTATCTTTTTTTTTTTAAATAAATTTATTTATTTATTTTTGGCTGTGTTGGGTCTTCGTTGCTGCGTGCGGGCTTTCTCTAGTTGTGGCGAGCGGGGGCTACTCTTCGTTGCAGTGCGCGGGCTTCTCATTGGGGTGGCTTCTCTTGTTGCGGAGCACAGGCTCTAGGCACGTGGGCTTCAGTAGTTGCGGCACGCAGGCTCAGTAGTTGTGGCTCACGGGCTCTAGAGCACAGGCTCAGTAGTTGGGGCGCACGGGCTTAGTTGCTCCACAGCATGTGGGGTCTTCCCAGACCAGGGCTCCAACCCGTGTCCCCTGCATTGGCAGGCGGATCCTCCACCACTATGCCACCAGGGAAGCCCTCAGCATCGTATCTTGATGAAAACGTTTTTCCCCAGCCAAGGTCAGCCTCACAGATGGGCAGAGTAGGGATGGCCTGTCCAGTGGGATTGCAGAGGAACAGGGAGCCCACGACACTCACCCACCCTGATTTCACCCCCCACAAACCTACACACACCCGTGGCCTGGTATCCGGAAGCCTTGCAGCAGGGGTGGAATGTTGCCCCCATCTCAAATGGAGGCTGGAGACCCAGACTCCCTCTCCAGCCTCCATCCCAGCTCCCACCCCAAAAGAGAGGGGCCCAGGAGTCCCTGCTTTGTTCTGGCTGGGTTCTAGCCCTCACCCCTCCTGTCAAAGCAGACAAGGCAGGATCCCAAAGTGAGCTCTGGGCCACTGTGCTGAGACTGCTTCTTCCCTGAGGGCAGCCCTGGGGGGTAGGCCATGGGGCAGGGGATGCAGGGTCACCCTGGGATGAGCTTCCCTGGTCGTTCGCCGGGGTCTGTACCTGGAGCTGGAGTCACTGCCACTCTGCACTGCTGGGTCGTCCATGACATTAAAGAGCCCCGTCCAATTGGCCAGCTGGTCACCACTCTGCCAACCAAACTGGAGACCTCTGGCAAGAGAACGAGGCAGTCGGTACTCATGCTCACGTGCTGGGTAAGCCCATCACCAGACAGTCACATTCTGGCGTGTGCCACGTGACACCTCGCCTTGATCACGCCTAGTGGAGACGAGAGGGATGTCCACCCAGGAGGATGACGGTAATAGATCACAGCCCTTTACGGTGTTCTCTGCTCGTCTACATCAGTGCCCTTACTTCACCTCTACGGGCAGGGCAGGATTACACATTATACACGCAGGGAACCTGAGGCTTAGCGAGATCAAGGTCGCAGAGCTCCCCTACCCCATCTGGTGCGCCCTTCAATTCCGCCTCCAGAGACTCACACCAGAAGAGCTCCAGCTCGCCAGCTCTTTGCCTTCCCCAGAGGCCCCACACACGGCAAAGCTTTTAATGAAATCTAGTTTTCCAACTCATAAGGACACACCTCCTGGTTTAAGATGATGGACTCAACACACATGGTTCTCTTTGCTCCCTCCCCCAACCTGACTGAAAGGACAGCAAAGGCATTAACAAGGTCATGAGCATGGATGGAGAGGAGTAGCAGAGGCCGCAACAACATTTTGGAAGATGCAAAGCAGATGAGTAATTGCCTTAGGCCAGAGACAGTGGAGCCCTGATCGCCTATAAGAAGTAAATCTATTCTCTGTGCAGGATACGGGAAGGCTCGGGAATTCACTGCACCACCGGGGCCACTGAAGGTGGGGTTGCAGAATGGAGCTGCCCGCAGAAGAGTTGCTTCAGGTTTATAAGGAGCGTTAAACACTCCCCACCTCCACACACTCAAGTCCCCTGCTTTAAGCCCAAGCAGTCCGGGCCTTCTGCCTGCCCACCCTGCAGACGGCAGTGTTCATATACCAAGATACTAGGTTAAAAACAGCTGGGCTGACCTGGAAGTCACCTTACTGAGCACGCCCGGTCCCAGCCACCCTGCCCCCAAAGGTCTGGGCATGGATGGGTTTCCCGGAGGGAACCTGACCAAGTCAAACGAGAAGGCTACAGAGGAAAGGGCTGCCGCCGCCCCATCAATGTGGCACTGCTGGCATTTGGGGCTGCGCAGTCCTTGCTGTGGGACTGTCCTGTGATCCTCTGGTGAGCAGCACCCCTGGTCTCTACTCTGAGGCCAGCAGGTCCTCATCCTCCACCCTCCTGCTGTGATGACCAAAACTGTCTCCAGACGTCGCCAAGTGTCCCCTGTTGAGACAATCAACCCCGTTAAGAACCACTGCCCACAACACGGAGCTTCAGTGCACCTTCTAGAGACTGGCTTGCCCTTAAATGTGAATTTTAAAGTCCCGTTAAAGACCCTGGTACGTGGGGTAAACGTTAACTTTTAAGTAGAGAATAAAGCAAGCAAAAATAAAACCGGTAACCCCCTAAAAATAAAGCCCTCTAATAAAGTCTCTACACTAAGGGAAATGGGGCAGCGACAGTGGTTGAAGCTGGGCTCTGGTCCCCCCGATCGGCCACTAATGAGCTGAGTGACCTCAGTGAAGTCTCTACACCTCTCTAGGCCTCTATTCTCATCTTTCAAGTTGGGAGAACTGTCTCGATGTCTCCAAAGTTCTTGACCGGAAGTTTTAGAGGGCTGAGCTGTGTCCTCAATGGCAAGGCCAGGTCACCTCCCGCCTGCGAGTCTGCCCCATTTCCAGCCAGACGCTGGGCGGAGGACGCCCTTGGGGCCCCGTGAGCAGAAGGCTACACACAGGAGGTGCTCAATCGATGCTTTTGCCAAGTGACTCGGATTCTCTTCTCACACTCTCCAGCCTCCTCGGCAGAGCGGAGCTGGCCTGGGAGAGGAATAGGCACAACTCACAGGACAGAGCCCGAAGCCACAGCAAAATGCCGGTCCAGTTCTTAGTGTTCAGGGAACAGCAGCGTTCCACTTGGTCCTGGCTCAAGTTCTTTATGTATTTATCTATTCATAATATAAATATTATATACGTATAATATATAAATCTATCTTATATGCATTTATAAAGATATTATAAACGCCTATAATATAAATACCTTTATTTATGTATCTGTTATGTTTCCTTTCAAAGAGATATTTCGAGGTAATATTGCAAGATATTTCTTAGAGAGAATTTGGGTTTGGTTTATCAGGAAGGGAAACATTTACTGAGCACATACAGTGAACCAGGCCCTTCACATACGTTATCTCTATTCCAACAACAGGCTAATGTGTCAAGTCCCATTTTCTGCACTTATAGGTGATGACATGTGCAGCTCAGAGAGGTTTAGTAACTTGCCCAAGGCCAGAAGGCTAACAAGTGGCCAACCTAAGGTTTAAACCCAGCGCTTTCTGGCTTTCTGACTGTAAAAACTTTTATTCCTAAAAGCTTGTACCAGACTGTCTATAGGCCAAGAAAAGAGTAGTATTTCCACCTGCAATTTTGAAAATTAGCTGGTTCACAAGCATATTCAAGCAATTCCCAGCCCAGCACTCAGCTAGGAAACTCACAGGCTCCTTAGAGAGAGTCCGGCCAGAGAGACTCGTGTCCACCGAGTGCACGAGGGGTGACCCAGAAGCACTCTCACTCTCCTACCCAAACTGGTCCCTGTGAGAGCCGGATGTCCCTTCACAAGACAGTCCTCCCAGGGTCGTAGAAGTGACAGACTACTAAGAAGATATCAATTATTACAATATTTAGCAGGAACTATGACACAGAAAGGTGTGCATAATAAATTCAGTGAAAAATGCAAGTTATAAAAGGGGATATGCATTAATGATCCCATTTTTGTAGAGTTTTAAACCATAAAGCTTGTTATCTTTGAAAGGAGGATTCGGGTTTATTCCTTCTTTCAGTTTAGCAACATTTTCTAATTTATCTCCAAAAAACCTGATTGTGTAAGTTTCAAAACCAATATATTTTACACAGTAATTTGAATTCTATTCCTGAGCTAAGTGTAAGAATTGTCCATTATTAGCCAACGAAACACCAGTGAGGAAAGGGTACGTGGAGATATGAAGGGGGATAACAAAGGAAAAAGAAGCTTTATTCACTCATTCATTCATTCAACAAAAATCTATTGAGCATCTACTCTGTGCCAGCAACTGTGCCGGGGCCTGGGTCACGACCCCAAGGTGAGCAAACTCATGTTTTCTCAATGCTTACCCTACAGCTCCGGTGATTACACAAACACACATGAAAATATTAGCAAACAAGATAAAAAATATTAGCAATCAAGTGCTACAAAGGGTGCTCTGTTTTTTATGTCTAATTTATTTTAAAAGAGAGGAAAAGATTTGAAATACATAGGGCAGAATGTTAACATTTGTTAACATTGATAATTCACAGTTGTGACTACATGGTTGTTTGTCACATTGTTCTCCATCTTCTTCTCAATTTGTTCATGATAAAAATGTGTTAAAATAATTTTTAAAACCAAAGCGCAGAACTGAAATCACTAACAGGACTTGGAGTCGGTGCAGGGAACTTCCTGGGCTGTGGCAGCCTCAAGAAATCTTTGCACCTTCCTGGTGAAACTAACATTAAACGTTGTCTTAAACCTGGGGAAATGCGACATGTAAAGAATTATTTAAACTGAGTTATTCAAGACTGGATTCAGATATTTTAAGGCCCTGAGCACTGAAAAGCTTAGGGTGCAACTTCACACCTTGTACTTACTTAAAAGTTCTGTGACTGTTAAAATTCAAATAGCTCCGGTCTAGACTTTCTGATTATGAAATCTGTGATAGGCTCACTAAGGCTCAGCTTTACTCTGTTGTCGCTGACGACAGCCCAGCTTAGCTAGGTCTCCTGCTGTGTAACCCACAGTCATGTCTGTTAACCCCTGACTCTCATGGCAGTAATTCCTGCAGCCGTCGGAGGGTAGCAAAAGCAGCCCAGGCTTCCCAGAGTCAACTACCAGGGGGAGTTTCAGGGCAAAAGACAAAATTATACATTGGAGAAGCAATTTAAAAACAGACAGAAGTGCCCATGAGAGTAGCATTATCTCCATTGATAATATCTTCCAAAAATTATGAAGGGTTACTAAGATGTATGGCAGTGAGTTAAAAAATATATGTTCCAGGGCTTCCCTGGTGGCGCAGTGGTTGAGAGTCTGCCTGCCGTTGCAGGGGACACGGGTTCGTGCCCCAGTCCGGGAAGATCCCACATGCCGCGGAGCGGCTGGGCCCGTGAGCCATGGCCGCTGAGCCTGCGCGTTCAGAGCCTGTGCTCCACAACGGGAGAGGCCACAACAGTGAGAGGCCCGCGTACCGCCAAAAAAAAAAAAAAAAAAAAAAATTACGTTCCAGGGAATTCCTGGCAGTCCAGTGGTTAGGACTTTGTGCTTTCACGGCTGGGGCCCCAGGTTCGATCCCTGGTCGGGGAACTAAGATCCCACAAGCTGTACAGCACAGCCAAATATATATATATATATGTTCCAGGCACCGTGATAGGTTTTTCTTATTTTGAATCCTCTCAACAGCTTGGAGGTAGGTATTATTATCCCCCCATTTCACAAATGAGGAAATTGAGGCTCATAAGATTAGATTCATAATCTGCCCAGAACCTGGAAGGAGCAGAGAAAGTATTCAAGTCCATGTCTGATCCCAAGGCCCTTGCTTCTTCCTCCCCTTTTGTCCCCATGCTTTTTACACACACACACACACACACACACACACACACACACACACACGACTTTTCTAATATCCAATATTCTACAAAAAGATTTTATTGAAGTATAGTTGATGTACAATGTTATTACATAAGTTTCAGGTGTACAACATAGTGATTCACCATTTTTAAAGGTTATATTCCATTTACAGTTATTATAAAATATTGGCTGTATTCCCTGTGTTGTACAATATACCCTTGTAGCTTATTTTAAGCATAACAGTCTGTACCTCTTAATCCTCTACCCCGATCTTGCCTCTCCTCTCATCCCCTCCCCACTGGTAACCATGAGTTTGTCCTCTATATCTGTGAGTCTATTTTTGTTTTGTTATATTCACTAGTTTGTTTTATTTTTTAGCTTCCACATATAAGTGATATCATACAGTATCTGTCATTATCCAATATTTTTAACTATTTATAAATTTATATTATGATTATTATTTTAAGTATTAGAGCTGCTGCCTTTGCTGTCAATCATTTAGTGATAATATTTTTATATAAAACAAACCATAGACTATAGTAAAACGAAGGAGTTTGCTTAAATACTCTCTGAGATCCTCCCCCATTTTGATGGGAGACCCAGAGTCACAGACTTCTAACCTGGGACTTCAGCACTGGAGGAGGCCAGTGGAGATGGCTTATGGGAACGGGGGTGTGGTGCCTCCATAGCGCTCCATTCACAGTGTGTGGGTAACTGCACCACCTGCCTTTGCATACAGCAGGCCCTGGGGCCAAGTGTCAGGAAATGCCGCCTCAGATGTCGGAATCACCAGGGACGTTGAGCCAAAACAGGCTGAATCCGTGGGGTGCAGGGCACTGGGCACTGTGGACACTTGGGTTTCCTTGGGAAATCGCACCCCTGATGCCAGAGCCCAGGACTCCAGGCGCTGAGTGTCCAGCGGGGCACTGGGCCTGCAGCCCAGATCACACAAAGTCTGGCCGGGTGCCTCCGGATGAAATGGCATCTGCATCCTGTCCTCACAAGCCACCTCCAAGGAAGCCCGTGCCTCCTCGGGCTCTGCAGGGGGAGACTGAAGCCACTGTCATTTCCACATTCCCCAGGTCAGTAGAGGATGGGAGGGCACCAACCTCCGAGCCTCATCTCCAGTCTTCACGCACTCCTATGCTCCCTCAGAGCTGGCTCCCTGAGAACCATGCCAGCAGCACCCCTCCTCTGTTCCAGAACCTTCCAAGAAGCCCCATCGCCAAAGGACAAGTTCCAAACCCTCAACTCAGGGGCCCTTCCAGCAACTGCCTGCAGCTTTGCCGGCCGCCTCGTGACCCACCGCGGCATTTCAACTCTCACGCCTTTGCCCTTGGCATTCCCACTCACCCTCATCCCATCCCCCACTTGCTTGAGTCCCACCCAAACGTCAAAGTCCAGCTGAAGTGTCTTCTCCTCCCTGAGCCCCCGGCCCAGTCAGCATAAGCCGCTCGGCACCACACATTCTGCCGAGTCACGGGTCCCCTTTGCCTACCTCTCTGCGTGTCGTCCCCACATGCTTGTAGTCCTTTCTAGAGTAGAGACGTGTATATAAACCTGATGTAAAATTGTCTGACCCAAGATCCCTTAAGCAAGCAGAGGGGGGAACAGGGGCTGACTCGGGTACCTTTGGGTTCTAGAACTCCAGGATCCTGAATCCCACCCTCTCCAGGGTCCCTCTTGAGGAAAATTAGAGCAGGAGGTTTTCACGTCCCAGGAAAGAGGAAGAAACAAGGTAGGGTGGGGGGACACACCCCAGATGGCTCACTGGGTCCAGCCCTCCTGGGGTGGGTAGAGGGGTTGTAGACACAGAGGTGTTTCTAAACTCTCACCCTCCCAGGCAGGGAGAGGCTGGATTTGAAGGGCAACTGGCTAGGGGGCCTGAACTGGCCTGGGGTGGGGTGTGAGGGTACCAGAAAAGCGGAGAAGAGGAGGCAGGGCCAGGGCTCGGCCACGTGCCACGTGCAGTGCTCACCTCAGAAACTGGCAGTTCTCAGACACTGGAATGGCCCAGCTGCGGGCCAGCCTTTGGTGGGATTTCAGGCGGCAGCAGCAATTTGATGAGGGAGACATTCCTGGATGAGAAGGCGCTCCCTCCCAGTCACACGTGCCTGCAGCTGCCTCATTCCTGCCTCCAAAGATTCCCGGATAGAGATACCCCTGGAGCTCACCCGCTTTTGCTAACTATGTGACTCCTGGCATTTCACCTCTTGAAGCTTCAGTTTCCTCGCCTGTCAAAGGGGAGAAATAAACCTCGACCTAAGGATAGAAACAGTCCACAGAAGCAGATATATAAATTCTAATGTGTAAGAGCTTAAATCTAATAACATACAACTTAAATGCATGTAACTCAGTGTTCAATTCCAGAGAAGACAAGAAAGCTGTTGGAGGACTAGGTGAGAAGGAGTCTTACTTTCCACATCCATACTCTTTTGTGCTTTTTGAATCTTACACATGCAAAATCAAGGTAAATTGTGGTGTGGGTTTAATCTCACTAGTAACCAAAGACTTGCAAATGAAAGTTATGCAATTCTTTTTTTTTAACCTATCAAGTTAACAAAATACATGTAATGTTAATACCTAGGGCTGGTCATTGGTGTCAATCACCTTTCAGGAAGAGAATTTGGGAATATGTATCAGAGGGTATAAGAATGTTTATACCTTCAGTCCCAATGATAACCCTTCCAGGATCCTCGGGAAATGATTGAACTTTGATCTGATGAAATAAAATTTATATTTTAAGGCAGGACAAGAAAAATTAAACAAAAAATTCTCTCTCTGTGTGTGTTTGGGCCTTCTCCCTCCCTAATGTGCAGGGCGCAGCTGCATTAATGTGCAGAGCTCCTCAAAGATGGGAGTGCCTGCTCAACCATAAAGATCAATTTTTTTTTCTTTCTGCTGAAGCTAGCAGTGTAACTTCTTAAAAGAACAGTGTTCTTTCCCACTTCTGTAGGCGGTCATGGTGACTTGCTGTTCGCTTTGTATGTGTTTACGTGGACTTTATGTAAAATACCAGTATGTCATTTTGATGTACAAACCTTTGTCTCAAAAACGTATATGACTGGGCTTCCCTGGTGGCGCAGTGGTTGAAAGTCCGCCTGCCGATGCAGGGGACACGGGTTTGTGCCCCAGTCTGGGAGGATCCCATATGCTGTGGAGCGGCTGGACCCGTGAGCCATGGCCGCTGAGCCTGCGCGTCCAGAGCCTGTGCTCCGCAACGGGAGGGGAACAACAGTGAGAGGCCCGCGCACCGCAAAACAAACAAACAAACAAAAAACAACGTATATGACTGTGCCTTCGACTTCTAACAGGTGGAACAGTTCCCAGAGCTTTCTTAGAATCTGCTTCCCTGGTTGTAATCTTCAGTTTGGCTCAAATAAAATTCCCTTTTTTTCTTCTTAACTTGATAGTTAATTGAATTTTTGTCGACAGATCAGAGGGCTTCGAACCAAACACACAGTTGTCTGGAATCTTTTATTAATCAGGAAACATCCTAAATACCCAACATTGGGGAAAGGCTAAGGAACTGTGGTGCTAAATGACAGGTGGCCATGTGGCCCCCAAAACATCATATCTATGAAGTCATTTTAAACGGCGCAGGGAAATCGTTAACTTTAAGTAAAAAATAAATAAATAAATAGAATATATGTGTAAGTTCATTTCTTTAAAAAAAGTGCTCAGAGGAGAGCCTAGGAGAAAACATTCCCTAAAGCTAATATGTCTCTGAATGTGGTATGATGAGGGATTTTTTCCCCACTTATTTATAATTTTCTGTCCTTTCCATAAGCTCTAAAACAAACATGTATTATTTCTATAATCACATTAAAAAAGTAGAAACAATGCAAACTCAGAGCCATACAATAATAATGATAATAATAATAAATAACTATCATCGCAGACAACTTTATAGACCTTTGGAAGCACTTAGTAGGTCCTTAGTAAATGATGCTTGGACTTTCTCAAGTAAGAAAAAGCAGATGCAAAAGCCTTCTGGTAACTCTTTCCCGTTGCACAAACAGGAGGGATGGTGAGGAGGACAGCTGGTATTCACACAGAAAGGAAAAATGGGGAAAACCAAGCAGGGGAAGTTTTTTCATGCTGAGATTTGAGAGGAGGAGCTGCTCCAGAGAGTTTTATGCCTTTCTCCTGAGTAACTGCTGCCACCCAAGCCCCTCAGGGGTCAGTGACCTGCTGTGTGCGTCACTCAGACTGTGGCCCCTGTCCTCCCCCGGCATCATCAGGAGAGCCCAGGCCCCTGTGAGGATGGGGACCTAGGGATCAGCAGCTGGAAGTGGCTGCAGCAGTTGAGTTAAAAGCCCTTCTTGACTCAGGTCTTGACCAAGAACAGACCCAAATCCACCTCTTTTCCTTGAGTCAACTTAGTCTCAAGCTGGTGGGCCACCAAGAACATGGTGCCCTTAGCCCCCTGAGGGACCCCGTGCTGGTCAGAAGGGCCACTCTCATTCCCTGACATTGATCTCTAAAGCGGGGGATGGTCCCATAATGCCCTTACTCTCCCTTAACCAATCATCATCTTCACTCTCCTTGGGCCATTTCACCTGTAACACACCTTGGATACAACATCCAATAAAAATCCAACTGTACATCAATACTTGTGCTTCACTTCCACCAGTGAGCGGGCAAGTCTCCCGGAAGGCAGACAGTGAATGAAGTGAATGAGTGAAGCAGAGGCAGCAGGAACTGGGATCCTTATGCTACCCCTGCCTGGGTAGGTGTCCTGAGCCCCAGCCCGCTGCTGCCATATGAGAAGATAGGCCCTGTGTTGTCATTTTCTTCATTCTTCCAAGAGATGCTGGAAACCCAGACTTCTATTTTTAATTTCCCAACTTAAATGCTGTGCAGACCAAATACCCCCTGCTGAGGGCTGCACGCAGCCTGGGGACCCCCAGTGACGGCCCCTGACTTATATCCTTTTACTCGATGCTGCCCCTAGTCCTAGGAGGGAGACAGAGTGGGCATCATCCTTCCCAGCTGAGGAAACTGAGGCCGACAGTGGGAGTTACCTCTCAGCCAGCTGGAGGCAAAGCTAGGCCTGGAATTCAGGAGACTGGCCTCCCAGTTCAGCCACCAAAGTGCGGGATCCTATGCCAGGAGTCAGCACACCTTGGGGTCTTCCATCTCGGGGGCTGGGTCAGCGACCCTCAGCCTTTGCCTCCTGCACAACAGACAGCCTCATCATCACAGAAGGCACCCACAGAGGAAGTCCAGGGGTGTGCAGCTCCCAAGCCCTGCCTGCAACCGTCCTTTCCCTCCCACTGGACAAAGCATATATTAGGAATGCAAATTACTGAGCTGCTCTTATGACAAGATAACCTCGAGTCGGCTCGAAGAAAGAAAATCATTCACAAAACATCAGTACTTAACTTTCCTGGGAGGCTAACCTATTGAACTATTCATTTGTATTTTCCCTCCTCCAGTCCAAGAAGGTAGCTTGGCTTTTTCAACCTCTTACTTTAGGACCATGTGGGTTGTGGAGGCTGAAAGCTTCCCAGCTCACCGAAGAAACTGTGCAAGGCCAACCTGGAAGGCAGCGGGAGGCCCTTCAAGTCTGGGGATGGGTGGGTGGGACCATGGCTGAGCAGGAAGTTCCTCAAGTCCAGAAAGCCCACGATGGTGGTCTGGAGTTCCTCCCCATTGTCCCCTTCTAAATGGACAGCAGGGCCTCAAAAGGACTGCTGCTTGGGGCACTTTGGGAGGCTCGACCCAGGGTTCCAGAAGCCTCCAGGGAGCAGAAGTGGACTGGCTGAGGCCGGGATGGCCCGGGGAGCCCCCCAGCTGTTTTGTTCCACGCAAGCCTCCAGGACCTTCACACTACCCTGTGGCGGGGTGGAGGGAAGGCACCTCAATAATGATAGACTAAGTTTCCCACCAGCTGGTGGAGACAGTTTAGTCTTTTTTTATTTTTAATTAAAAGAAAATGAGGAGGGCTTCCCTGGTGGCACAGTGGTTGAGAGTCCGCCTGCCGATGCAGGGGACACGGGTTCATGCCCCGGTCCGGGAGGATCCCACATGCCGCGGAGCGGCTGGGCCCGTGAGCCATGGCCGCTGAGCCCGCGCATCCGGAGCCTGTGCTCCGCAACGGGAGAGGCCACAACAGCGAGAGGCCCGCGTACCGCAAAAAAAAAAAAGAGGAAATGAGCCATTTCTTTCACACCAAGCTTGTCAAATAAAATGTATAACCACTCTTCTATAACTAATCAGCAAAGCACTTATGTTGTACCTCACAGCTGACATGTGTGTGTATGTATATATATATACATATACATATATTATTTTATTATTCTATATTTGTTGAACAGCCATGCCAGGCTGGGGTTCAACAGTGAACAAACTAGCAAAGGCCCTGCCCCAGTGACACTTAATTTTGACCAGAGGGAGACAGATAAGCTAATAGGAGACACAACACATAATGTGTCAAATGGTAAAAAGCGCTGAGGAAAAAATAAAGGGCAGCAAGGGGAGTAAGGAGTTTGGAGTGAGGAGATATTCCACACAGGGTGGTCTTCTCCCGGAGAAGGTGACATCTGAGCAGGATAAGAAGTAGGTGATGAGGAAACGGGTGGATCGGGAAGAGAATGGTCCAGAAGAGGACTGGCACCTGCAGTGGCCTGAGGCGTGAGTCCAGTGGCTGGTTCTGGGGCTGGCAAGGGGTCCAGGGCAGGTGGCAGGTGAAGCAGCGCCACCTTTCTGTGGCCCCTCAAAGCCATCTAGGAGGGAGGTGACCAATGTCGTCTTCTGAGCAAAGATCTCAGCTGGGCCCCCAGGAGTCTGGGGGTTCGGCCTCCCCCCTCTGGGGCTTGCAGACTGCCCTCCTCCCCTCCCACAGTCCTCCGCTGTCCCCAGGTCCACAGAAGGAGCTGGGGTGGGTGCTCAGGAAGGCCCTCTCGGAGAAGGTGCAGGCCCTCCCCACCCAGCTCAGAGAAGGAGTGCCTGCCGGCTGGGAAGCCTTTGCAGGGGGATTAATGGGCATAATTACCAGGTTCCACGTACTACCTCACCCGGTCTCCATCCTGACTCACTAGTGACTCACTTTACTTCCCAGACGGTAACATTACCCCCAAGAAGAACCTCAGGGGGAAAGGGAAGTGCGTTCATTCCCCAGGGTTTGCCTGTGGAGCCTTTCATTGGGGGCAACAGAAAAGATGCTGCAGGTGAAGCATCCTGAGGACAGGAATGGGGGGGCGCTCCCCAGGCTGATACCCCCATGCTCTCCACCCCCAGAGGGGAAAGAAGGCTGGGTGCAAGTGGTGGGCACTGGCATGGGTGGGGGTCCGCGGGCGAGTGGCAAAGGGCTGACCTCCTTGAAAGGCCCTTGGTGTCGGTGAGCCTCCTGGATGCCAAGGCCATCCACGGTTCTGCAGAAGCCTCTGGCTAAGGAGTGGCCCGCAGGGAGTCCAAGTACAGCCAGTGCCAAGGTGAAGGGAGGGGAGGGTGCACACGGGGGCACCAGCCATAGGAGGGGTCCAGAGAGAGAAACCAGATGAGCTCCAGGCACAACTCTGGGGCAACCTCGCCCCACCCCAGCCTCTGCGTCACAGAGAAGCTGGGCTCCCCGCTGGCCAACCCCCAAACAGTCCTGCTCCGCTGCCTGGCGTTCCAGACCTCTACTGTCAGGGCCAGACCAAAAGAGTGGGTACCCTAAGCCATCCAAAACTGTTACAGCCCTTCCAACTACTCTTTGTCAAATCTTTGCTCAACATTTATTTCAAGGAGGGGGGCCGCTTTCAGGAGGAGCATGGGGTACCATGGGGGTGCGCACACCAGCCCTCCAGCTTCTTCCGGGACTCAGGCCGCAAACAGCACACCACAGAGAGCGGAGTGGGGGCCCCCTCCCTCCTTGGACGGCAGTGGAGTGATGGGGACATGGGGGAGGGTTCACTCACTCACCCAAGCATTCATTCCAACGACTCTCTCTGTCGAGAGTGTCCACTAATTCTATCTTCTCCATCCTATGGCAGCCCCCAGATTCTCCGTGTGCAGGTGCCTCCGAGGTTAGCACCTCACACTGTTGGCCAGACCTGTGGAACCCAGTCCAGCTAAACTTCTCCAATCATTTCATTCCTGCCCCAGCCTTGCCTCCTCTTAGTTCCTTCGGCTGTTACGGGTTGAATTGTGTCTCCCTGCCCCCACCAAAAAATATCATATGCTGAAGTCCTAATCCCAGGGTGACCTTATTTGGAAATAGGGCTGTTGCAGATGTAATTAGTTAAATTAAGATGAGGTCACACTGGAGTATGGTGGACCCCTAATCCAATATGACCAGTGCTCTTATAAAGAAAGGGAAATTTGGACACAGACATGTGCACAGGGAGAAAACCTGTAGATGAAGGCAGTGATCTCCAGCCAAAAAATGCCCAAAATTACCAGCAAACCACCAGAAACTAGGGGAGAGGCATGGCCTGCAGACACCTTGATCTTAAACTTCAGCTTCCAGAACTGTATGACAATAACATTCTGTTGTTTAAGCCCCCAGACTGTGATACAGTCAGCCCTTCGCATTGGCAGTGTCCAAGTCCATGGCTGGTTGAAGCCATGAATGTGGAATCCACAGATACAGAGGGCTGACTGTAAGGAAGCTGAGCGTCTGTGGATTTGGGTATTTGTTTCTCCCAATAACCCCACCCTCTATGCATGGTATCACACACACACCTCCTGGCTTACCTGCCCCATTTCCATCCCTCCACAGTCCAGGGCCTCGGCAGGACCTGTGGGCCCCCTCAAAAGGTCTGGCAAAGCCCAACCTGTGACAAAAGCATCTAGGCCACCCACTCATACTACCTAAGACTAAACCAAGACCAGAGGGGCCATTGGCCTCAGAGCGCCAGGGAACACAGACAAATGTAAAAGCCTTCAGTGACTTCCGTCACCTGCTCCTCCAGCCTCAGCACCCCAGCCTGTCCCCCAGAGTATCTCCAACCCCAGTCTCTGCAACCCACTAGTTCTCCAAAGCCCACATCAAGTCCCACCTTGCTACTCGCCATCCTGATTGCTGTCTCCTCTGAAACCTACAAGCTTTATAGCCTTTGTCACACAATTCCAAATGTATTTATATACCATCTTACCTATTTTTCATGTTTGTCTCTTTCAGCGTTCTGTAAGTTCCGTAAGGACACGTAGCATACTTAATAATTCTTGAGTAACCTCCCTTCTCGCCCAGCACAAAGCTGAATGAGTGTTTAATGGACATTCATTGACTGTAGGGCAAAAATTGGGGTATTCTCTTTGTATGCAGCTTTCATTCAACAATTAACGTCTGGCTCTGTGCTAGGCCCTGGGAATTCAGAGATGAATAAAATATCTCTTACAAAGGTTTCATAAGCTGTGCGGACTTACAGAAGTTACTCATCCTCTCTGAGTATTAAATGAGGAGGATTGGATCTGTTTAACAGGACTATGGTGAAGATTAAATGAGATAATCCTCATTTAGGATTATCTGCTTAAATTAGAGTCCGGCTCATGAACCTTTAATGAATATTAATAATTCATGTAATTACCTGATGAAACTATCACCTGTAGGTGTATGTATGTGGAGGGGGGGTGGTGTCCCTACACAGAGGGTTAAGAGCTAAATTTGAGAATTATTGGATGAGAGCCTATTAGATGAGAAGTGAATAGGCCTGGATAAGTCAAAGGGGAGAAACCAGATCCTCTAAGAGGTAAAATTTGCCTGGAAAGTACAAATATCAAAAAGACAAAAACTAGAGAGAGAGATGAGCAAGGGCGAGGAGTGAGAGGTTAGCTCTGCATCCCTGAGGGACATCTGGGGAAGGGACAGGAAGCTGATTAATACCCACCACCTAGTGCAAGCTGGGCACAGAGAGCCCAGGGCCAGGACTAGAGGGAGGCAAGCAAGGCACCCAGGGCACAAAATCGAGGGCGGCCCCACCCTCCGCCTTGTGCAAGCGCAGGGTCGACACCTGAGAGGGAGCCTCCTTAAACTTTGTCTCCTGGGTGCCTTGCTTGCCTCCCCCCAGTCCCAGCCCTACAGCAGGTGCCCCATCAAAACTTGCTCTGACCAGCAAAACTGTAGCGGTTCTGCCAGCGAAGCACAGACCCCAGGCGGTGGTCAGCTCAGCCCCTTCCTCCTCTCTAGGGCGCCCTCCAACTCCACCCTCTCCCCGCTAGGCACCGTCCCCCTCCAGAGCCACCCCCCGGTAGATCCTCCAGTCCCTGTGATCCCCACCTCCTGGGGCTGTGCCTGTCTCTCCAGGCAGTCAAACAGAGGGCTTTGCCCCTCGGTAGGGGGAGAGTTGGATCAGCGGTGAGAGCCTTCGAATGTGCACTTGAGATACAGCATGAAGTCAGGCTGTACTTTTCCTTGACCCAGTTTCATATCCTCAAGCTTCAGGCCTGCACCAGCCATACGCAGGCAGCCCAGATCTGCCCCCTTGAGGCACAGGAAAGAGGAAGGCTGGAGGGGACAGAGTATAGAAGAGTCCTGTCTACACCAGACAGGACAAGGCAGGGCCAGCCTGGGCTCCTGCCTGCTGTGCAGTCACACAGAAGGCAACAGGACAGTGCTGGGCAGCCTGTGCTAAGTACACACAGCACAAGTGCTGTGAATTCAGGGCAGGGGAAGTGTACTGTGGGCTGAGAACAAAAGGAGAAGCAGGATTTGGACTGGCACAGAGACAGTCGGGGAGGCATAGCAGGTGGGAACACAGTGTGGGTAAAGGCACAGAGTCAGGACAGACGTGATGTGTATAAAAGACCCTTGGTTGGCAGGAGCGATGTTCTCCTTTAAGAGTAGGGCTTCAGGTGATCCTTTTGGGGCTTGCAAGGTGGGTTGTTCCGTCTTCACTAAAGGGGTGAGGTATAGTGGGCTCTTCAAGTTTTTGGAAAAGTCACTTTAATAAAGCTTTGAGAACTCTATTCTTTCAAAAAAATAGTGGGGCTTCAGGCACAGGCTGATCATGGGGGTAAGACTTTTGTTTGGGGAGGGCGTAGGGGATGGAGACATTCAAGGACTCCTATTTCTGGCAAAATGGCAGACTGAAAAACCCTCTGTGGCAGGTGCCCCTTCAGGAATGAAGGATTTCTTCCCCACCTTCTGGGGGTGCCCAGAGTTGACAGCCCCCAGCTCTCAGTTCCCTCTGGGAATTGCCTCATGTAAGGAGAGCCAACTTGGTCAAGACCACCCTCTTCCAGAGGCAGCTGCATCCAATGACTGAAAATTCAACCCAGAGGTACAAAGGCCCAGCCTCCTCACCCTGAGGAAGGCTCAACTCAGGGAATCCAAAGGGTGGCTAAGGCCTTCTCTGGGACTGCACTGCAGCTCAATTTCTCCCCCTGCTCAATCTTATCCCTTCTCCCTTCTTCAGGTGTTGATCCCAAGAGCACATCTTAATCAACCTTCTGCATTCTAGTCTCTGGCAAAGAGCCTGCTTTCCAGGGAACCCAATCTGTAACATCTCCCACTACAAAACACTAAAATACAACTAAAATATACATAATATGTGTACAACTCCTTCTTAAATGGATGAATAATATGGCAAGGAAAGTAGTGGATGAGTTCTAAAGTCAGCGGCTGTCCTAGGGGCATCGCTCAATCCCCATGATTCATGCTTCCCTTGCAATGGCAACAGGGCCTACCTAAGATGAAGATTCTCGTTAGAAACCTCTTCCTACAGCCAGGAAAACACAAATAATCCAAAGGCAAGACAGAAAAAAAAGCAAAGCAGAATACATAAAAAATACAGAATATGATGGCAGAAATAATATTCCAATATCATATGGTATTCATCAGTAAGCACAATAAACGTAGATACACTAAGCTTTCCAGGTAAAAGATAAATATTGTCAGACTAGATATCAAAACTGTAACTATATGCTGGTTACACAGACATGGAACGAAAGACATGGAAATGTTGAAAAAAAGGATCGAGACAGTCATGACAAGTAAATACTAGCCAAATGAAAGCTGTTTCACTATATTAATATTAGACAACATCAACTTTAAGGTTCAATGTATCAATATTACTAAAAATAAACTCACTACACTTTAACAAAAGATTCAGTTCACTAGAAAGACAATTTGTCTAAACTAGTATGCATTAAATAACATCACTTCGATATGTATAAGGTAAAAGTTGGTAAGTTGACAAGGAGAAACTGATAAATCCACTATCACAGAGGAAGATTTCTATACACATCTTTTAGAAATTGACAGAACAACTGAGCCAAAAAACAAAAAAAATAAGGATACAGAAGATTGAAAAATTAAAAAAACAACTTGATAGAAAAGACAAGTAAGAATACTGCACCTAACAATGAGAGAATCACATTTTTTTCAAGTACACACCTAATGTTTATGAAAATCAACCACATACGAGATCACAAAGAAAATTTCAACAAATCTCAAAGAATCAGCATTATAAATACCATATTCTCTTATTAATCACAATGAATTTGGGTTAAAAATTCAAAAAATAAATAAAGTAGTTGGAAATTTTAAAACATTTCTAAATTTATGAGCAAAAATAAATAAATCATGAGAGAAATTAGAAAATATTTGGAATTCAAGACAATGAAAGGGGCTCCCCTGGTGGCGCAGTGGTTAAGAATCTGCCTGCCAATGCAGGGGACAGGGGTTCGATCCCTGGTCAGGGAAGATCCCACATGCCATGGAGCAACTAGGCCCATGTGTCACAACTACTGAGCCTGCGAGCCACAGCTATTGAGCCCGTGCACCACAACTACTGAAGCCCACGTGCCTAGAGTCCTTGCTCCACAACAAGAGAAGCTACCACAATGAGATGCCCACGCACCACAATGAAGAGTATCCCCCACTCGCCGAAACTAGAGGAAGCCCGTGCACGGCAACAAAGACCCAACACAGCCAAAAATTTTTTAATATAAAAATAAATAAAAAGTGGGCTTCCCTGGTGGCGCAGTGGTTGAGAATCTGCCTGCTAATGCAGGGGACACGGGTTCGAGCCCTGGTCTGGGAGGATCCCACATGCCGCGGAGCAACTAGGTCCGTGAGCCACAACTACTGAACCTGCGCATCTGGAGCCTGTGCTCCTCAACAAGAGAGGCCGCGATAGTGAGAGGTCCGCGCACCGCGATGAAGAGTGGCCCCCGCTTGCCACAACTAGAGAAAGCTCTCGCACAGAAACGAAGACCCAACACAGCAAAAATAAATAACATTAAAAATAAATAAATAAATAAATAAATAAAAAGTTTAAGACAATGAAAATATTTCTGGTAGTTACAAGCTGTATGACCTTGAACAAATTACTTAACTTCACTGTGCCTCTGTTTCCTCACCTATAAAATGAGAATAGTAATTGCATCAATTACTTGTTGTTAGAATTCAGTGTGGTAATATATAAACCACTTGGGCTGGTACCTGGCATATGGTAAATGCAATATAACACCAAATTGCTGTTATCATCATCATCATCCCAAAACAGAGGGCTTTAACTAAAGAATTATTTAGAGGAAATTTTATAACCTTAGAAGTGTACAATGGAAAATACTAAAGACTGAAAATTAAAGAGATAAGCATCCAACTTAAGAAGTTAGAAAAATAATACTAGAATAAAACCAAAGCATAAAAATTAATGAAATAGAAAGTAAAGATACAAGAGAGGAATCAACGAAGCCCGAAGCTGGCCATTTAATAAACATCAGTAAAAAAATA
This sequence comes from Pseudorca crassidens, assembly GCF_039906515.1. Taxonomy (NCBI): domain Eukaryota; kingdom Metazoa; phylum Chordata; class Mammalia; order Artiodactyla; family Delphinidae; genus Pseudorca; species Pseudorca crassidens. The sequence goes on along the minus strand of NC_090307.1, from coordinate 27,050,133 downwards.
GAAAAAGAAATAAACAATGTTAGGAATAAAAAAAGTGGCCAAAACTCAGATGTAACAGAGAATATTATGAACTTTGTATGAATAAATATGAAATCTTTTGAAAATTTTCTGTAAAAATATAATCTGCCAAAAAATGATTGAAGAAATATAAAAACCTAAACAGTCTTAAACCATTAAAGAAACAGAATTAGTAATTTAATTTTAATAATTAGTAATTTAATTCTAAAATTCTAGTAAGTTTAACAAGGAAAACATTAGGTGCTGGTGGCTATACAGGTGAATTCTACGAAGATTTCAAAAAATAAATGTCAAACTTCCATAAACCATTCCAGAAAACAGATAAATAGGAAACATTCCCAACTCATTTTACAAGACTGGTTTTAAAACTAGACAAAAACAGCATTTAAAAAATTACAGGCCACTATCATTCAAGAACATGAGATACAATATCCTAAATAAAAATATTAGTCAATAAAATCTCACATCATATAAACCAAATAATGTACCATGAACAATATGGGTTTATCTCTAAAATTATAAGTTTAACATCTATTAGTACAATTTACCACATCAAAAGAGTAAAGGAGAAAAAGTCCATATCGTCCAATAGATGTAGAAAAAGCATCTGATTAAAATTAGTATCCAAACACAGTAAAACAACAAAACTTTTTAGCATACTCCACAAGGGAACCTTCTTTACCCTACTAGAGGATATCTACAAAACAACAACAAACAAAACAAAACCAAGCACACAGACTCAGTGGTGACACTTTACCACCATTTCTCTTAAAATCAGGATTAATGACACCATATACAAAAATTAATTCAAAATGGATCAAAGACCTCAACATAAGAGCTAAAACTATAAAAACCCTTAGAAGAAAACATAGGTGTAAATCTTTGTGACATTGGATATTGTACACAGGCAATGGTTTCTTAGATATGACACCTAAAGCACAAGCAACTAATGAAAACAGTAGATGAATTGGAATTCATCAGAATTAAAACTTTCATGCTGTAAAGGACATCATCAAGAAAATGAAAGGCAACCAATAAAATGAGGGAAATGTTTTCCAAATCATATATCTGACAAGAGACTTATATTTGAAATCTATAAAGAACACTTAAAACTCAATAATGAAAAGACAAATCATCCAATTTAAAAATGGGCAAAGAATATGAATAGGCATTTCTCCAAAGAATATATACAAATGGCCAAGAATAAGCACACAAAAGAATGTTCCACATCCCCAGCCATCAGGGAAACACAAATCAAACCCACAATGAAATACCACTTCAAAACCACTAAGATGACTGATCAAAAAGACAAATAAATAATGAGTGTTTCCAAGGATGTGGTGAACTTGGAATCCTCATACACTGCTGGAGGGAGTGTAAAATGGTATAACCACTTCAGAAGACAGCCTGGCAATTCCTCAAATGGTAAAACATAGAGTTACCATATGACCCAACAATTCCACTTGTAGGTATATACCTAAGAGAAATGAAAACGCATGTCCACAGAAAAACTTGTACACAGGGCTTCCCTGGTGGTGCAGTGGTTGAGAGTCCGCCTGCCGATGCAGGGGACACGGGTTCGTGCCCAAGTCCGGGAAGATTCCACATGCCGCGGAGCGGCTGGGCCCGTGAGCCATGGCCGCTGAGCCTGCGCGTCCGGAGCCTGTGCTCCGCAGCGGGAGAGGCCACAACAGTGAGAGGCCCGCGTACAACAACAACAACAAAAAAACTTGTACACAAATGCTCATAGCAGTCTTATTCATAACAGCAAAAATGTGGAAAGAACCCAAAAATGCCATCGTTAATGGATAAATAAAATATGGTGTATCCATAAATTGAATATTACTCATCAAAAAAAAGAAGCGAAGTACTAACTTGGGACTGACATATACACACTGCTATATTTAAAATAGATAACCAACAGGGACCTACTGTATAGCATGGGAAATTCTGCTCAATATTCTGTAATAACCTAAATGGCAAAAGAACTTGAAAAAGAATAGATACATGTATATGTATAATTGAATCACTGTGCTGTACACCTGAAACTAACACAACATTGTTAATCAACTATACTCCAATATAAAATAAAAATTAAAAAAGGAGAAATGAAGAACTGACACAATGCTACAACATGGATGAACCTTGAAAATATGCTTAATGAAATATGCCAGTCACACAGGACCATATATTGTATGTTTCCATTTATATGAAATGTCCAGAATAGACAAATCCATAGAGACAGATTAGTGTATTTATTCATTTCTAGAGCTGGGAGATATAGGGGTACTAGGGGATGATGGCTAAGGGGTACAAGGTTTCTTTTGCAGGGTAAGGAAAATGTTCTAAAATTGATTGTGGTGAGGGATGCATAACTGTGTGAATATGCTAAGAGCCATTTAATTGTATACTTCAAATGGGTGAATTTTATGAATTTATAGATGGGTGGATTTATGAGTATATTTCAATATAGCTATTCTTTTTTAAAAAAAATTTTTAAGGAAAAAATCAGAATTAGGGCCAGGATATTCACTATGACATTTTTATTGAACATGATATCAAAGGTCCTAATCAGCACAGTAAGATAAGAAAAGTAAATTAAGGTATAAGGATTGTAATTTCATTCTTTTACATGTAGCTGTCCAGTTTTCCCAGCAACACTTATTGAAGAGGCTGTCTTTTCTCCATTGTACATTCTTGCCTCCTTTGTCATAGACTAGGTGACCATATGTGCGTGGGTTTATCTCTGGGCTTTCTATCCTGCTCCATTGGTCTATATTTCTGTTTTTTTGCCAGTACCATACTGTCTTGATTACTATAGCTTTGTAGTATAGTCTGAAGTCAGGGATCCTGATTCCTCCAGCTCCATTTTTCTTTCTCAAGATAGCTTTGGCTATTCAGGGTCTTTTGTGTTTCCATACAAATTGTAAAATTTTCTGTTCTAGTTCTGTGAAAAATATCATTGGTAACTTGATAGGGATTGCTTTGAATCTGTAGATTGCTTTGGATAGTATAGCCATTTTCACAATATTGATTCTTCCAATCCAAGAACATGGTATATCTCTCTATGTGTTTGTGTCATCTTTGATTTCTTTCATCAGCATCTTATAGTTTTCTGAGTACAGGTCTTTTACCTCCTTAGGTACATTTATTCCTAGGTATTTTATTCTTTTTGTTGCAGTGGTAAATGGGATTATTTCCTTAATTTCTCTTTCTGGTCTTTCATTGTTAGTGTATAGGAATGCTAGAGATTTCTGTGTATTAATTTTGTATTCTGTGACTTTGATTAGCTCTAATAGCTTTCTGGTGGCATCTTCAGGATTTCTATGTATAGTATCATGTCATCTGCAAACAGTGACAGTTTCAGTTTTACTTCACTCCCTAAAACCATACACAAAAATAAACTCAAAATGGATAAAAGACCTGAATGTAAGGTCAGACACTATAAAACCTCTTAGAAGAAAACATAGGCAGAATACTCTTTGACATAAATCGCAGCAGGATCTTTTTTGACCCACTTCCTAGAGTAGTGAAAATAAAAGTTAATAAATGGGACCTAATTAAATTTAAAAGTTTTGCACAGCAAAGGAAACTATAAACAATACGAAAAGACAAGACTCAGAATGGGAGAAAATATTTGCAAACGAAGCAACGGACAAAGGATTAATCTCCAAAATATAAAAACAGCTCATGCAGCTCAATATCAAAAAAAAAAAAAACCCAATCACATAATGGGCGGAAGACCTAAATAGACATTTCTCCAAAGAAGACATACAGATGGCCAAGAAACACATGAAAACATGGTCAACAACACTAATTATTAGCGAAATGCAAATCAAAACTGCAATGAGGTATCACCTCACAGCAGTCAGAATGGCCATCATCAAAAAATCTACAAACAGTATATGCTGGAGAGGGTGTGGAGAAAAGGGAACCCTGTTATACTGTTGGTGGAAATGTAAATTGGTGCAGCCACTATGGAAAACAGTATGGAGGTTCCTTAAAAAACTAAAAATAGAACTACCATATGACCCAGCAGTCCCACTACTGGACATATACCATATTCAAAAAGACAAATGCACCCTAATGTTCATAGCAGCACTATTTACAATAGCCAGGACATGGAAGCAACCTAAATGTCCATCAATAGAGGAATGGATAAAGAAGATGAGGTACATATATATAATAGAATATTACTCAGCCATAAAAAGAAACAAAATTGAGTTATTTGTAGTGAGGTGGATGGACCTAGAGACTGTCATACAGAGTGAAGTAAGTCAGAAAGAGAAAAATAAATGTCACATATTAACACATATGTGGAATCTAGAAAAATGGTATAGATGATCTTGTTTGCAAAACAGAAATAGACATAGAGAAAAAAATGTATGAACAGCAAGAGGGGAAAGGGGGGGATGAATTCAGAGATTGGGATTGACATATATACACTATTGATAGTATGTATAAAATAGATAACTAATGAGAACCTACTGTATAGCTCAGGGAACTCTACTCAGTGCTGTGTGGTGACCTAAATGGGAAGGAAATCCAAAATAAGGGGATATATATATACATATAGCTGATTCACTCTGCTGTACAGTAGAAACTAACACAGCATTGTAGAGCAACTATACTCCAATAAAAATTAATTTTTTAAAAAATGGTATGAGGATTGTAATGAAAGGGAAAAAAGTCTACAAAGAAATCCCAGAAGACTCTACAGATAAATTATTATCATTATGTGTTGATTATTATTATTATCATCAAGCTTGCTGATTATAAAATCAATATACAAAAAAATAAAATTTATTTTTTATACTAGCTACAAATGGTTAGAAAATATAATTTTTTAAAGATTTTTTTTTACAGTAGCAGTAAAAACTATGTAGCTAGAGATAAATCTAACAAAAAATGTTCAAATTCTTTATGGAGAATTATAAAGCTCCACTGAGAGACAGTGGAGGAGGGCATTCAAGGCCCATGCCTATCTAGTCGTCCTCTGAGATTAAGTTTAAAAGGCAGGTTGCGACCAGATCACACAATGTCCTTTCTTCCTTAAAAAAAACAAAAAAACATAAAAACAAAAACATTGCCCTTTCCTTACCCCTCTGTTAAAGTATGAGTAACTGAAGTCCTTAACACTCCAGGGATATGAGTTTATGTGAAGGTTTTAGCACTAACAAAGGGAATTTGGAGCAGTGGAGGGCTCAAAGGGAGAGTTTCCTTTTTGTACGGTAGAAACTAACACACTTTGTAAAACAACTATACCACAATTAAAAAAAATAGAATTTCCTTTTTAAGGCTGAATTTATGTTTTAAATGAAGTGAAACAGAATTTTTTAATGAAGTAGAATAGAAAATACTAAAGTGAATTTCTCATAATAAGGCCAAATATTCTTTCACAAAATGCTTGTTTCAGATGGATGTATATGTGAGTGTGTCCTGGATCCCTGGGTATAACATATTTCTTAACTGTGGGTAACAATCCTAAAAGTTGGAAAAATGCTGATTTTGATGCTTGGCGACTCCAAGATCTCCATTGTTAGTCTGGCTCTTGTCCACCCCCAGTTCCCGAGCTCCTTTCCAATGAGCTACTGGAGAGTTCCAAGTGGATTGCCTTGCAAGATCTGAGCAGATCTAGACTCGAACTTGTTATCCTCTTTGCTCCAGGCAGGCTCCTTCTCACATATTTCCCACTTAGTTCTGCATAACCCGGCCCTGCCTGCCTCACCCTGCCCCACCCTGCCCCCCAGCTATATAGGAGGTATGAAGAATTACTCAAGTCTCCCCTGCACCTTTCTACCGTTGTTCAACCTGGGTACCTTCCACCATCCTTCCACATTCCCATGTTTTTATGGGTCATTCCCCTTTCCTTAAGACTTCCTTCAAATGTCTCCCTGCACCTTGAAGACACCCTGATTCACTATGACTCCCTCCACATCCTTAGAGTTCCTTGTCCACAACTCCAGTGTGGCTTGTGTATGTCTTATGTGTCCTTCTGTCTTCCCCATAGACTGTGAGCTCCCGAGAACCCTGGGCTGTGTCTGTCTTGCACACCACTGTGGTGTTCAGCGTGTAGGAAATCTTCGTTAAGGATTTGTTCAATCAAGAGCAGATGTGGAGCCAGGAAGCACCAAGGGCAAACTTCACAGCTTTGTTTCTTGCCTTTCCCTCCTAATCCACATACAGTGCACCTTCTCCTGTAGAGACCCTGAGCCCACTAAGCCACCTGCGCTGCCCCACCTTCCTCCTCTCCTCCTCCCTCCCCCTCCGCTCCCTTTCCCAGCAGTGTCCCCTGTACAGCACAGGGAGAAGCCAGGGGCCCAAAGAAAGAATGCAGACTGACTCACACCCCCACTTCCTTCGGGTGTAATCTGTCCCTGATTCTCACCGGAACAGCTGGCCCTCTTTGTGCCCCTGAGCTCTTTGTGTCACATCAAACAATGAAGGCTCTGCCGAAGGCATCCACACAGCTCAGCACAGAAGCAAAGAATGGACAAATGAATCCCTGGCTCCAAAGTAGATCTGCCCCCAGCACCACGTTCTCCTCACTTCTGGCCAGGCTGTGACAACAGCCTCCCCTTCTCTCCCTTTCTCTACCCCTTCCTTAAAAGGCTTTGATCACATCCCTACTCTACTCAAGGACCACATGTGGCTCCCTATGGCCTAATGAACCAAATTCCAGCTGTCCTTCCCAATCCGCAAAGCACTTCACTGAAGCCGCTGACCCAATATTACGTCTGTCCCCTCCTTCCCTACACTCCCCCGTACGCCAGTGGGATCCACGTCTTCACTGTGTCCCTGTGATCACTACCCCTGCCCGTGTGCACGCACACACCACTTTCAATCATTACCCAATATTTTGAGAACCTACTATGTGCCAGGCACCATATTTGGCGCTCAGGGTACAGCTGGGGACAAAACAGACTGAACATCTACCTCATGGAATTTTCATCTAGAGTAGGGTTTCTCCCCCTCAGCACTGCTGACATTTGGGGCTGGGTAAGTCTTTTGTCGTGGACAGGCCATGCATTGCAGCATCTTAAGCCCTGTCCCTGGCCTCAGCCTGCGAGATGCCAGATGCTCTCCTCTCCCCATTGTGACAAGCAAAAGTGTCTCCAGGCATTGCCTGGGGAACAACACTGCCCTCTATTGAGAACCACGGGCCTAGAGCAGCAGAGAGGACTTGTTACAAATCATCTGAGGAGCTTGTTAAAAAAGCAGGTTACTGGATGCCACCCGCAGAGAGGGGCCCAGGAATCTGCATGTCAATGGCCATGCAGGTGACTCTGATGCAGGCTGTTCCAGGACATCTGCTGGAGGAACACTCAAGTGTTTCTACACAGGAGACAGACCAATAATCCCATCAAGTTGATTCATTACAGTGATGAGATGTGTAGGAAACAAGATAGGGGAGCAGGTGTTATTCGTGCTCCGATGTGGCAGCCGCAAACTGGTTCAGGGTCAGGACAGCCCCGGGAGCAGCTAACCAGAGGTTAAGCCAAGTGTGACAGCACAGGTAGGTCAACCTGGGAGAGGTGCGAGGAGGCGGTGCCACAGCTCCGCACCTTTGCTCCTGCCCCCTTCGGTTCCTGATGTGCACTTCCGCTCACCTGCCCAAAGCTTCTCCTTCCTTCACGGGCCCACTCAGGTCAAGCCTTCTCCGGGCAGCCTTCCCTAACAGCTCCAGCCCAGTGGTGTCTCCCACCTTAAACATTTCAACATTCATTCCTATCTCATTTGTGGCCATTGTGTTTCCCCAAGGAGACATCAAGCCCCCTGAACACCAGGACCACATCATCTTCTTTAAAGACCCCATGGTGCCCTTCCAGGATTGAATGCATGCAACTTTTGCTTACTTGATTGGATTCATTCAGTCCCTGGAGTGAGGCCTGTGAGGCGGCCTCTGAGACTGAGGGGCTCAGGGTCTCTGTGTGAGAGGATGGGATGCAACTGGTATGCCCGCTGAGCTCCGGGCAGCTGCATCCACTCAAGATCAGGGAGGGCCTGCCGGGGCAAGCACTTAGAAGCTGAGCTGCCATTTGCCGTGGGCACGGATATTCTCCCGCTGTTGACGAGACGGCAATGATCCCGACAGCCCCGGCAGCTCTGTGTAGGTGCGAGCAGGGGGTAGGTACCCACAGCCATCCTGCTGAGGAGCAAGCAGGCCATTTGGGGCCCAGCAGGGTCATCTCTGGGGGGCAGCAGGCCCAATGGGCTCCAGCAAGCCAGGAGACTCTCTGAAAACGTCCTTTAAAGATACCAGCACCAGGCAGAGCTCGCCAGCTGCCCTCAACCAGAGAAAAATGCTCTCTGGGAAGGTCAGGAGCAGCGGCTGGTTGGAAACAAATGTCCTGGCCAAGGGGCCTCATCCTACCCAGCTCTGGGACATGGAGCGGAAAATGGCCTAACTGCTTGGCTTTCCTACTGTGAGCCAAGGCCCGGCAGCAATGTCACTCCCCCATCCCTGAGTGCCGCCCAGACCAGGGGCACAAATGACTGCTGTGGAATCCAAACGATGAAAAGAGAACAACTGTTTTATTATTTAGAAGTTTAGAGGAGACGGGATTTTATATAGCTAGCCAGGCATTTTGTTTTCTATCAGCCTCGCTGGGGAGGGGCAGCGAGAGTAGGAAGACAACTGACAGCAAAGGAAAAACCTCCAGCAGAAAAGAGAGGTGGGTTCTTTCCAAAAGAGGCTCTGAAATGGGAGGATCCTGGGGCAGCCCTCTCCCCAAGCCCTGGAACCAGGCAGAGTAACCCGAAGCTGTTCCCCTGCCAGCAGGGCAGGCAGACGAAAACGGTTGGCATTTCCATATATTTTCCGCACACACAGGGACTGAGGCTGGGCCTGAGTTTCTGAGTGACACCTCCTACTCCTCTGCCTCTTAATGGAGTTTGCCCGTGGATGAGGTGGGGTGGCAGGAGAGCCCAGGAGGGGAGGGTTAACTTCTGCTGCAGCTCTGACCTTCTGCGTAAGGATGAGAAAGAACCATCTGTTTCAGAGGGATCAGGTTGTGAGTTTCACAGATCCAGTGGTTACTGGTTTATAAGGATTCACTATCTCTGTCGCATCGTCCTAGCCCATTATCCCCCCAACCTAACCCGGCACTCCTGCGGGGAACAATATGCTTTTCCCCCTAAGGGCCCCCACAAAAGTTCAGGACTCGAGTGGTAAGCCTATCCGATTTTGAGCCCTCCACACCCGGCAGCCTCCCCTCCAACCAAATGGCCATGGCGCTGTAGATTTGGGGACACCGATCTGACCCCTGCGGCCGCTCAGGGCATTCACATGGATTTATCGTCAGCTTGGCCGCTCCGAACTCCAACCTGTCCCCCATTTTTCACAACAGAACAAAGTTGTTGGGCGCCTCCGGCCAGCGCTGGGCAGGCGTTCTCCTCTAGCTGAGAGTAGAGATGCGCTTCGAGCACGGTGACCCGAACCTAACGCGGCGGTGCTCGAGGCTAAATTCAGACCCACGGTCGCTCACCCCGGGGACGCCGAGGCGGATGCTGCGGCCGCCACCTGGGGACTCACCCGCGGGCTCCGCGCACCCCGACCCGCGCTCGGACCTTCTTACCTCTTGATGTAGTTCCTGCCATACAAGATCTGTTGCAGCAAGGTCACCAAGGCGAAGGCGCAGATGAAGATGAAGAGCAAAGTTCGGTTCCCCAACAAATCCCGGTTCGCCGAGGGGTCCGCGTAGCGCATCCTTGCGGCCGCTCGCGCACGGCGGGTCGCGGCGTGCGCCAGGCGCCTGGGGGCCCCCGCAATCACGCGCGGGGCGGCGGGGCCCCTGGGGGCGCGCGGCCCACCAGGCGCCTCTCCACGCGGTCAGGAGGGTGGAGGACTTCTCCGGGCAAAGTTTCCGGCTGGCGAAGACGGAGCAGGAGCATCCGAGCATCGCCCGCGGCGGGGCGGCTGGCAGAACAGGGCAGGCCTCTGGGAACTCGACAGCGGCCCCGGGCCTTCCCTCCGGACGCCTTTCCCTCCCGGCGTCCGCGCCCGGCAGCCTCCGATTTCCCTGCGGAGCGGCGACGCCAGGTGCCCTGAGCGCGGGCGGCCCCTCCCGCCGAGGTGGCGGCCAATGGGGAGCGGGGCACGGGCAAGGTCCGCCTGTGCGCCCGAGAGCGCCGCACACCGCCCCCTCCGGCCGGGCTCCGGATCGGCCTTCGAGCGCAGTGCCCGGCCCTGGCGGGCCAAGTCCGATCTCCGGGCCCGCAGCGAGGGAGCGCGAAGGTCGGCCTTCAGTTCTGCAGATGGGAGGTAGGGGACAAAACACCCGGACAGTCTGGGTGAAGACAGGCGGGCGATGGAAAGGGGAAGGGGTGGAGCGGAAAATGCCGGGTTTGAATCGTGGAATTTAAAAAGGAGGCAGGAAGGGAAACCGCGGCTGCGGAGCTGGGCTGGCTGGAGGGGAGCGTTTGCATGCGGCGCGCAAGGCACCGAGTCACCGCCGCGGCCGAGTCCTCGCGCTCTCGGGGAGATTTCTCCGGAGAAAGCGGAGCAAGGTCAGCCGGGTAGCCCTTCAAGGACGGAGCGCGCGGCTCCTGCATGCTGATGGCCTGCGGGATCGCCCGCCCGCGTCCCGGGAGCCCCACTCCAGCAGGGAGGAGATTCAGGGGCTCTCCGCCAGGGCCACAGGCCTCCTCGCATTCCCCAGCCGCAGCTCCCGCCTGTTCGTCAAAGACCTCATTGTCGCCGAGACACTGGGACCTTGTCTCATCCTTGGAACCACTCGTAAATCTTAGGTCAGGCAGCTGGCCGCCTTCGGGAGCCACTGTCCCCCAAAGCTTTAGTAAGTCACTGTCTAGAAAGGTCTGTGCTTCAAGAGTGCACACCGGGGAAAAATAAACAAATGCAATGCCAAAGCCGTACCGCATCAGAAATCCTAACCTCGAACTGTGCTCCCCGCTCCTCCCCTCACCCCGCACCCCACCCCGCACGCCCAGCCACAGCCCTGGCAGCCTGGCACTGCGAGTCTCCACCGCCTGGGAGTCACGTGCCCCCGGCGGTCACCACGTAGCCCTCACTGGATGATTCTAGGGCGCCCCTTCCCAGGGCCCTCCAGCCAGTCGGGGAGGTTCTAGAGTCAGGTCGGGGCTTCAGCTTGGAACTTGACTGGAACTCGAATCTCTCAGCAAGAAAAAGAACTTTGACGGTGAAGTACCCAGACTCCAATATTCTGGTCTCGGCATTTAATAGTTCGCTCTTTGAACTGAAAAGACCAAAGAACGCATGGTTAAATCTCATGATTAGGGTTCCACCAATGTCTTGGAATTCATGCTAATTTACAAGGTGAAAGTGGACCCTGTGCTATCTATGTATCAAATGCATATTATCCATGAGGTTGCCAGTAGGCGTTTTAGCCAACGAAAGAAATAATACATAAACATTTAGATGGTCCATTATTATTATAATCCCCACATTTGATTGGTGTCTTGCACATCAAAATGCTTGCTTTTGCATGTACTAATGAGTTAGCACCTCCTAGGCTCCAGCTAACCCAGTCTACAGTCAATAGGGTCAAAGCTCAAAGACTGGAATCGGAGAGGTAGCTCTTTCTCCCACACCCACAGGCAGGGTTGGCTTCCAGGGAGTGGGACCAGTGCCGTAACCGCACCCTCAGCCTTGGCTCAACGTCCCACTCTTACTGTCTTCAAATTCTCAATTTTTGAACAAGGAGGCCCAGTACTTCACTTTGCAATGGGCCACATAAATTATGTAGTAGGTCCAGCACGCAGGCTCAAGTTAACAGAGTCCTAGCTCTTCACTTAGTTGGCCCTTGCCCGCAGTGTGCATAAGGTATATCACCATCACGCCAGGCAAGGCACTCTCTGGTCTCCTTTCCTTTCCTGCTTATTCTCCACTCACGTCAGGTACCGACACTTATAGCTGTCTCTGGATGCACGCTTCCCTGGAAAAACCAAACGACTCTATTTTAAAGTAATAAATCCAAATTATTCTAAAAATGTACAGCTTGCTGAGTTTTCACAAGTTAAATACACCATGTAATCGGTGCACACAGATCAAGAAACAAAAACGTTATCAGTCCCCCAGAATCTCCTCCTGCAGCTTTCTAGTTACTACACACTCAAGAATAACCACCATTTGACTTCTAACACAAACATCAGTGTTTCCTTTTCTTGCATTTTATGGAAGATGGAAATGGAATCATACATTGTATGTTCTTTCATGTCTGACTGCCTTTGCCCACTATTGACTGTGAGATTCATCCCTGTTGTGTGGTAGGCAGAATTCTAAGATGGCCCCCAAGATTCCTCATCCTCTCTTGTACTCACAGCCTCTCCCAGTTATTCAACTGAACATTAATCTAGGTGCTGCTGTAAAGGCATTTTGCAGATGTAATTAAGACCCAACTCAGTTGGCTTTAAGGTATGGAGATTGTTCTCAGTGGGCCTGATCACATGAGCCCTGAAAAAGGATGGGGCTTTTTCCGGTGAAAGGGAAATGAAGTATGAGAGGAATTGACACAAGGGAAATTCTTCATTGTTGGTATTGAAGATCGAGGGGTCCACATGGATACAGACGGTCTCTAAGAGCTGACATTGGCTCCTGGTGACAGGCAGCAAGGAAATAGGGACCTCAGTCCTCCAGTCACAAAAAAGGGCCCGAATTCTGCCAACAACCCAAATGAACGTGGAAGAGGATCCTGAGCTTCAGCACCTAACACCTTAACTTCAGCCTGTGAGGCCCTCAGCAGAAAACCCAGCTACACCAGGCCCAGATTTAAGACGAGCACAACTGTGAGCTGGTAAGTGTGTGTTGATTTCAGCTGCTAGGTTTGTGGTAATTTGTTTCACAGCAACAGAAGACTAATGCCTTGTGTGTTAGAGTTCAGTTTATAGTATGCCATTGTTGGACTGTAGTACAACTTGTTTATCCATTCTCCTGTTGACGGACATCTGCGTAGTTGCAGCCATGAACATTCCAGCGCACGTCTTTTGGTGAATATATGCGTGCGTATCCGTTGGCTGTCAGGATTTAGAAGTGAAATTGCTGGGGCATGGAGTACTTATGCTTAGCTTTAGTGACTACTGCTAAACAGTTTCCAAAGGGATAAGTTATTTTTTCATAGGTAATTTATTCAGACTTGCCGTGACCTAATAAGGAACTGGTCCCATCCTAGCTGATACTAACTAGCTAATCTAATAGCAAAAAGCCCACCAAGCCAAGAGCCAAAATAGTCAAGAGAAAATAACAGCTTTAGACCCTGGATACTGTCTCTCCTCAATGGCCTGGTCACCTGCATGAATCAGCAGTGAAGAATATTGATGCTGGCATTAGCCATAGATAGAATCTCGTGGCAGTAGAGTGGGCCCTTCATATCCACAGGTTCCACATCCTCAGATTCAACCCACCAGGGATGGAAAATATTTGGAAAAAATTCCAAACTCCAGAAAGTTCCAAAAAGCAAAATTTGAATTTGCTGTGTACCAGCAATTATTTACATAGCATTTAAACTGTATTTACAACTATTTACATTGTAGTAGGTAATATAAGCAGTCTAGAGATGTGCATAGGTTTCATGCAAATACTATGCTATTTTATGTAAGGGACTTGAGCACTGGTGGATTTTGGTGTCCACTGGGGCCCTGGAACTCATATATGGGAGGTATTTGGATTGCTTGATACTCTGCAGAGCAATAGTCTGGACTAGCAATAGTCCAGATCTCTGCTGACACTGCTCTTCTCATCCTAATGGCATTTTAAACCTGTCTCCACAGGAAGTCAAAGAAGTGTCTTTCACATACACACAATTGCAAGCATCTATGATGGAGTCAGAGACTGAAGATCTTGAAACATGGAGGTCTGCAGTCCCTGTTGTTTCTATTAATGGAAACATGGTTCTATTTTAAGCCAAACTGATATTCTGATTGTAGAATTGCAGCAAGTACTCAGAAGGCCTTGCAAACAAAAGAGTAAACACATGGAGAACTGGTCCCTCTGCCAGATTCAGCGAACACCATTTTTATATCCTAATTGCCGGGAATGGGGACAGCTGCATCATTGTTTAAAACACACACTCATGCACAATTAAGCCAAGAATAAATGTCAACACTGGCACAATCTGCTAAATAACTGATAACTGATGAGCATTACTCATGCTGTGAGCATTGTCTCCAATAGAAAATGGAAAGATTCCTATTTTGAAAAGATCTTAGAGGTTTCTACTGGTTTAAGAAAGCTGGGTTTACCGAGGGGGAAAGGGGGGTGGTGGGATGAATTGGGAGATGGGGATTGACATATATATACTATTGATACTATGTATAAAATAGATACTAATGAGAACCTACTGTATAGCTCAGGGAACTCTACTCCGTGCTCTGCGGTGACCTAAATGAGAAGGGAATCCAAAAAAGGGGGGATATATGTATATGTATAGCTGATTCACTTTTCTGTACAGTAGAAACTAAAACAGCATTGTAAAGCAACTATACTCCAATAAAAAGAATTTTTTAAATACATCCACTATAAATTTTTTTAAAATACATCCACTATAAAAAAATTTTTTTTTAATTTTTAAAAATACATCCACTATATCCCTTATCAGATATATAATTTGCAAAACTTTTCTCCTGTTGTATGGGTTGTCTTTTTACTTTCTTGATTTTTTTCCTTTAAAACAAAAGGTTTTTAATTTTGATGAAAAAAAAGAAAAAGAAAGCTGGGTTTTATAACAAACGGCACAACTGCAGCCTGCCAGATTATGTAAGTGGCATTCCACCCATGTGTTCAAGGAGTTTGTGATAAGAACACGCCGTTCTTGTGCATCTTTATATTTGTAGGAACAAGGCAGATTTCTGGTTTGGGGACACTTTTTCTGGGATGAGGGTGTCTTGTGGCCACTGACTAGAAATGCCCAGGGATGGCCTCGTAATCCAGAGAGCCAGGGTTTGCCACTTGCATGGGCAGCTTCAGACACTGGACTCTGTGCCATCAGTCTTGTTTTCAATAAATTATTATTATTAAAAAAATTATTATTATAGACTGTAACTATAACTTAAACTCCTTGTTCAGTTCCCTTATGAAGGGAACTGAACATGTTCATGTCCCTTGAACACGGATATGACGTCACCATTGGCCTTCACATCTCCAACCTGAGAAACATCCTTCTTCTGTCTCAGCACCACCTCCCAGGTGACAACTGAAAGAAAAATGCGCAACATAAAGTTGTGAGTTAAGTTTTATTTGGGGACCTTACTGAGGACTATAGCCCAGACAGCTCTGAGGAACTATGCCAAAGAGGTAAGGGAGGAGGCAGGATACATGATTTTTTTTTTGCTGGAAAAAACATGTAGTCAAACATCAAAAGATGACTGCTAATCACAAAGAACAGACATCTCAAGTTAATGATTTTAGTGCTTTTCTATGTATGGGAAGGTGCAAGAATCTGGGATCACTTGAAAATTTTCTTTAGATACGCATCTTAACTATCTAGGGGCCAGTATATCCAAAGCACAGAATGCTTCCTGTTTTTCTCCATCCTGAATTTTCTTCAGGGCTCAGTGTCAGTGCGTGACTGCAGTGGCTAATGGCTTTATCCTTGTAGAACCGGAAAGGTGGGCTACACTTTTTGTTTACACAGGTATTTCTCTCCTGCACTTGCCCCAGTTTACCCAGTTTGCTTCAAAAGGTAGAGACGTTATTATTATTCCATAATAGTTTATGCATCCAGGGCACTGCAGTGCAGAGACATTCATTGCTACTTCGGGCATGTCATATTCCCACAGATAGAAACAGCTACACGGTTTATAATAATGTCATTCAGAACACTTTTAGAGGGAATTCCCTGGCGGTCCAATGGTTAGAACTCTGCACTTTCACTGCCAAGGGCGCGGGTTCAATCCCTGCTCAGGGAACTAAGATCCCACAAGCCGTGCAGCACAGCCAAAAAACGAACACACTTAGATGACATGGTGGCCAAAAAGGGACCTGGTATCTCCTTTGCTCACCTTAAAGGCAGAGTCCTGGGGTAGAAACATTGGGATCAGGTCCTGTCCTTTGAGGAAGAGCACTGACGAATTCAGCTGAATGTTTTTCATTACAACCCAGGGCTGGCCCCGAGTCACATTTTGCTGCTGGTCTGTATAATGCCAGAATTTCAAACAATGCCTATCAATGTAGCTGCCTAGAAATGTTTAATGTTCCTTAGGTACCTGAGAAATGGAAAGGGATGACTGCTCCCCTGAGATCATCCATTTCTAAGGCACCAGGGGAGGTTCCCAGCCCTAACGCCATGGCCACAGCAGAGCACGTGTCATTTACCCACCACCCTGGGGCCTAAAAGCTCCAGATGTTCGGTAGCCATGATGGAGGTGCTCCCATGTTCTTGGTATTGTATGACATGCCAGGGAAACGAGATCAGTAAGTCATAGTCTGTGCCCTTAAAGGAGCTCACAGCACAGTGAGGACAGACACACAGCGCCCTAGAGCAGGATAAGTGTGACTGTAAACCCAAATCGGGGTGTCAGGGGTGGAGAGGTGGGCAGGGGCCAAATGGCAAGGAAGATGTCCAGCGGAGGCGGTGTTTGACATGAATTGAGACAGGTAAGGAAGTTGGCCAGGTAGAGCACTGGGACGAGGCATGCTGGGCAGAGGAGCCATGTGGTCAGCAGCAGACGTGGCACAACCGGCTCAGTGTGGCTGGAGATGAGGCTGGGAGGTGGCAGGAGCCAGAGCACAGGAAGCTGGGACTTATCCATGGAACTATTGCAAGATTTTTATTTTTTATTTATTTATTTATTTATTTATTTATTTTTGTGGTACACGGGCCTCTCACTGCTGTGGCCTCTCCCATTGTGGAGCACAGGCTCCGGACGCGCAGGCTCAGCGGCCATGGCTCACGGGTCTAGCCGCTCTGCGGCATGTGGGATGTTCCCGGACCGGGGCATGAACCCGTGTCCCCTGCATCGGCAGGCGGACTTTCAACCACTGTGCCACCAGGGAAGCCCATATTGCAAGATTTTAAGTAGGGGAATGATATGCTCAGATTTGCATTTTAGATAAATCAATCTGCAGGATGGTGGAGAACAGTGTGAGGGAGAAATGCCTGCAAAGACACGGAGGTGACAGACCCCTCCCCACTGCTGCAGCGCCCCACACCCCACTGGCAGGTGACCCCACCATGGATTTCTCATTACGGTACCAACTTGAGAAGGCATTCTCTGCCCCTTCCAGGGGAGCAGGCAAGGAGTAGAGGCACAGGCTCACTGCTTCATGAAAGCTGTCACCGAAGTCAGTGCTTCACCATCCAGCTCATTTGATATTCATGGAAATCGGTAAGCATGCTCGGAACAGGTCCACTGTACACTGGGAAGCTCAGAGCCCATCTCTGATACACTTTTTTTTTTTTTTTTTTTTCACTTCCCAGGGCTCCCTCTGGTTCCTGGTACAAAAACACGCTCTTTCCCCTCCCTTTTAAAGCCCTGCTCTTGGGAAAGGCTCTGATAGCTTTCGTTCAGTGCTCCTGATGGAAGGAAATTTAATGTGAAGTATCATCTGTGCCTGTAACGAAGGCCAGTCCCAGGAGAGCTGCACAGAGAGTACTGGAAGGAAACCTTCAGGTGAACAGCACCTTGACCACATCCTCCTGTGTCTTCAGTGCAATCTAATGGAGAGTGGTTTTCTGGAGGAACATGGATCTGATGTTATAATAGGAATTAGTGGAAACAGGACTCTTTAAAGGAAATTTCTTATAATGTTTTCTTGTCAGTACTTTCATATGAAAAACAACAGGATTGATGTATTCTGCCTGAAGACCCTGAAAACAGAGCCTCGTCCATGAGCATAGTCACCAGTAGGATGGCCTGGCCTTGCTATGTGGTGGGTTTGCCCAGACCGTTGTTACTTACAGGCCAAGCAGATGGTGCTGTATACCAGGGGTCAGCAAGCTTTTACTGGAAAGGCCAGATTCTGTAGGCTTCATGGGCCATACCCCTTCTGTTGCAGGCAGCTCTGCCGTTGCCCAATACAGAAATGAATGGGCATGACCAGAGTTGGCCCACAGGCTGTAGGTGGCTACCCCTGGTCCATATCATGAGATAGGCAGAGCCCTGCGCAAAAGTCCTACTCCGTTGACATAAAGAGTGACTGTAAAAGGCATCCCCCTGGGTTCAGGCATTATGTCTACAAAGGCCTGATAGATGACAACATGTTAATCCATTATCCATTGGCAACAGGTTAGCACAGATTCATTTATCCTTGAAGTGCAGCCTGGAGATCACAGGATGACATTCCCATGCATAGAATGCCCTCTAACTTTGACCAGCTGTACCATAAATACATGCCCCTGGTCATCAGGAGCCACTGAGCATGAATATGGGCTGCTTGATGAGACTCCATCTCACTTCTGGAGATAATAAATCTTGTGTCTTGAAGGTCAGTGCACCAGTTAAGAGCTTTTGAGTAAAATAACAGAAGCCATAGGGAAATTTATGTTCCCACATAACAGAAAAACTAGAGGTGAGGTGGGATCAACAATTAGCTAACCAGTATTTCTAGAACCCAGGTTCTTTCTATCTTTAGCTCTGCCATGCAAAGTATAGGCTTCTTCCTAAGCATGGCTGTCCTCATGGTTATATGGTGGCTCTCAGCAATAATTGAGACATTAGCAGAACAGAGGGAGAAAGAGAGAGAGAGGAAGAAAGAGAAAGACACTCTCCTCCAACCTGGAACCCATAATAATCACTGGACGGATGCCATGCACGGGATTGGCTTACATCTGGGTCCTTGAACCAATCACTGACAAGGCAATGGTGTTATCATGGTTGGCTTAGTCTACTAAGAACCCTTCCCAAGAGCTGGGGTCAATTCCAGAAACCACATTCCTGCTACAGAGTTGAAGATGGAATGAATGTTGGAGAGTCAATCACCATTTCCACCAAGAGCAGCATTTTTTTTTCACTTATGTTTCCCTTTTCCTCTTTTTAATAGGACACTGTTGCTGTGACCGAGTAGTGCTGAGAAAAAAGAAATGAGAGAGTAGGGAACTGTGCCCCTTCAACATCCCAGAAATGTCATTTCAGAACCATGTACAGCATCACCCATGGCTCTGTCTCCTGCCCATCCCACCAACCCCCAACACATGTTACTGGTTTACTGGTGCTACACCCATGACTACAGTCACCAAGCTCAGAGGAAAAGAGAGAAGCCAGGCAACAGGTCGGCCAACCTACAAGTGAGGAAGCAGATTATGTTTGTTTTCTGAACGCCCTGGTGTTTGGCTGCAAAGCCTGCCAGGAGGGAGAGAGTGGTTGACAGTGTCCTGGAGGTTGGGGATGCTGTTGGATGGTGGGAAAGAGCTAGGGATGGGGAGTCAGAAGGTGACACGTTTTAGGTCACAGCTCTGTGAGCTCAGGAGAGACAGCTACCTTCTGTAGCCCACTGGTATCTTCATATGTAAACTGGAAAATATACTACCTACCCCTCAAAGGAGGAGTCTGTGAAGATTAAATGTAAGAGCATTTTGTAAACTATAGAGCTGTACAGCTCTAGACAGCAGTATTTACTACGGCTGGAGATAGAGGGAGAGTTGAGTCTTAACGAATTTGTGAAGGTGGTCAGGAATCCCCGGTGGCTTTCCTGGTCCAGCCTATCTGCTGGCCCAGCATCCCCACTGGAGCCCAGACCACGATCTGCCCCCTTCACTTTCCTCCCACCAAAGATTACCTGTCTTGTGTCTCACTACACGCCTGAAGCTGACCTAAGGACGTATGGAATCATGGAAAGAGCATGACCTAAGCATCAAAAACCTGAATCCTAGGTCTGGCTCTGCCATTAACTGGCCATCTGAATTCAGGCTTGATTAATCTATTGGCAACCTTGGACTTTGAGCCTATAAAAGAAAAGAGAGCTCTGGTTTTTAAAACTTTTTCCAGCATTAAAATCCTGGCTTCAAAGAAAAAGGGTGCTCTGTGTTCTTCATCCCTCCCCTTGTGCCCCTTCTCAGCCCAAACAGCATTCCCTAGGCACCCTCACAGAAAGGCATGGGCTTACTGAAGCATAGTTTGAAAACACTGGGCTAAATGATCCCCCAAGGTCCCATTCATCTTTAAAATTCTCTAACTCAGTCTCTACTTCTAAGATAAAAGCCTTCATGCTAATGTGAGAAGTAATATAATATAATATAGTAAAGTACAGTACCCCTACTAGAATCATTTGAGTAGGAATTCTCATAGACATATAATCTTATGAATTAATACATAAAGATAGAATTTCAGGCACCATGTGTGTGAGAGAGGTAGTTGGGAGACCCCCTGGATCCCCTAAGATCATACGACTTGGGTTGTCCATTCAGCTTTCATTTAAAGCCTAATCTTTTGAAGTGGTTAATGGTATTTTTCAGGCTGGTGAGTGACAGCTTGGCTTCCCAACAGCTCCTTGGTTAACGGTGAGGCCCAAGGAGGACAAGGAAAAGCCATCATGTCTTTCATGGCGGGAATATGAGTTAGAATCAGGTTCAGCTCTGAGGGACAGAAATCCAATAAAGTTATACATTCTTTTCTATTATATAACAGATATCCAACAGCAATCTAGGGCTAGGAGAATGGCTTCATTCAAAAAAGTCTTTGAAGATCCAGGCTCCTTCTAGCTCATCACTTTAATATTCCAAGGAAGTAGCTCTTGTCTTCATGTTCCAAAATAGACACCAGAGCTCCAGCCATCAGATCTAAGTCCCAGTTAACAAGATGAGGAAAGAGATAAAGAAATGGAGGTCTTTCTCCATTTAAAGACATTCTCTGGGTGTAAGGGATGGAGGGATAAATGGGAAGATTGGGATTGACACATAGACACTACAATATATAAAATACATAACCAATAAGGACCTACTGTATAGCACAGGGAACTCTACTCAATAATCTGTAATGGCCTATATGGGAAAATAATCCAAAAAAGAGTGGATATATGTATATGTATAATAGATTCACTTTGCTTTACACCTGAAACTAACACAAATTTGTAAATCAACTATACTCCAGTAAAAAATTTTTTTAAAAAGACATTCTCTGAAGTTTCACATAACACTTCTGCTCACACCTCATTAGCTAACCTGAGTTTTGTAGTCAACCTAAATAAAAGGGAAGCTGGAGGAAATCACCTTCTGGATGGGAAAAGAAGGAAGGATGACCTACGACCGCTGGTGGGTTCCATGTCAGGAGTTAGTCAGCCACAGGGAAGGGTCAATGATCCTCAGAATTTCAGTTCTGGGATTTATACATTGACCCGGGCGCTTGGGAATTTTACTTGGATACCTTCAGATTCTTAAACATAATTTTTTAGTGTCATTAGAATAGACGCAGATGAGATCTGCATAAGTAATAATGAGTATGAACTTTAAAAATACATTTGTACTAACTATGCTACAAAGTTCCTATTTTCTTTTTAACCTTTTAAAAAAGTATAACATATGTACAGAAAAGTGTAAAAATCATGGTGTACGGGTCCATAAATTATCACAAAGTGAAGACACCCAGGTAACTACCACTAAGAAAAAAAAAGAAACCACCAGCGCCCAGAGCCCTCCTGTGCTCCCCCCAATCCAATCTGCCCATCTGGAATCCTTCCCTTTTCTCCCTTTTCCTTCGCAGCTCTGTCCTAGCCCCATCTTCTCTTCTGCTCTCCTCATTTCCCGGGCCTCCCAGACAAGCTGGAGGTCGGGGGTGGGTGGGTGGTAATTTTTTGAGGCTGTTGTGCCTTCTGGCGCAGCATGACCTTTGGAGCCAGGTTCACCAAGATCTAGATCTCAGCCTCTCTGCTCACAGCCTCTGTGAATCTGGAAGAGACGTAACCTCTCTCACCCCAGCCCACACACCGTCCTGAGGGTCAAATCCGCTGGTTCCTGTACTCCGCACAGTACCCGTGCGTGCTGGCACTCCACACATGGGGGCCCATATGATAGCCACTGCACTTTCATTTTTATACTTTTTGTTGGGCCTTTTAAAAACCCTGTGAGATGACACTCATTATGTCCATTCCACAGATTGACACTGTGACGCCCACTGAGGCAAGATGACTTGCCCATCATCACACAGCGGGTCAGCAGCACAGGTAAGGGTAGACCCTGGGCTCTGAGGCTGGGCCAGCCACTGCCTGGAGCTGCAGCCCTCCTGACGGGGGGTGGGGACACTGGGGAGGGAATTCTGACCTGCCCACAGTCCTGTAGCCATCCAGGTGCTTTTTTGGCCCAGGGATGCCTGGTTCTTTCCCAGACTCGCTGGCATCCTCACTAATACTTGTCTCAGCCTCGCCAGAATGTTTCCTAAACAGATGCACAAATATCAACCTTATGACACTTGCTAATAAAAACAGTTCCCTCAGCAGGATTGTGTTCCAACAGTGCCTAATAATAACTGCAGACATGAGTGAGGAAATCACTAGCCGTGCATAGTGTGTGGGACCCTCTGGAACCAGATGGAATGTGAAACAGTCAGGGCCAAGGCAGTGTCTACAGCCAGGGCAGGGGCGGGGCTGAAAACCGGTCACCTGGCCGGATGAGGAGGGCAGTGGACCAAAGTCAGGCCGCATCCTGGCCACATGAGCTCATGCCGTCATCCAACAAACACCATGTGGACAGTGACCATGAAACAGGTGCCTAGTGATACCCGGGGATGGGTTCAGAAACCCATGGGAGTTTAGAGGAAAACTCCTCACCCTTCCCGAGATGCTCAGACATTTACTTAGAAGGAGTCAGGTGGTTTCTCATATTATAAACATGAGACAGACAAGCAAGTGACCCAGGAGAGGAGGCCCAGGGACACGTCCAGAGTGATGTGCAGAGGAGAAGGAAGAGAGTCTTCCCTGACAGGTGGCTTGGCCCCGTGGTTCCTGCATGGAATCCTCTCACCGTCTGCCCTCACCTTGATCCACTCTTATCCCTGCCCCTTCCCTTCTCCACGGAGCTCTGTGAAACAGCAGCGGCAAGAGTATTGAGTGCTCACCTTGTGGGCGCTGTCCATAGTGCTTCCCCGGTGTTAATTCATTTTATCTGCATAGTCTTATGAGGTAGGACCTACTATTATGCCCATACACAGGAGGACACTGAGGCACAAAAGGTTAAGTAACTTGTCCAAGGTGACACGGTGAGGAAGATGGGATCTGACCCTAGGCCATCTGGTTCTAGAGCCTCTCTTTCTTCTGCTTCAGCCGAAATCTAACTCACGCTGCAGGGTGCTGGCTCCCTAGGGCCCTGTGTCGTCTTCCAAGCCCTCAGAACCCCAGGGCCCAGCGCAGGGGTCTGTCGACTCAGCGCTTGGTGCTGTGACTCACCGCCTCCCCTCCACCTCACCTCCCGCCACCATGCTGGAGGATTCGCACACCCAGCCTCCGGCCAGTCTCGCAGGCCTTCATCCCGCTGGGCTCACACGCTTCTCCCCGCTCTGCCCGGTGGTCCCCAGTGCCGTGCAAGGCAGAAGCCAGGGCTGGCTGAGAGCTTGGGCGCTGGAGTCACACCACCTGGGCTCTACTGCCAACCCAGCCAGTCACCAGTTTCGTCCCCTCAGATTAGTTTCTTGACCTCTCTGAGCCTCAGTTTCTTTATTTATGAAATAGGCTAATAAAAGAAACTACCTTCCTGAATTATAGTGAGGAGGGAGTGTAGGCACACCAATTACTTAAAAGGGAGCCGGTCGCACAGGAAGTATTTAGGAAACCTTAGCACTTACTATGACCACATCTTGTCACGCAGACTCTGAAACCATAAAATCAGAAATTCTGCTTTCTAACCACAACTTCCTGTTTTCCATTCTTAAATATCCCTTGCTCCCAATAGACTACTCTGCTGCATTAGTGCCCAAAGGGTGCTGGAGTCCCCATTCCCAGTGTACCCGCCACCTCCTGGCTTCTTTCCTACTTTGCTCAGACCCCATGGTCAATCACTTTACTGACATCCTTATAATTACCCACAATTTCCTCATACTTGATCTGTGTCTGTTAGAATTAGGTTCAGTGGCGTATAATAGAAAACTCAAAATAGCAGTTCTTAAGGTCATCAGGGTTTATTTTTCTCTCACATAAAAGGAATCCAGAGGTAGTTAGCCCCGAGGGGATGGTGGCTCTAAGTGGATGGGGGACCCATGCTCTTCTCTTAACTGTTTGCACGTTGTCTCATAGTCCAAGATGGCTGTTTGAGCACCAGCCATGGTGTCTACGTTCCAGACCGCATAACGGAGGAAGGAAGAGGAGGGGAGAACAAAAGGGAAAGCCCCAGCAGTCTATCCTCCTGCTCTGGAACCTTCCCATCCAACACCTTCCTCTTATCTCTCATCGGCCAGAACCTGGTCACATAGCCACACCTAGCCGCTGCTTACTTCCTGCTCCAAATGAAAGGGAGAAGGGGAGGATGGTCCTCCTGCTGTGCAGGGCTTGCCTGGCCAATGCACAGCCAGTGATGACTTCGCCACCCACTTCTGCTTCCAGGCTGTCCCCAGTGCTGGAGAAAACTACCCAGTCATGCTGACAGGGAGGTCTGTGGACGTGTGGTTTCCAGCCCCACTCCTGGACAAGGCCATGTCCCTCTCTGCTGCATGCCTCATTGCAATTTTTCCAAGTATTCAATCATTTTCCTGGAACCCTCTTCCCGCCCCTGTTCCCAGCCTTGGTCTTGCCTCCCGTCCTCCCGCTCATCTGTACCTCTTGTTTCTCTGAAGCTGCTCCGGCTCCAACCAGGAGGTTACTGTGCCCAGGCAAGGGTAGACCCCCTCTCTCCCTGAGTCCCACAGTAGCGCTCAGCACACAGCTGAGCGCACCATCAACAGAAACAAACAATGAGAGCGAAGGTGCTCGTGGCTAACGGCTTAATCCCTCCACGCTCCCAGGATGCTCCAGAGCCTCCCGTGTGCATCCAGGGGAGGCCCTGAGCAGGCTGACGGGGGCCGTCTCAGGGATACGGCTCCCCCAGCAGCCCCTCAATCCCTCCTCTGAGCCGCTGATGAGTCTCGGAACAGAGACAGTCCCCCTGCAGGAAGCTCGCTCCGCCAGGACACTTCTGGCCACCCCCAGGCTCAGTCCCCACTGGCACGGCGGCACCGGGCACTCCCTCTGCCTCTCAACAGAGGGAAAGCGCCTTGAAAGAGAAAGCCAGCATTCCCCCAGGTTCAGGGTACCGGGTCCATCTTCTTGTGAAAACGGCCCCCTTGCATTCTTGGCTGCTGGTGAGGGGCAGTGTGGGTGCGGACATCCCTGGGTTTAGGGGCTGACTGAGGTCGCCACCCTATTCTTCAGTAAACGGAGGGGAAGTGAGAAGAACAGTGGCCTTCGAAGCCCTCCAGCGCCCCCTGCTCAGAGCCTCAGATCGGCTGTGCCTGGCGCCTGGGCCTGGGGTACTTCTCTGAGGGCTCACACACTGTTCCCAGGGCCCCGACGGCACCCTCCCTCCTTCCCCTGCCATCCGGGCTCATGAGTGCTTGGGTCAGGAAATCGCTCAGCAGCTAAGGTTCCTACTTGGTGTGAAAAGTCTGACTTAGATGTTGCTATAAAAAGGAACAAAAATAACAGATGTGCCTCTTGGTCTGTCTTTATGTTCCCTGCTTCATTTATCACACACATCTCGCAATAGCTACTCATTTTCACATTTTCCTCAGTCGCTTCCTCCTCCAGCATGAATTACTTAAAATAACAACTGCCGCTGGGGGTCAGCCTCATAGCTGTGCAGAGCAGGCAGCTGCTCCAGGAGAAGCCTCAGGTGACCTTCGCTCACCGCGGTACCCACTGCCTCTCCGGCCTGTCAGCAGCCAGAGGCAGCGCTGAGTAAGGAGGCCTGGGGACTCCCCTCCCACTGCAGAGGCTGGGATGACTTTGGAAATTTCCTGAGGACAAGGTTGGCTAAGAGAGCAAGAGAGAGCAGAACACAGACTGTCTGGCATGGAAGGAACACCTGACCAGAGATGGGAGCTGAGTTGCCGTCCAATATATGCTGTCAGCATGCTGTGTGGCCACACGCAAGTTGCTTCCCCTCTCTGAGTCTCAGACTCCCCATCTGTAAAATAAGGGTATATGAGGGCCTTCTGTGCTGGGTGCATCCCTGGAGCCTCTCTAACGTTCAGTCCCACCTCCTAAACCTCCTCTTCACCCCTTACCAATTAGGCTTTGTCAACGCCTTAGCTAGCTTCCTATTTACGTCATGCCTGGTCTAGTGTACTAGACTCTGGATGGTTCTTCCTGTCTCCCCTGTCAGCCCCTACAGTCTTTTCTCCTCACGGCCACCAACTGCTTGTCAATGCTGATCTCATGTGCTGTTTAAAATCCATTCGTCACTCTCCATTGTGTTCAACTCTTCAGCCAGGCATGTGACGACTGTCACTATCTTAATCTACCTCTCTTTCTATGGCTTTCAGCTTCATTCACAAATACTTGTTGAGCACCTGCTATGTGCCAAGCACTGTTCTGGGAGCTCAGGATATAGTAATAAACCTTCAAGACTTGGTTCAAATGTCACCTTCCCGCCCTTCACTCCTTCATGCCCACCTGCAGGCTAAGCTCTTTGCCTCCTCCTCTGTGTGCAGCTGCCCTACCTGGCCAGACTGTGGAGAGCTGAGGACAGGAACCTTTATCTCCTTCATTACTATATCACCATCAGGCATACCTAGGGATGTTAGGTCCAGTCAGTGTTTGCTCAATGTGATGGTTAATTTTACGTGTTAACTGGGCTAGGCCACGGTACCCAGATACTTGGTCAAACACTATTCTAGAAGTTTTAGATGAGATTAACATTGAAATCAGTAGACTCTGAGTAGAGTGGATTATTCTTCATAATGTGGGTGGGCCTCACCCAATCAGGTGAAGGCCTTAAGAGAAAAAAGACTGACCTCCCCTGAGAAGAAGGGAATTCGGCCTCCAGTAGGCCTTCAGACTTCAGCTGCAACCTCAGCTCTTCTCTGGGTCTCCAGTCTGCCAACCTGCTCTGCAGATTTTAGACTCTCCAGCCTCTACAATCGCAAAAGCTAGTTCCTTAATCTCTCTCTCTTTCTCTCTAAACACACACACACACACACACACACACTCACCCTATTGGTTCCTTTTCCCCTCACCCACACACACACACTTATCTGATCCCTGTGGCTAAAGAAGGCGTTGGAGGAAAAGGAAGAGGAAGTGAGAGCTTTTTCATATGCTTATTAGCAGCTTTTATATCTTCTTTTATGAAGAGCCTGTTTAAAACTCTTGCCCTTTTCATAATGCTGTTATATTTGTCTTTTATTATGGATTTGTTTGTAGGAGGTCTTCAAAATATATTCTGTATACATGTCCTTTTTCAGATCTATGTGGCTCATGAATATTTCCCACTAGAATGTGATTTTTTTCATTTCTTAATACTGTCTTTTGATTATTAGAAATTTAAAATTTTGATGAAGTCAAATCTATTTTTTCTCTTTTCTGATTAGGTACTTTGGAGCTCTAAGAATTCTTTTTCCACCCCAAGGTTGCAAAGATATTTCCCTCTGTTTTCTTCTAGAAGGTTTATAGACTTAGCTTTTGTATTTCAATTTATAATCCATCTCAAATTAATCTTTGTGTGTGGTGTGAAGTAGAGGTAAAGGTTCATTTTTGTTCCATAAGAACATTCAGTTATTCCAATACCGTTTATTGTTAAAGACGTTTTTCTCCCATCAAAATGCATTAGTGCTTTTATAGAAAATCAAGTTATACCGTATCTATGGGTTTACTCAGATTTGATATTCTATTCCATTCATCTATTTAATAATCCATATGCCAAGTACATATTGTCTCATCTATTGTAACTTTATATATGTCTTGAAATCTGAATGTATAAGTCCTCCAACTTCAATCTTTATGATTTTTTTGCTTATTCTAGGTCTTTTTGCAATTTCATATGCATTTTTAGAATCAGCTTTAATAAGTAGAAATTGACATTTCTACAAAAATTCTGATGGAATTATAACTGAGATGTCATCTACAGGTGGCCAACAGGCACACAAGAAGATGCTCAACATCACTAATTATTAGAGAAATTCAGATCAAAACCACAATGAGCCATCACCTCACACCAGCCAAAATGGCCATCATCAGAAAGTCTACATATAATAAATGCTGGAGAGGGTGTGGAGAAAAGGGAACCTTCCTACACTGTTGGTGGGAATGTAAATTGGTGCAGCCACTATGGAGAACCGTATGGAGGTTCCTTCAAAAACTAAAAATAGAGTTACCATATGATCCAGCAATTCTACTCCTGGGCATGTATCCAGAAAAGGCAAAAGCTCTAATTCAAAAAGATACATGCACCCCAATGTTCATAGCAGCACTATTTGCCAAGACATGGAAACAACCTAAGTGTCCATCAACAGATGAATGCATAAAGAAGATGTGGCACATATATACAGTGGACTATTACCCAGCCCTGAAAAAGAATGAAATAATGCCATTTGCAGCAATGTGGATGGTCTAGAGATTATCATACTAAGTGAAGTCAGACAAAGATGAATATGTGATAATACTTATATGTAAAATCTAAAAAATTAATACAAATGAACTTATTTACAGAACAGAAACAGACTCACAGACATAGAAAACAAACTTATGGTTACCAAGAGGAAAGGGGCTGGGAGAGATAAATTAGGAGTATGGGATTAACAGATACACATTACAATATATAAACTAGATAAACAACAAGGATTTACTGTGTAGCACAGGAAACTATATTCAATATCTTGTAATAACTTATAATGGAAAAGAATCTGAAAATGATTATATATATATTCATATATATGTGAATCACTTTGCTATACACCAGAAAATAACACTATATTGTAAATCAACTATACTTTAATCTTTTTAAATTCAAATTAAAAAAACTAAACAAAAATGGGATGTCATCCTAACAATATGACATCTGAAATATATTATCTTCCAATCTTTGAACATAGAATACATCTTCATTTGTTCATATTTTATTGAGTTTTTCTCAATAATATTTTGTAGTTTTCAGCATAGAGGGCTTCTACGTCTTTCATTAAATTTCTTCCTAGATATTTTATGTTTCTTGATGTTATTGTGAGTGGCGTTTTAAAAATAAACTATTTTTAGAACAGTTTTAAAGAAAAATTGTGAAATAGTCCAGAGTTCCTATATGCCCCACATACTCAGTTTCCCCTGTTGTCAACAACTTACATTAGTATGGTGCATTTGTAACAATCAATCAACCCATATTAATACACTGTTATTAAGTAGAGTCCAGAGTTTATTCAGACTTCCTTAGTCTTTTTTGTATAGATTGTATCAAGAAGGTTCAATGACTTTAGTTTTTAATGTTTTACATTTATAAAATTTGGTTTCTAAGAATATTTAATTTGTTAGACATTGATACAGGTTTTGTTTGCTTTTATTAGTTTTGCCCCTCAATTTTTTAAACAAATATTTATTGTATCATTAGATAATTATATTTCTTTTATGAGGACATGTCTTTGCAATATGAAAACAAATTTTTTTTTTTTTTTTTTGCAGTGCAAGGGTACAAGGGTACTGCAGTACCCTTTTTTGCATGCTAATGTACATACTAATCACTCTTGATTTTACCTTCCTTGATCACCTGGCTGAGGCAGTGTTGGTCAGGCTTCTCCCCTGTAAAGTTACTTTTTCCCCGCACTCCATACTATACTCCATACATACTCTTTGGAAAGAAGTCACTGTGGTCAGCCACACTTTGGGAGTGTGGAAGTAGTATATCTACATAAATTATTTGGAATTCTTCTGCATGGGTGATCTTTCCTTCCCCATTTATTTATTTATTCAGTCATTTGTTTATAAGAGTATGGACTCACGGATATTTATTACATACTTTGGATTATAATCTAGTACTACTTTATTTATTTTGTTGAACAAATTGTTCCAGCTTTGAGCCTTTGGGAGCTCTTTCAGTTTCTTGTGTTGCTTTGATATATCCCTATCAAAGTGGTTTTTGATTTTGTTTGTTTGCAGTTACTCTTAGCACTTACTCTCTGGCACTGCAGGATGCTCCAGGTTCATCCTGTGTATTTCCTGTCCCAGTCCTAGAATCAGCCATTTCACCAAGGACCCTGCTCCTGTTCATTGGAGAATGGTTTTAGAAACAAAGATCTGGCCACTAGATGTGCTCACTGCTACCGAGGAGTTGTTGTTGTTGTTTTTATATATACCTTTTTTTTTTTTTTTTTTTTTTTTTGCGGTACGCGGGCTTCTCACTGCTGTGGCCTCTCCCGTTGCGGAGCACAGACTCCGGATGCGCAGGCTCAGCAGCCATGACTCACGGGCCCAGCCGCTCCGCGGCATGTGGGATCTTCCCGGACCGGGGCACGAACCCATGTCCCCTGCATCGGCAGGCGGACTTTTAACCACTGCGCCACCAGGGAAGCCCTATATATACAATTTTTAAAGGTCACTTTCCATTTACAGTTATTACAAAATATTGGCTATATTCTCCACGTGGTACAATACATCCTTGAGCCTATTCTACACCCAGTAGTTTGTACCTCCCACTCCCCCTCACTCCCTTCACCACTGGTAACCACTAGTTTGTTCTCTGTATCTTTGAGTCTGCTTCTTTTATGTTATATTCACTAGTTTGTTGTATTTTTTAGATTCCACGTATAAGCAATATCATACAGTATTTTTCTCTGACTGAGAACTTGTTGCTTTAAAATGGCATCTTTTAAACCCTGTTTTTCAATTGTTTATCATTAGTATATAGAAATAGGAATAATTTTGAACATTGATCTTGTGCCCCATAGTACGAAGCACTTATTAGTTCTAGAAGTTTCTTTCTTGATTCCTTTGGTTTTGTACATATACAATCATATCTGTGCACACAAAGTTAATATTTTTTTCCTTTGTAACTCTATTATTTCTTTTTCTTGCCTCCCTGTATTTGTTAGGGCTCCCAGAACAATTTTGAATAGAAATGGGAGAGTGGCTATCCTTACCTTTTTCCCATTTTAGAGGAAAATTGTTCAGTATCTCACCATTAATTATATTATCTGTAGGTTTTTCTTTGATATCCTTTATTAAGTTGAGGAAGTTCCCTTTCATGCCTAGTTTGTTGAGAATGTTTATCATGAATGAGTGTTTTTAATGAATTTTTCAAATACATTTTTCTGCATCTATTGAGATGATTATATGATTCTTCTTTATTCTGTTGATATGGATTTTTTATTTAAGAGGGTCAGGTTTATTGATATATATTTAGTGTATTAGTCAGGGTTCTCCAGAGAAACAGAACCAATAGTAGATAGATAGACAGATAAATAGATAGATAGATAGATAGGTAGATAGATAAAGAGGACATTTATTACAGGAATTGGCTCATTTTATTATGGGGACCAAGAAGTCCCATGATCTGCTGTCTGCGAGCTGGAGAACCAGGAAGGCTGGTGGTGTAATTCAGAGTCTGAAGGCCTGAGAACCAGGGGAGCAGATGGTGTAAGTCCAAGTCTAAAGACCTGTGAACTGGAGGACCAATGGTATAATTCCCAGTTTGAGTCCAAAAGCCCAAGAACCATAAGCAGATATCTGAGGGCAGGAGAAGATGGATGTCCCAGCTCAAGCCAAAAAAAGCAAATTCACCCTTCCTCTGCCTTCTTGTTCTATTTACACCCTCAAGAACAGACTGGATGATGCACACGTGCACCAGTGGGGGCAACTTTCTTTACTCAGTCTATCAATACAAATGTTAATCTCTTCTGGAAACTTCCTCATAAACCACTCTCTGGGCACCCCTTAGCCCAGTCAAGTTGACACATAAAATTAACCATCACATTTACCTACCTTAAGATTCACCCTTTAAACTATACAGTTCTAGGAGATTTAGCAAAAGCAGAGTTGTGTAACCACCATGAAAATTAAAATAAATAAAACAGTTCTATCCCCCCTTTCAAATTCCATATGACTCTCTGTAGTCGATATCCCCTGCCACCCCCATCTGCTGGCAACTACTAATCTGTTTCGTGCCCTTTCCAGAATGTCACGTAAAGGGCATCTCATGTTACGTAATTTTCTGAGTCTATCTTCTTTCACTTAACAATGCATTTGAGAGTCACCCATATTATTGTGTATATCAGCAGTATTTCCTTTTATTGCTAAGTATTCTATTGTATAGACATATCACAGTTAATATCTATCCAGTTGAAAGACATTTGGGTTGTTTCCAGTTTGTAGCAATTATGAATAAAAATGCTATTATAGGGGCTTCCCTGGTGGCACAGTGGTTGAGAGTCTGCCTGCCGATGCAGGGGACACGGGTTCGTGCCCCGGTCCGGGAAGATCCCACATGCCGCGGAGCGGCTGGGCCTGTGGGCCATGGCCGCTGAGCCTGCGTGTCCCGAGCGGGAGAGGCCACAGCAGTGAGAGGCCCGCGTATGGAAAAAAAAAAAAAAAAGAAAAAACTCTTTAAAAAAAAAAAAATGCTATTATAACTATGTATAGGTTTTCGTGGGAATAGTTGTTTTGGTGGGAATAAATATTCATTTATCTTAGGAATGGAATTGCCAGATCATATTGTAAGTGAATGTTTAACCTAAGAAATTTCCAAACTGTTTTCTGAAGTGGTGTAACATTTTGCATTCCTCCCAGCAATGTATGAGGGCTGAACTTGCCAGTACTGGTATCGTCATTTTTTTTTCTTTCTATGCTAACAAGTATATAATGATGTCTCACTATGGCTTTAATTTACATTTGCCCAGTGACTAATGACGTTGAACTTCTTTTCATGTGATTATTTGCCATCTATACCTGTTCTTTGATGAAATTTCTGTTCAAATACTTTGTCCACTTAATAATTGAGTTGTTTGTTTTCTTATTCTTGATTATTTACATATATATTATATAGAGAGATATAGATACGTTTTTCGCAAATATTTTCTCCCAGTCTATAACTCATCTTTTCCTCTTTTCAAAAGTGTGTTTCAAAACACAGAACTTTAGTGCTTCCCATCTCAGGAACGTGTCACACTGGTCATCAGCAGGTGGGCTGCTGAGATCAACACAGGCTGCTAACACACAACAGGAGAAAGCTTGAGTTAGTCCAGCCCAGGAATCATCTTGCTTACAGTTGACAGATATTTCACAGTGCTATAGACACCATAATGAAAATTCACCTGTTGGAGTCACCTTAGTATTGTCGCCTTTATATTGAATGTATTATTCTAAATTTTGTGGTAGGGAAGAGAGGTATGCTTTCATTGATTACAGCCTTTTGATGTCAGCTAGGTGGCTTTTAAAAATCTTGAACGAGGTCTTCCCTGGTGGCACAGTGGTTGAGAATCTGCCTGCTAATGCAGGGGACACATGTTCGAGCTCTGGTCCGGGAAGACCCCACATGACGCGGAGCAACTGGGCCCGTGAGCCACAATTACTGAGCCTGCGCGTCTGGAGCCTGTGCTCCGCAATAAGAGAGGCTGCGACAGTGAGAGGCCCGCGCACCGCGATGAAGAGTGGCCCCCGCTCCGCAACTAGAGAAAGCCCTCGCACAGCAACGAAGACCCAACACAGGAAAAATAAATAAGTAAATAAACTCCTACCCCCAACATCTTCTTTAAAAAAAAAGAAAAAATCTTGAACGAAATATCTTCCTGTATGCATTTTATTTTCTAACTACCTTTTCTCTTTGAATTTTTTAACATCTTTATTACAGTATAATTGCTTTACAATGGTGTGTTAGTTTCTGCTTTATAACAAAGTGAATCAGCTATACATATACATATATCCCCATATCTCCTCCCTCTTGCGTCTCCCTCCCACCCTCCCTATCCCACCCCTCTAGGTGGTCACAAAGCACCAAGCTGAACTCCCTGTGCTATGCGGCTGCTTCCCACTAGGTATTTTGCATTTGGTAGTGTATATATGTCCATGCCACTCTCTCACATGGTCCCAGCTTACCCTTCCCCCTCCTCATGTCCTCAAGTCTATTCTCTACATCTGCGTCTTTATTCCTGTCCTGCCCCTAGGTTCTTCAGAACAATTATTTTTTTCCTTTAGATTCCATATATATGTGTTAGCATGAGGTATTTGTTTTTCTCCTTCTGACTTACTTCACTCTGTATGACAGACTCTAGGTCCATCCACCTCACTACAAAAAACTCAGTTTCGTTTCCTTTTATGGCTGAGTAATATTCCATTGTATTTACGTGCCACATCTTCTTTATCCATTCATCTGTCAATGGACACTTAGGTTGCTTCCATTTCTTAGTTATTGTAAATAGAGCTGCAATGAACATTGTGGTACCTGACTCTTTTTGAATTATGGTTTTCTCAGGGTATATGCCCAGTAGTGGGATTGCTGGGTCATATGGTAGTTCTATTTTTAGGTTTTAAAGGAACCTCCATACTGTTCTCCATAGTGGCTATATCAATTTACATTCCCACCAACAGTGCAAGAGGGTTCCCTTTTCTCCACACCCTCTCCAGCATTTATTATTTGTAGATTTTTTGATGATGGCCATTTTGACCCGTGTGAGATGATATCTCACTGTAGTTTTGATTTGCATTTCTCTAATGATTAATGATGTTGGCATTCTTTCATGTGTTTGTTGGCAATCTGTATATCTTCTTTGGAGAAATGTCTATTTAGATTTTCTGCCCATTTTTGGATTGGGTGGTTTGTTTTTTTGATATTGAGCTGCACGTGCTGCTTGTAAATTTTGGAGATTAAACCTTTGTCAGGGGCTTCCCTGGTGGTGCAGTGGTTGAAAATCTGCCTGCTAATGCAGGAGACACGGGTTCGAGCCCTGGTCTGGGAGGATCCCACATGCCGCGGAGCAACTAGGCCCGTGAGCCACAACTACTGAGCCTGCGCGTCTGGAGCCTGTGCTCCACAACAAGAGGGGCCACAATATTGAGAGGCCTGTGCACCACGATGAAGAGTGGCCCCCACTTGACACAACTAGAGAAAGCCCTCGCACAGAAATGAAGACCCAACACAGCAAAAATAAATAATAAATTAATTAATAAACTCCTACTCCCAACATCTTCTTTAAAAAAAAAAAACAACCTTTGTCAGTTGCTTCATTTGCAAAAATATTCTCCCATTCTGAGGGTTGTCTTTTGGTCTTGTTTATGGTTTCCTTTGCTGTGCAGAAGCTTTTAAGTTTCATTAGGTCCCATTTGTTTATTTTTGTTTTTATTTCCATTTCTCTAGGAGGTGGGTCAAAAAGGATCTTGCTGTGATTTATGTCAAAGAGTGTTCTACCTATCTTTTCCTCTAAGAGTTTTATACTGTCTGGTCTTACATTTAGGTCTTTAATCCATTTTGAGTTCATTTTTGTGTATGGTGTTAGGGAGTGTTCTAATTTCATTCTTTTACATGTAGCTGTCCAGTTTTACCAGCACCACTTATTGAAGAGGTTGTCTTTTCTCCCTTGTATATTCTTGCCTCCTCTATCAAAAAACAATGTGACCATATGTGCATGGGTTTAGCTCTGGGCTTTCTATCCTGTTTCATTGATCTATTTCTGTTTTTGTGCCAGTACCATACTGTCTTGATTACTGTAGCTTTGTAGTATAGTCTGAAGTCCAGGAGCCTGATTCCTCCAGTTCCATTTTTCTTTCTCAAGATTGCTTTTGCCATTAGGGGTCTTTTGTGTTTCCATACAAATTATGAAATTTTTTGTTCTAGTTCTGTGAAAAATGCCACTAGTAGTTTGATAGGGATTGCATTCAATCTGTAGATAGCTTTGGGTAGTATCGTCATTTTCACAATGTTGATTCTTCCAATCCAAGAACATGGTATATCTCTCCATCTGTTGGTACGATCTTTAATTTCTTTCATCAGTGTCTTATAGTTTTCTGCATACAGGTCTCTTCTCTCGTAAGGTAGGTTTATTCCTAGGTATTTTATTCTTTTTGTTGCAATGGTAAATGAGAGTGTTTCCTTAATTTCTCTTTCAGATTTTTCATCATTAGTGTATAGGAATGCAAGAGATTTCTGTGCATTAATTTTGTATCTGGGTACTTTACCAAATTCATTGATTAGCTCTAGTAGTTTTCTGGTAGCATCTTTAGGATTCTTTATGTATAGTATCATGTCATCTGCAAACAGTGACAGCTTTACTCCTTCTTTTCTGATTTGGATTCCTTTTATTTCTTTTCCTTCTCTGATTGCTGTAGCTAAAACTTCCAAAATTATTTTGAATAGTAGTGGTGAGAGTGGACAGCCTTGTCTTGTTCCTGATCTTAGAGGAAATGGTTTCAGTTTTTCACCATTGAGAATGATGTTCGTTGTGGGTTTGTCATATATGGCCTTTATTATGTTGAGGTAAGTTCCCTCTATGCCTACTTTCTGCAGGGTTTTTATCATAAATGGGTGTTGAATTTTGTCAGAAGCTTTTTCTGTGTCTATTGAGATGATCATATGGTTTTTCTCCTTCAATTTGTTAATATGGTTTATCACATTGATTGATTTGCATATATTGAAGCATCGTTGCATTCCTGGGATAAACCCCACTTTATCATGGTGTATGATCCTTTTAATGTGCTGTTGGATTCTGTTTGCTAGTATTTTGTTGAGGATTTTTGCATCTATGTTCAGCAGTGATATTGGCCTGTAGTTTTCTTTCTTTGTGACATCTTTGTCTGGTTTTGGTATCAGGGTGATTTTGGCTTTGTAGAATGACTTTGGGAGTGTTCCTCCCTCTGCTATATTTTGGAAGAGTGAGAAGGATAGGTGTTAGCTCTTCTCTAAATGTTTGATAGAATTCGCCTGTGAAGCCATCTGGTCCTGGGCTTTTGTTTGTTCGAAGATTTTTAATCACAGTTTCAATTTCAATGTGTGTGTGATCTGTCTGTTCATATTTTCTATTTCTTCCTGGTTCAGTCTCAGAAGGTTGTGCTTTTCTAAGAATGTGTCCATTTCTTCCAGGTTGTCCATTTTATTGGCATATAGTTGCTTATAGTAATCTCTCCTGATCCTTTGTATTTCTACAGCATCACTTCTTACTTCTCCTTTTTCATTTCTAATTCTATTGATTTGAATCTTCTCCCTTTTTTCTTGATGAGTCTGGCTAATGGTGTATCAATTTTGTTTATCTTCTCAAAGAACCAGCTTTTAGTTTTATTGATCCTTGTTATCATTTCCTTCATTTCTTTTTCATTTATTTCTGATCTGGTCTTTATGATTTCTTTCCTTCTGCTAACTTTGGGGGATTTTTGTTCTTCTCTAATTGCTTTAGGTGTCAGTTTAGGTTATTTATTTGAGATGTTTTCTTTTTTTTTTTTTTTTTTTTTGTGGTACGCGGGCCTCTCACTGTTGTGGCCTCTCCCGTTGCGGAGCACAGGCTCTGGAAGCGCAGGCTCAGCGGCCATGGCTCACGGGCCCAGCCGCTCTGCGGCATGTGGGATCCTCCCAGACCGGGGCACGAACTCATGTCCCCTGCATCGGCAGGCGGACTCTCAACCACTGCGCCACCAGGGAAGCCCGAGATGTTTTCTTGAAGTACGATTGTATTGCTATAAACTTCACTCTTAGAACTGCTTTTGCTGCTTCCCATAGGTTTTGGGTCACCGTGTTTTCATTGTCATTTGTTTCTAGGTATTTTTTGATTTCCTCTTTTATTTCTCCAGTGATCTCTTGGTTATTAAGTAGTGTATTGTTTAGCCTCCATGTATTTGTATTTTTTGCAGATTTTTTTCCTGTAATTGATATCTAGTCTCAGAGCGTTGTGGTCGGAAAAGATACTTGATATGATTTCAATTTTCTTAAATTTACCAAGGCTTGATTTGTGACCCAAGATATGATCTCTCCTGGAGAATGTTCCATGAGCACTTGAGAAGAAAGTGCATTCTGTTGTTTTTGGATGGAATGCCCTAAAAATATCAATTTAGTCCATCTTGTTTAATGTATCATTCAAAGCTTGTGTTTCCTTATTTATTTTCATTTTGGATGATCTGTCCATTGGTGAAAGTGGGGTGTTAGAGTCCCCTACTATGATTGTGTCACTGTCGATTTCCCCTTTTATGGCTGTTAGCATTTGCCTTATGTATTGAGGTACTCCTACGTTGGGTGCATAAATATTTACAATTGTTATATCTTCTTCTTGGACTGATCCCTTGATCATTATGTTGTGTCCTTCTTTGTCTCTTGTAATAGTCATTATTTTAAAGTCTATTTTGTCTGATACGAGAATTACTACTCCAGCTTTTCTTTCATTTCCATTTGCATGGAATACGTTTTTCTGTCCCTTCACTTTCAGTATGCATGTGTCCCTAGGTCTGAAGTGGGTCTCTTGTAGACAGCATATATCCAGGTCTTGTTTTTGTATCCATTCAGCCAGTCTATGTCTTTTGGTTGGAGCATTTAATCCATTTACATTTAATGTAGTTATTGATATGTATGTTCCTATTACCATTTTCTTAATTGTTTTGGGTTTGTTATTGTAGCTCTTTTCCTTCTCGTTTGTTTCCTGCCTAGAGAAGTTTCCTTAGCATTTGTTGTAAAGCTGGTTTGGTGGTGCTGAATTCTCTTAGCTTTTGCTTGTTTGTAAAGGTTTTAATTTCTCCATCGAATATGAATGAGATCCTTGCTGGGTAGAGTAACCTTTGTTGTAGGTTTTTCCCTTTCATCACTTTAAATATGTCCTGCCACTCCCTTCTGGCTTGCAGAGTTTCTGCTGAAAGATCAGCTGTTAACCTTATGGGGATTCCCTTGTATGTTATTTGTTGCTTTTCCATTGCTGCTTTGAACAGTTTTTCTTTGTATTTAATTTTTGATAGTTTGATTAATGTGTCTTGGTGTGTTTCTCCTTGGATTTATCCTGTATGGGACTCTCTGTGCTTCCTGGACTTGATTGACTATTTCCTTTCCCATATTAGGGAAGTTTTCAATTATAATTTCTTCAAATATTTTCTCAGCCCCTTTCTTTCTCTCTTCTTCTGGGACCCCTATAATTCGAATGTTGGTCCATTTATTATCCCAGATGTCTCTAATACTGTCCTCAATTCTTTTCATTCTTTTTTCTTTATTCTGCTCTGTGGTAGTTATTTCCACTATTTTATCTTCCAGGTTACTTATCCATTCTTGTGCCTCAGTTATTCTGCTATTGATTCCTTCTAGAGAACTTTTAATTTCATTTATTGTGTTGTTCATCATTGTTTGTTGCTCTTCAGTTCTTCTAGGTCCTTGTTAAATGTTTCTTGTATTTTCTCCATTCTATTTCCAAGATTTTGGATCATCTTTCCTATCATTACTCTGAATTCTTTTTCAAGTAGACTGCCTATTTCCTCTTCATTTATTTGGTCTGGTGGTTTTTACCTTGCCTCTTCATCTGCTGTGTGTTTCTCTGTCTTCTCATTTTGCTTCACTTACTGTGTTTGGGGTCTCCTTTTTACAGGCTGCAGGTTTGTTGTTCCCATTGTTTTTGGTGTCTGTCCCCAGGGGCTAAGGTTGGTTCAGTGGGTTGTGTAGGCTTCTTGGTGGAGGGGACTGGTGCCTGTGTTCTGGTGGATGAGGCTGGATCTTGTCTTTCTGGTGGGCAGGACTGTGCCCAGTGGTATGTTTTGGGGTGTCTGTGACCTTATTATGATTTTAGGCAGCCTCTCTGCTAATGAGTGGGGTGTGTTCCTGTCTTGCTAATTGTTTGGCATAGGCTGTCCAGCACTGTAGCTTGCTGGTCATTGAGTGGAGTTGGGTCTTAGCGTTGAGATGAAGATCTCTGGGAGAACTTTTGCTGTTTGATATTACATGGAGCTGGGAGGTCTCTGGTGAACGAATGTCCTGAACTCGGCTCTCCCACCTCAGAGGCTCATACCTGACACCCGGCTGGAGCATCAAGACCCTGTCAGCCACACGGTATCTAAAACCATCTGGGAGAAATCGTAGCAAGGCTGGCTTCTTAGCAGTTGCAGCCATAACAGGAAGCTTATTCCTCCCTATGGATGGGGCAACAAATTGTCCTGCAGGTGCAAGGGCACCTCCTTTGTTTTAAAGAAACTAAATTCTTGTCACCCTTGCTCTGGACTAGGCATTGACATTGTCCTCCTTGAATTTTTTATCACACATACATGATGTTTTTTTAAAAAAAGAACGAAGTCTGTCACTAGTTTTCAAAGTGACAGAAAAGATCCAGAGAAGTACTGATTCGTAGACCTCCCATGAATGTTGTTTTTGTAAATAGTCTTAAACACTACAATTTTGTGGATTATTAAGATACAAATGCAATTACAAAATTAAACAAAAGAAAGGCAAAAAAACCCCCAGAACTTTATTTTGATGAAGCTCAATGTATCTTTTTTCTTAGTGAATGTTAATGGTGTTGGCTTAAGAAATCTTTGCCTAACACAAGATTATAAAGATGTTCTCCATGTTTTAGAGGCAACTGACTATTGACAGTTGATGTATTTCCATGCAATTTTTTTAAGCTAATAAAGTTTAAACTGTTTGCTGTATACCTTGCCTTTACCAAAAAAAGGCTTTATTCTTCAAAGAAGTTTTAGGATCACAGCAAAACTGAGCAGAAAGTACAGAGTGCCCATATACCCCCTGCCCACCCTCTCCCCACATGCACAACATCCCCCACTTCAGCATTCTCCACCAGAGCAGTACATGTGTTACAATCGATGAACTTACATTGACATGTCACTATCACCCAAAGCACATAGTTCATATTAGGGTTCACTCCTGGTGTTATACATTCTATAGGTTTTGACAAATGTATAAGACATGTGTCCACCATTATAGTACCATACAGAGTAGTTTTATTGCCCTAAAAATCCTCTGTGCTCTGCCTTATTCATCCCTCCCTCTCCACTGTCCTTTGACAACTGCTGATCTTTTTATTGTCTCTATAGTTTTGCCTCTTCCAGAATGTCATAGAGTTGGAATCATACAGTATGTAGCCAGTTCAGATTGGCTTCTTTCACTTAGCAACATGCATCTAAGTTTCCTCCATGTCTTCATGGCTTGATGGCTCATTTCTGTTTAGCACTGAATAATATTCCATTGTCTGGATGTACCACTCTCCTGCTCTTCTACTGAAGGACATCTTTGTTGCTTCCAAGGTTTGGTAATTATGACTAAAGCTGCAGGTTTTTGTGTGGACATTAGTTTTCAACTCCTTTGGGTAAATACCAAGAAATGTGATTGCTAAATGGTATGATAAGAGCATGTTTAATTTTATGAAAAACTAGCAGATTGTCTTCCAAAGTGTCTGTACCAGCAATGAGTGTGTTGCTCCACATCCTTGTCAGCATTTGGTGGTATCAGTGTTTTGGATTTTGGCCATTCTAATAAGTTGTTTTAATTTGCAATTCCATAATGACATGATATTAAGCTTCTTTACATATGCTTATTTGCCAGATGTATATCTTCTTTGATGAGGTGCCTTTTCCCATTTTAAAATTTGAGTTGTTTTCTTATTGTTGAGTTTTAAGAGCTCTTTGTACCTTTAGAATAACAATCCTTTACCAGATATATATTTTGCAAATGTTTTCTTCCAGTCTGTGCCTTGTGTTCTCATTCTCTTGACAGTGTCTTTAGCAGAGCAGAAGAAGCTTATCAGGGGAATTCCCTGGCAGTCCAGTGGATAGGACTCCATGCTTCCACTGCAGGGGACACGGGTTCAATCCCTGGTCAGGGAACTAAGATCCCCCATGACACGATGCAGCTTACAAAATAAATTTAAAAAATAAAAGCTAGACTTCAAAGGGGAGGAAGTGAGGAGGAAGTTTAAAAACAAAAAACAATCCAGCTTATCAACTATTTCTTTCCTGGATCATGGCTTTGGTGTTGTATGTAAAAAGTCATCATCGTACCCAAGGTCATTTAGATTTTCACCTATGTTATCGTCTAGTGAATTTGTCATTCACTTCTATCTTTGTGAGATCGTTGCCTATTTCTCCCTTGAGGGAAGCATCATTTTTTTAAAAATCTCTATATTCCCCACAGCACCTGGCATACAGTAGATGCTCAATTAAATGATGGCTGGACAGGCCAATTTACCCACAAAGAAAAATGAAGGCTCTATAATCAGAGGCTTCACTGCATCTTTCTGGACCCAGCTCACATCTGCCCATAGTTCTCTCTGTACACATGGAGATAGAAAGATAATGACAACAAGAGACCACTACGAAATTGTGAAGTCCCAGCTTCACAATTGAACAACATCTTCTGTATACCTACCCTTCCTTTCCTATGACCTTGTTTCCCTCAGTGGCCTCCATGGTTTCCTTATCTTTTTGCTATGGCAGCTGTCCATATTTGCATGGAGCAGTGCTTATTCACACTAATGTTTCTTATTATGTCAAGGATTTTTCTCTTGTAAAGGAAATGAGGGGCATCAATAATTAGATGAAGAAGGTCTTAAGGGGCTCTTGCTCTGATATCATGCCATGCCTGACACTAGTCTTGAGGGAATGTGGGGCAAGATGTAGGTCTGTTCTCTGAGAAATATGGGAGGGTGTGTGTGTGTGTGTGTGTGTGTGTGTGTGTGTGAGAGAGAGAGAGAGAGAGAGAGAGAGAGAGGGAGAGAGACATCAGGTAAGAGAATACTATTAATAGTCAATAGACTGGAGTGTTTATACAGTGAGAAGAGAAAAACATTTAATGTGTTGCCAATATTAAAATATCAATTGCAGTTATTTAGAAGAATGGCTTGCGATTTCTAGCAAATTATCATGCAGCATGATAATAAGTACGTAAGTCATTGATTTTCAGACCCTTCTTCAAAACCACAGGTTTCTATGGCAACGCTTCCAGAGATAGGCTCCAGGCCCTACCCCCATTTCACCGGGGTCACTCCTCTTCATCTACTCATAAGATTTAATTTGAAAGAAAAAGTGTCACCAAAGATGAAGAAAAGAGAATAGGGATCCAGGGCAAAGAGAGAAAGCATTTACAAACCACTGGCATGAAAGATTAGATCTAGGCTAGATAAACTTGTGACTTTGATTAAACCTTATTCTCCAACTCTGAAAAACAAGCACAATAAGATGGAAATAGCTTGACCACATATTAAAATGCATTATAAAGCCTCAATAATTAAAACAGTGTGGTAGTGATACTTGAATTGATAGATTACCAATAGGACGGAATAGAAAGCACAGAAATAGGCCAAAATACATTCAGCAACTTGATTAACAATGAAGATGGATTATAAGATAAAAGAAAGAATTCTTCCAACGCTGGTGGCTCGCATGTAGCTCCACGAGGGTGGTGCGTTGATGGACTAAAGGTGATGGTGCCCTCCGTGCGCTTTCGGTCTGCCTGGTGGCTGTGCAGGAAGAGACGCATTGCTGTATATTGAGCCCCCTTGACTGGGAGCCGGTGATGGGTAGGGATGGAAGTTCTGGAATTTCTGTGCCTAGCAGGGAGGGAAAGGCTACTTCCGGCCGCCTGCGCCGGGAGTCTTTGTGAGGAACGTGAGGCGAGGGCAGGCGGTGAAAAGTGGATTCCTTCAGTGGCGCTACACCTTTCACTCCTGCCCAGGCAAGCTTCAGTGGTAAGATTTCTGTAGTCCGTTTTGTACGTGTTTTTCCCAAAACACAGCCCCGCTCTGCTCCAGCTTAGGTGGTCAGTATCTAGCTACCTCCAGGAGTCTTGGTCCTTTCTTCTGGGATGCTCAGTAGGTGCTATAAATGCTGAATATTCCCTAATATATCTTGGTCTCCTCCCTCCCAAATTGCTTTCCAGGCTGGGTACCCCTTTTTGTTAATACTCTCATGAGTTTCCAGGTTGGAAACATCAGTGTCTACATTTGATGCCATTTCTTTCTTTCCCTTGCTCCCGTCAGTTGCTAAGTTCTGTCGATTCTACCCTACATTAATTCTGGCATCCACCCACTCTCCATACCCACTGCCTCCACCTAGTCAAAGTTGTCATTATCACCCCCTGGACAGTGGGAATGAGATACCTTTCTCATTGATGCCCTTCCTCTAGCATCACTCTCCTACCTGCCCATCTTACACATCGCTGCTGTAGGTTTACTCATCTTTAAGATGACAGAAAATCTTCACTGGCTCCCTGTTGCTTGTAGAGTAAAGGCCAAATTTATTCACTTTGGATTCAAAACTCTTATTTTCTGCTGTCCCTCCTTCATCCTCCTTTTGCCCATAACAAACCAGACCATGTGAAGTGCCTCATGGACGAACTAGCCATTACCTTTCTGTAGAGGCTCGTGTCTCTTTCTGCTTGGAATACTCTTCCCTCCCCATCACCTCGAGATGTT
Source organism: Pseudorca crassidens (assembly GCF_039906515.1). Taxonomy (NCBI): domain Eukaryota; kingdom Metazoa; phylum Chordata; class Mammalia; order Artiodactyla; family Delphinidae; genus Pseudorca; species Pseudorca crassidens. The sequence continues at coordinate 27,005,961 of NC_090307.1, read as the reverse complement.
GAAATTCTATCATTAAAGCTGAATGAACAACAACAACGACAAAAAGATAAAAGAAAAACAGCTGTTCTGAATTATGAAATGATCCTTCACAGGGAGACAGATGAAAAATCTCCCAAATTCTTGGAGGAGGTAGGTTCTGAATGGGGTTTTTATTTTTTCTCTTCTACCCATGGTTTTGGGTTCGCCTGGGCTAAAAGAAGATACAGCACTTGCTGTAATTGTGTGTTCCTTTCTAAATTCAGATTAATTTGGGGCAGCTGGCAGCAGACTGGGTTCTCGCTTCATTAAGCCTCTGTTCACCAAGAAAGTTCTTCAAAGCCCCTACTCTGGCCCTCGTGCCTCAGGCTCCACGTCCCTCCCACTGCAGGGCCCGCTGTTCTTGGGCAATGATGCAGAGCATATTCAAAGGCCAGAGGCCCTTCCCAACCCTCACCCAGGCCAAGGCCCAGATGCACATTAAAGCAGAAAGTACAGCTCTACACGTGACTACTGCTCCTACCTGGCTCCTTAGCCCCTGGAGTCTGATTGGCCTGGCGTGGAGCTTGGCATCACAGATTATTTTTCACTCCCCAGGTGTTTTGAATGTTTAGCTATGGCTGAGAATGACCTCTTTAAATTTTAGAGTATCTTTCTTTCCATCAGTTTTGGTAAATCATTCTCTGATGATGCTTGATTAAATAAGAGAATGTAAGTAAAAGTGCTTTTAAACTACAGTGCTACCTAAATGTTATCCGTTAGTACCATCAGAAGCTCAGGGTGGGGACAACAGGGTGAATTTGATGAGGCTCTCAAAGTCTCGGGATGCTCACGTTTTAGCTGCTGTTCAGTGGCATGTTTGTGCTGGGGAGCAGGGTGAAGCCTTTTGTTACAGACGTTGATTTTAGATTGATCCACCTCCTCCAGGTTTTTTTCTAATAGCTCTACCGCTGCAGATTACAGAAGCTGTCACTCATCTCTCACGGTATTCTTAGCTGAGCAGGTTCATGAGCAGAGCAGCAGCTCTGCTGCCCAGCCTGAGTCTGAGGGTCGTAACTGCCTCTGGTCCCCTCTTCACAGCCCTCTCCCCATTGAAAGCACAGGGAGATAATCTGTGAATGACCATCCATTCCATTTCTGTGTCTTAATGTTAAAAACACTGCTTAGCTGTTTATATTGTCTTGTGAGTCATCTTTTTAAAATACTTTTTTTGTAGCCCACTTTGTTAAATGTTGTAATTTTGTACATTTTCTATTTAACTTTGTATTTATGGCTTATTTTAAAATAAAGCACTTTACATCTATTTTTATTCATTAGTTCATATATCAGTGTTTTTTCAGTTAGCTTTATCATACCAGTAGCCTTTAGTAATCATAGTTTGTTTCATTTACCCATTAAATACAAATGAACCAGTATTCAATTATACACTGAATAAGTTTCAATCTTGCTTATTAAATAAGTTTGGTAAAAAGCTATCAATATGCTAAATGCAGTAGAAATCTAGGTTTATATTTTACAAAATTCATTCTGTTAGTAATAAAGAAGTTTCCTGATTTGTTGCTTTATCAGTTATCCCCCAATTTGCCCTCCAATCCTAAGCGAGCCTGGGTCGTAGCTAAATCTGAAGATTTGGACTCCAGGACAAGGGGCCTCAAGGAGAAAGCTTTGCAGACCTCCTTCTGTGTTTTCCCCTCCCCAAAATTAATATGTTGAAACCTAAATCCCCAGTGTGATGGTACTGGGAGGTGATAAGGTCATGAGGGTGGAGCCCTCATGGATGGGATTAGGGCCCTTATAAGGGGATGAAGAGACCAGAGCTTTCTCTTTTCACCACTTAAGAACACAACAAGAAGTCGGCAGTCTGCAACCTGGAAGCGGGTCCTCAGAAGAACCTGACCATGTTGGCACCCTGATTTCAGACTTCCAGCCTCCAAAACTATGAGAAATAAATTTCTGTTGTTTATCAGAAGTCCCCCCTTCTGAGGGGGTATCCTAAGGGAGGGTACAGTAGTCCCCCCTTATCGTTGGGGGATATGTTCCAAGATCCCCTGTGGATGCCTGACACTGCAGATAGTACAGACCCCTATATATACCATGATTTCTCCTATACCTACATAACTATGTAAATTTTAATTTATGAATTAGGCACAGTAAGAGATTAACAACAATAACATCACAAAATAGAACAATTATAACACATTGTAATAATAGTTATGTGAATGCGGTCTCTCTCTCAAAATACATTATACAAATTTAATGGCTTTTCCATCTTAACTGAACACTTACCATGCACTGTGGCTATAACTTGTGCAGTTTGGGGTACAAGAGAAAAACTAGCACAAATTTCGTTTCCTTTCCTCACAATTTCACAGGTAGAAGATTTGTTTTTACAGTAAATTTTAGCAACCTCAGTATATGAATTTTTTTTCTTTCCTTATGATTTCAAGAACTTTTACCTTTTCACTTAAAAGAAGCACTTTACAGCTTCTCTTTGGCATATCCAAATTGCCAGCATCATGACGCTTGCATTTGGGGGCCATTACTAAGTAAAATATGGGTTACTTGAACACAAGCACCCTCTATGCATTTCCCCTTTGTTGATTTTAATCTGTACATTTTCATTGTAATAAGCCATAACCATGAGCATAACAGCTTTTCTGAAGCCTTCTAGTTTATCACTGAGCCTGAGGGTGGTCTTGGGGACTTTCAACACATTAGCTTTTAAAATTTTGAACTGTGTGATCTGTTTCTTTCTCAGTGAATATTTACTTTCATACCTAACCTTGTATTCCTAATATTGTATTTTCCTAAAGAGGAACCCCGAAATCGTATAATTTCCAAATTCTACAAAACCTGGATCAACCTTTGCTTAAATACAAGTCCTCTCACTTCTTGGGCCTTTTCCCATGGTGACATCTTCACTTGGATGAGTGGATCCCCCTGAAAATATCCTTCTTCCTTCGGTTGTCTGCCAGAACTTTGCCCTCCCTCCTCTAAGACAGAGCAGTTACTCCACCCCCACTGCCCATAACCCTTTACATGGAACTCTGTTTTACCACCTATCACATTACAGTATAATTACTTACATTACAGATGGTTACGTGTCTGCCTTGCTCGAACCAGGCAAGGACTGGCTCTGTCATCAGCAGTTCCCTCAGGGAGGGAGGGGAGACAGAATGAGGTAAGGTATCTGGCAGAGGCAACATGCAGAATTAGAAAGAATTTGTATTTATCACCTGACAGACCCTGGGTCCACCATTTACTAGCTGTGAGATGTTGGGCAAGTGTAGCTCCTAGTGCTTCAGTCTCCTTGACGTAAAGTGGGTGAAACATCACTGGCCTTAAGGTTTGTTTTGAGGACTGAGTGAGAAGATGTAGGTGAAGAGACATAGCCAGCAATTTGAGTAAGAGGCTGGAATGCGGCAGCCTGAATTCTAATCTCATTTTCCTCACCTAGCAGTTGTGTGAATCTGGACGAGTAATTCCCACTCACTTCCTCAACATCTCCACCCTCACAGGGTCACTGGGCTGACTACATGAGCTAACCAGTGCCTTGCACGGAGTAAGGGGTCAATAACTGTTAGCTCTTATTAGACACTCAGTGAAGGTTAATTCCTTTCTGTTTTCTGGCATGCATAGCAGGAGTGGATCTGTTCATAAACTCCGGCATTTGTGTTTATTTCCTTTAAATAAATATAATCCTGCTTGCACCTCCACATTACCCCCACCCTCGGAGGAGGCAGGAAATTCAGCCTCAAGTACATGGAGAGCTTCCCCCACTCGCATACTGAAGAGGCGCTGAGGTCTGAGAGGTCCCAGGTACAGATCATTGGTTCCTGGATTGTAGGTTTCTTTGACTTGAGTGGGAACAGAGTTCCTGGCACACTGCTGGCTGACCCTGGCAGTCCCACTCAACCCCTTGGGTAGCAGCAGCCATGAGGGGTACTGCGTCACCATTAGAAATCCACCGTCTCCCTCCCAGGCTTGGAAGACTGTCTTAGCCTGGGTGGGGAGAACCAGACCTTCCCAAACCCTGCAGAACCTGCAGCAATACTCCGACAAAGGGCTGAAGGGCGGGTGTGGGGCACCCAACAAGGCCAGGCGACTTTCTAACTTAGCACAAAGGCCTGGGGGCTGGAACCCAACTGGGATGAACATCTAGTCTGGGTGTAAGGGGAAGAGGGAGTCGGGGGGTAGGGGGAGAAGGAAAAGGAACCAGAGTTTCAATATTTATTTCTCCTGCTATCCCTATATTTGACAACGTCAGGGCTAGAATTCTCTCCTGTAGACAGGAGCCTCTGGAACAATTAACCCTCCCCACGGGCAGGTGACTGAGCCGCAGTGCACTGCAACTTCCTACAGTCCTGTGGGTTCATTCTCATACTCATTCATTCCAGATATTTATCCTACTTCCAGGCACTATGTTTCTGCACCTTAGAATCTCACCATCCCACTCCCCTGCCCCAGGCTTTTAAAAAATGTCCATGCTGGACCCCCATTCTCCAGAAATTGACTTAACTGGTCTGTGGTGGGGCCCAGTCACAGGTTACTTTGTGAAAGCTCCCCAGGTGACTCGGACGTGCAGGCAGGGCTGGGAACCACTGGGGTAAGAGCTTGTGGATTTGGATGAAATGAGTGAATTTACAGTGTCCTTTGATGACTACCTGCCACTACCTCCCAAGCCTCATGTAAGATGGCTACTGCTCCTTCCAGAGACAGCACGCCTGATGGGAAATGTCTTGGGTTGGAAATCAATTTGGAGTCCTGTTTGACCTTTGATGAACAGTCTGTGGCTTGGTTTCCTTTGGGGAAATGAGAGAGAGAGAGAGAGAGATTTCTGCTGTATATTCTTCATTGGATTATGGGATATAGCTCTTTGGGGAAAAAAGTTACATAAAAGGCTATTTTTAAATATCCCTAATAAAGTCAGTATGTCAGTACAGGCACTGTGTTTTAATACCTTTACCTCTCTACAGAGCTCACGGCAATTTTATCTCTAAGCCTAACAGAGAACCTCAAACTGGGGGCAGGGGGTGGATTGCCAAATCAGTAAGACCAATAAAATGTAAGCTTGGCACTAGCTACAAAGTAAGAAAAGTGTAATAACCTTATTATATGCAAAATACATCCAATTAGAAAATATACCAAAACTGAGTGAAAAATATGAGTTCATGTTAGCAAATACTTTAATGCCTTTGGTTTAATAAGTTTATCAGCTTTCATTGCTTCACTAATTTTTTTACTTTGGTCGCATTTGTGGTCATCCTTAGGGGGAAGAATCATATTTGGGCTTAATTAAAGGCTTGGCAAATGCGAGCCATTTATTCTGGCCTGAGATGTAATAATCAAATAATTTTTCATCACTTCCATAAATTAAAAGGGAGTAGAATAATAGTACTTAATAAGTATTAGGTATTGCTCTGATAGCTTTACATATATTTTAATTCTCGAAAAAGACAAACCCAAAAGGAAAGTACTTTTATTATCCTCATTTTACACAAGAGAAAACTAGAATATAGAGTGCTTAGGTAACTTTGCCAAGATCACACTAGTAAATGGCAGACAGGGAGGCAGAATTCGAGCCCAGGCAGTCCACACTCTTAGCCATTACGACAGGGTCCTGCCAGACTGCTCAATTCCAAGTGACAGGGAATGTCTGATTCAGTTCCCCTACTGATTCTTCTCCCTCCAGAAACCTCATCCCAAACTACAGAACGCACGCCTTTCTTTGTGCTTCTGTGAGTGTCAAAGGAGACTATCACCACCCAGCTGGTAAGTACTACTAACAGTCAGAGGCATTTCATGTATTAATTATTCAACAAATATTTACTGGATGGCTACTGAAGCGTTAAGGGTAGAAGAGCAAAGGAGGGAAGGTCCTTGCCTACAAGAGCTTTATCCTCTGGTGAGAGGGATAGACAAGTAGACAGTTGTCCGTCCTGGGCTGCAAAATAATTGCTACAGAGAAGGGAAGCACAGGGTGCTAGGAGAACTCCCCAGAGAGATGTGCTCAAAGCTTGGGAGGGCACAGATTGTTGGTGAAGTTTTCTTGGAGAAGTGGCTGTATATTAGGAACACATGGAAGTTTGTCAGATTGCCAAACCAAAGCCACAGCCCAGATTAATCCAACCAGAATCTCCTGGGCATGTTTTAAAAGCCCCTAAAACAGTGGTCTCTAAAAGAAGAGCATTAACATCCCCTGGGAACTTGTTAGAAATTCCACTAAATCAGCCCTCCAGGGGATTCTGATACAAACTCAAGTTTCAGGAGTGGTTTGAACAGTGGTTCTTAAACTTAAACAGGCATCAGAATCCCCTGAAGGGCTCCTGGTTAATGTATACAGAGCATCAAGGCCCAGACTGCTGTGCCTCACCCCCAGTAAGTCTGAACCACAATTTGCATTTCTGATAAATTCCCAGAATGCACACTTAGAGAACCACTACCCTACATGAGGGGATGGCTAAACTGGAATCTGAAGGGTTAGAGTTTGCAAGGGGAAGAAGGCTGTGGGGAGTAGGGTGAAAACCTATTGATCTCTCTATTGTATTCTTCTGTTGTATTTATTTCTACTCTTATTTTTTCCTTCTATTTTTTTGACTTATAATGCCAGTCTTTTTCTAACTTAATATGGATGTTCGCCTCATCAATTTTCAGCCTAGCTTTTCTAATATACATATTTGAGGCTACAAATGTCCCTCCAAGTATTACACTAGATATATCCCAGAAGTTTATATATATTGTGTTTTTACTGTCATTTAATTCTAAATACTTTCTAATCTCTAATAAAACTTTTTTTAATTGAAGTATAGCTGATTTACAATGCTGTGCTAGTTTCTTTTTTTTTTTTGTTTGTTTGTTTTAATAAATTTATTTATTTATTTTTGGCTGTGTTGGGTCTTCGTTTCTGTGCGAGGGCTTTCTTCAGTGCCGCGAGCGGGGGCCACTCTTCATCGCGGTGCGCGGGCCTCTCACTGTCGCGGCCTCTCCCGTTGCGCAGCACAGGCTCCAGACGCGCAGACTCAGTAGTTGTGGTGCACGGGCCTAGCCGCTCCGCGGCATGTGGGATCCTCCCGGACTGGGGCTCGAACCCATGTCCCCTGCATTGGCAGGCGGACTCTCAACCACTGCGCCACCAGGGAAGCCCGCTGTGCTAGTTTTGAGTGTACAGCACAGTGATTTAGTTTTGTTGCAGTTTATATTTCATTATAGGTTATTAAAAGATATTGTAATTATCTTGTAATAAATTACAAGATATTGGGTATAATTCCCTGTGCTACACAGTAAATCCTTGTTGCTTATCTATTTTATATATAATAGTTTGTATCTGTTAATCCCATATTCCTAATTTGTCCCTCCTCCCCTCCCTCTCCCTTTGGTAACGGTAAGTTTGTTTTCTATGTCTGTCTGTTTCTGTTTTGTATATAGAATCATACAATTTCTTCTTAAACCCATGAATTATTTATGCTTAATTTCTAGACATGTAATTTTTTGCACTGATTTCTAGCTTAACTGCACTGTGGTTAGAGAACATACTTCTGTATTTTAACTTTTTGAAATCTTTATGAAATGTTCCATCTATGCTTTAAAAAACTATATTCTGCAGTTGTTTGATATAGTATTCTATATATATTCATTAAATCATGTTTGTTAATGCTTAATTCTGTACATTTCTAATTTTTTAAATGTTTGCTCTATCCCTTACAAAGACAGGTGTGTTACTATTTCCTGTAATGACTGGATTTTGTTTTTTATTCTCCCTGCAGTTCTTACATTTTCTGCAATATATATTTTGGCTATGTTACTAGGTGCATAAAACTTTTAAATTGTTTTATCTAATAATTTTGTGACCATTTTGTTTGATATTAATACAACTACCTCAAAATTCCCTGGGTTAGAATTTGATCCTTTTTTTTTTTTTTTTTTTTTTTTGCCGTACGTGGGCCTCTCACTGTTGTGGCCTCTCCCGTTGCAGAGCACAGGCTCCCGACGCGCAGGCTCAGCGGCCATGGCTCACGAGCCTAGCCTCCCCGCAGCATGTGGGATCTTCCTGGACCGGGGCACGAACCCGTGTCCCCTGCATTGGCAGGCGGACTCTCAACCACTGCGCCACCAGGGAAGCCCAGAATTTGATCTTTTTAAGTTTAGCATTTTTGCACTCTTGTGTTTCAAATGTCTTTTGTAAACAGCATATTATTTGATATCTGACCATCTTTGTAATATACTTGAAGCACTTAGTTCATTTTCACAATGTAATTTTTGAGATATATGGACTTATATCAACTAATTTTTGCTTTCCATTTATCCCACAATTTTGATGTTTCTACTTCTATCTTCCATGTCTATCATTTGAATTATGTTTTTACATCCCATTTAACCCCCTACCAGTTTGGAAGCTGTTCACTCTGTCTCCATTTTTTTTTTTTTTTTTTGGCAGTTATTCCAATAATGACAACATGTAATCTAAAGCAGATTAATATCTTAGCCTCTTCTTTGCCAATAAAAAGCCTCATCACTTCCTCCCCACTCATATGCCACTCATGTTTTTTAATTTTATTTTTTTATATAGCAGGTTCTTATTAGTCATCAATTTTATACACATCAGTGTATACATGTCAATCCCAATAGCCCAATTCAGCACACCACCATCCCCCCCCCAGTGGCTTTCCCCCCTTGGTGTCCATACATTTATTCTCTACATCTGTGTCTCAACGTCTGCCCTGCAAACCAGTTCACCTGTACCATTTTTCTAGGTTCCACATACATGTGTTAATATACGATATTTATTTTTCTCTTTCTGACTTACTTCACTCTGTATGACAGTCTCTAGATCCAACCACATCTCAACAGATGACTCAATTTCGTTCCTTTTTATGGCTGAGTAATATTCCATTGTATATATGTACCACAACTTCTTTATCCATTCATCTGTTGATGGGCATTTAGGTTCCTCCCCACTCATATGCCACTCATATGATTTTTTAAAAATATTTATTTATTTGTTTATTTATTTTGGCTACGCTAGGTCTTAGTTGCAGCACACAGGATCTTCGTTGTGGCATGTGGAATTTTCACTGTGGCATGCATACAGGATCTAGTTCCCCAACCAGGGACCGAACCCAGGCCCCCGGCATTGGGAGCGTGGAGTCTTACCCACTGGACCACCAGGGAAGTCCCTCTTATGATTTAAATTCTATCTTTTTTCCCTTTTTAAAATCCCACAATGAATTGTTATTTAGTCAACATCTGCTAATCAGTCACTTTCTGTGGCCTTTGTCTCACATCTGAGCTCTTCCATGTGGGATTTCTTCCTTCTATCCTATCTGATTTATATCATCTTCTAGCGAAGGTTTATTAGGGCAAATTTCTGTTCTCAAGTGAAAATATATTTTACTCTCATACTTGAAAGATAGTTCCACTTGGTACTGAGTTCTAGATTATTTTTCTTCCAGGGTACACTGAAGTGTCCATTTTTGGCTTGCATTGTTGCTAATGAGAGATCATCTATTGGTTTAACTGTCAAACCTTTGAAGATATCTATTTTCTCTTTGATTTTAATAGTTTCCTCTTTATTTTCGTGTTCTAAAGTCTTACTCTGATATGTCAAGGTGTAAATTTCTTATTTCTGTTTGGAATTTATTACCTTCCTGAATCTGTGGCATGATATCCTTCAACAGTTTTGAAAAATTCTCAGCCATGATCTCTTTGAATATTGTCTCTTTCCCATTCATTCTCTTCCTTTCTTCTGGGACTCCAACTAGAAACATATTAGACCTTCTCACTCTATCATTCATGTCTCATAACCACTTCTTTATATTTTCCATCTCATTATACTTCTGAGCTGCATTTTAGATGACTTCTGACTTATTCTGAAATTTCTTGCTATTCCTCCTTGAATCTGGAGGATCCTGCTCACCTCTGAGCTTTTTAGAAATGCAGAAATTCAAGCCCTATTTTACACCTACAGAATCATAACTTGCCTTTTAATATCATTCCCACATAATTTTCATGCACATTAAAGTTTGCAAAGCATTTACCTTGTTCATTAACTTTCAGACCTGAGTTTAATCTGTGGTTAAACCTGTACATAGATTTCAATTTTTCAATCATTTTCACTTCTACAAGTTCTATTTGGTACCTTTCAGCATTTAGTTGGATATAATTTATAATTCATTTATTGCATATATTTTTCAGTCTTGTTTTTCACTTCATTAAACATGCTAAGATGGTCATTTTATAGTCTTTGATAATTTCATTATCTGAAGTCCGTGAAGGTTTTTGTTGTTTCATTGTTTCTTCCTCTTGATCATCGTAAACTGAAGATTTTTGTTTTACTTCAAGCAGCTCAGTTGCCTTGGAAGTTTTTCTGGGGTGAATGTAGGTTCTTCCAGAGTGAATTTGCATTTACATCTGCCAGGCACCATGGAGCACTACCGTTCTGGAGGGACACTAACTTCTTAGGGTGAAGTTTTTGTCAAAACATTTAATACTGTGCATTTAAGCCGCAAGACTGTGTGAAGCCTTGTGGTTCCCAATGTTTAGCAGTAATTTCTCTCCTTCGCTAAAGCTAAGATTCCTTGTGGTTCCCTCATAGAGTGGGATTATTTCTATGTCATCTCTATACTAAGGGCACAGCCCTTTGGGCTCTGGTTCTGTGGGGACAATATCACATATTAGACATTTAGAACCTCTGAGATTTGCTTGCTGTAGTCATGCCCCAGAGCCTGTGAAAGCCAAAGTCAATTCCTCTGGTTCAACAAATAACTGCAACAAATAACTGCTGAAGCCACAGCGGCAGCAGTGCTATGCTTTACTCTCTGGATCTCCCACTTTTACTCAACTTCTTCCTTGAGAATTCCTTGATTTTTTGCTAGTTAATCAATGTTTCAAGGCTTTTTTTTAAAAAAAGTACTTTTTAAAATCTAGGATTCTTGGTTGTTCTAGCAGGAGCTACTAACCTGGCTAGGTTCAAATAGGTGCCTGTTTGAACCTGGCGAACTGGACAACATCCAGTGTTGTCAGGCAATGCTTATCAAACTGCTGGTTGACACAGTTTAATGTGTTAGGAAATCAATGAAGTGGGTCACAATGAGAATTTTAAAATAATAGTTAGATATCAGAATAGAATAGAAAAATAGCTATAGACTCTTTGCAAGAACTTGATGTTTCAATTTAATGTCAGGAAATCAGTGTAGTGAGTCACAATCAGTATTTTCAAATATATAGATATAGATATTATAAATATCTACCAAAAGAGATATTAGAATAGAAAATACCTAAGTGAGCACACCTACGAACTCTGCAAGAACTAGACATATCTCAGTAAACACTACAGCCAACTGAGACAAATAGCACAGGAAAAATAGAGAAGAGCATGTGATGAATATATGAAATGGAAGGAACAGGTCTTTTAATCTTTTGTAGAATGGGGTTCCATTTGATTATCTAGCTTATTAAGGTCAGTTCCTAATGGAAGGGTCATTGCCATATTATTTGAATTTTATTTTAACACAGTTTGCACTTAATCAAGCTAAATGCATAGAAGTATAATCCACTGTTGGTAAACATGTCATTACTCTGAGTTTCAATTATGATGAGTTCGTTTTTCAGAAAGAATAATATCAAGGATAATATTTTTCAAGTCAAAAATGAGACTCAAAAGTTATTACTATATTTCCTAACATTGTTAGCGATGTGAATGTTTTTTATGACAATGGTTTAAATTAAAAAAAATTAGAGAAAGTGTTATATCTCATTTCTCCATCATGAACTTTTAATCATTACATTCCAGGAGAGAAATCCAAGACATAAAAATTTAGTGACTTCCCTTCCATCCAAGAAGAGACTGGATTTATCCTTCTGCCTGCAACAATCAAAATATCCCCAAAATATATGAAACAAATGCTTTTAACATATTGGATATCAGGCAATCAAGGACAGTAATCCTTGAGAGAACAGAAACAAATGAGGTGAGCCCTACAATTGCCCCAGCTTACTGCCTTGAGAGTTTCCAAGCTGCAGCACAGAAGAGAACCCAGGCAAAGTCCATCAGATCCCCCGGATTGAGGAAATGGAGCTGAGAGTCCAGAGAGACCAAGGTGGTGAGAATTTGCAGGACAGAGAACAGAGACAAGGAGCTAAACAGCGGGACTCCCTCAGGAATTCATCACAGAGGCTATCAATAAATGCATGTGAGGAAATTATCTGAGGTTAGGGAGAAAACATCCAAAAGAATTAGAGGGAACAATGTCAGACCCACACAGGACCAGGAATGGTGCCCATTCCCAACAGCTAGAGTGTAAAACCTCACAATTCAAGGGGAATTAGGTACAATAACCAGGAAGTTCTTGCCTTAGCAGTGGGAAATAGCTAACCTTAGAGAAATCACTGTTCTGGAAGCTCCTAAGAAATCATAAAAGCAAGACGTGAAAGAATCAAATGTTTCCAAGTAACATAACTGCATCTCAGAACAATGCTCAATTTACTCATAGGAGCACAAAAATATTCAGCACCTGACAAGGTAAAATTTACAATGTGTGGCATCTAAACAAAGATTACTAGGCATACAAAGAAGCAGGAAAACACGATCCACAATGGGGAGATATATCAGTCAACCAAAACCAAAACAGAATGGACCTAGATGTTAGGATTTGCTGATAAGGACAGTAAAATAGTTGTTATAACTTTATTCCACATGTTCAAAGAATCAATTAGCAACTTGGAAGATACTAAATATAGACCCCAAATGAACTTCTAGAACTGAAAATATACTGAATGAAATTACCAGATAATTAATCATGCCATATTTAAATGTTAATGAAGTCATATATGCTTTTTAGATACATAAGGACAAATACTGATTCCTGAACCTTTTATTTAAAAAAAATATATAGTGTGTATATTGTGACATAATGTAAAATATATTTTTTACTACGATCACACTTTAAAGTTTTAGAATCACTGATGTAGGGCCGTGTAGGTCATGGCAAAAACATTAGGTTTACCTTGAGTGAGCCAGGGAAACATTAAGGGTTTTGAGCAAAGCAGTTACACAATCTGATTTGTGTTTTAAGAGGACAAACTTGTTGCTGTGAGAAATAACTATAGGGAGACAGGGATGAAAGCCACAAGATGCTTCCTACACTTACAACAGTCCAAGTTAGGGAAGACACATAGCAGCATGATTCCCCATGTGGCCATGAAATCACTGTTCTGGAAGCTCCTAAGAAATCATAAAAGCAAGACGTGAAAGAATCAAATGTTTCCAAGTAACATAACTGCGTCTCAGAACAATGCTCAATTTACTCATAGGAACACAAATATATTCAGCACCTGACAAGGTAAAATTTACAATGTCTGGCATCTAAACAAAGATTACTAGGCACACAAAGAAGCAGGAAAACACGTGTCATAACCTGCTGAGATAGAACGAGGTTTTCCTCAAGAATTAAAAGCTGGGCTTCTGTATCCCCAACACATGAATGCAACGAAGAGACAGCTAATCAGCTCTGAAAATACGTGGTTTCTCCAAATCATTATGTAAACCATCAAGAAACCAGTATTGGCTCATATTCCGCATTTTTTAAAAAAAAAAAACCAAAGTCCTCTTTTCACTTAGTCTTTTAAAATATACTTATTTTACTGTATATTCATACAGTAAATACAGTTCATACAGTTCAAAATTCAAAAGATACAGAAAGGTATACATTAACAAAACAGTTTCCTCTCTTCTCCCAGCTACTCAGGATTATCTTCTACCATGTACAGGGAGTGCTTCACTCCTCATTAGTTATGTCTACTTTTTGCTAGAGGCAAGTGAATTTTGAGATGGACCTGAAGGACAAAAATGGCAGGATGGGGATAATGGTAAAGCAACTTGAAAGAGGCTTTCCTTGAGTCTGCCTTAAAGGCAGCTGCAGGGAAGGAAATGGGGAAGAGTGTACAAGCTGAAAATAGGAACAAAATTAGCTAATACAGTTGACCCTTGAACAATGTCAGGGTTAGGGGCACTGACGCTCTGCCCAGTCAAAAATCCATGTGTAACTTCACAGTTGGCCCTCCGTATCCTAGGTTCTACATCCAAAGATTCAACCATCATGTAATACTGTAGTATGTATTTAGTTAAAAAAAAAAATTCCACATATAAGTGGGCCTGTGCAGCTCAAACCTGTGTCGTTCAATAGTCAACTGTAAAATACAATTCAGGGTTTCTTATAGCTCACTTTCCTTTCTACTTCCTGGACTACTGTGCTGCTCAGAGGTAACTCACATTGTTTTAGTGATGCAAAGGTCATCAAACATCACCTGTCCAACCTACAATACAAAGAGACTACAAGATTCAGATGAAATCATGATGTGGAAAATACAACTCTATAGCATTTTTAAGTTAGAATGCTATTACTGGCACTTCTTCCCCCACTAAAGTAAAATGCTTTCCAGGACCTAATCATACTGCTAGAGTTTTATTTCTTTAACTTAAGACATGGGTGGGGATGCTCTAAGTTGAGCTATCATCTGATGACATAAAAGAAAAAGACTGACTTGGAGGTAAGAGCATATGAGAGAAATGCCTTGTGGGCTCTTAAATCCTGGACAAGAAGAGGTAAAATCAGTGAGGAAAAGAGTTTAGAACAGGGAAGCTTGGAAAACCAAGATAAATGTTGCCAAATTTGGTTTAGACACAGCTCCACTGGGTAGGGAAAGGGGTGCTTCCTTTAATTCTCGCCTTATTCACTTAAAGTATTAGACGTGTTCAAAAAATAAAGCTGTAAGTAGAGAGTGTTTGGGAGGAACACTGGCATTAAATATTATTATTAAAAATAAAACCTGTTGCTTTGGCCTCAGGCCAAGATGGAATAACAGCAATCATATTTACTCCTCTATCTGAAATAATAAAAAAACAAAATATACAAAATAATAGTTCTCAAGACACTGGACATTTGGCAATGAAGGCAAGCGATGCCAGAGAGATGGGAAAATCAACCAGATGATACCTATGATTGTCCCATCTTTCTTCCTCAAGAGATTTCTATGCCACAGGGCAAAAGTGGGAGTAGTGGCAAGAACAGGCCACAGGAGGTGGCCAACAGTCTCCTTCAAAAGCTGGAGAGAGTCCAGTCCTGCATGAAAGGAGCTCAGATGTTGTCACTCTACCCTAACAATAAGAAAAAAGCTGAGCAAGCTGAAAACCAACAATTCTTCTTAGATCCAGCAGAAAACTAACATCACAGTGCAAACCACTGCCCTCAAAATTGAAGAGGGACAAGCAGATACAGAGAATCACCACCTAAAAATAGTAGAAGCCCAAGAACAGAAATCTTCACAGGAATGAGTACTGGGTTCCTTCTACCCAGTAGATCACGTCTGGCTTTCAACAAGAATTACAATGCAGGGCTTCCCTGGTGGCACAGTGGTTGAGAGTCCGCCTGCCGATGCAAGGGACACAGGTTTGTGCCCCAGGTCAGGAAGATCCCACATGTCATGAAGTGGCTAGGCCCGTGAGCCATGGCCGTTGAGCCTGCGCATCCGGAGCCTGTGCTCCGCAACAGGAGAGACCACAACAGTGAGAGGTCCACATACCTCAAAAAAAAAAAAAAAAAAAATTACAATGCACACTCAACCACAGAAAGAGAAACGAGGAAAAAATGATTACCTGGAGACTAAAAAACATGCTACTGAAAAAACCAATGGGTCAATGATGAAATCAAAGCGGAAATTAAAATATACCTCAAGACAAACAATAATGAAAACACAACCATACAAAATCTATGGGATGCAGCAAAAGCAGTTCTAAGAGGGAAGTTCATAATGATACAGGCCTTCCTCAAAAATAAAAATCCCAACTAACCTAACCTACCACCTAAAAGAATTAGAAAAAAACAAACAAAACCTAAAGTTAGCAGAAGGAAGGAAATAATAAAGATCAGAGAAAATAAACTAGAGATTAAAAAATAGAAAAAAATCAATAAAACCAAGACCTGGTTTTTTGAAAGGCTAAACAAAATCAACAAAACTCTGGCCAGACTCTTCAAGAAGAAAAGAGGGAGGACCCAAATAAACAAAATAAGAAATGAAAAATAAGAAACAACAACTGACACTGCAGAAATACAAAATAGCATAAGAAAATATTATGAAGTTATATGCCAACAAAGTGTACAACATAGAAGAAATGGACAAGTTTCTAGAAATGTACAGCCTGCCAAAATTGAATCAGGAAGAAACAGATAATTTAAACAGACCAATCACTAGATATGAATAGAATCTGAAATTTAAAAAAAAGTGGGGGGTGGGGACAAATCAGTTGCTTGAGATTAACATACACACACTACTATATATAAGATAGATAACCAACAAGGACCTACTGTATAGCACAGGGAACTCTACCCAATATTCTGTCACAACCTATATGAGAAAAAAATCTGAAAAAGAATGAATATATGTATATGTATAAATGAATCACTTTGCTGTACACCTGAAACTAACAGAACATTGTAAATCAACTATACTCCAATAAAATTTTTAAAAAAGAAAGAAAAAAACCTCCCTGCAAACAAAAATCCAGACTGGATGGCTTCACTGGTGAATTCTAGCAAACATACAAAGAAGAACTTATCCTATCCTTCTTAAACTCTTCCAAAAGATCAAAGAGCAGGGAATACTAACAAAACCAAAGACACTACCAAAATAGAAAATTACAGGCCAATATCTTTGATGAATATAGATGCAAAAATCCGCAACAAAATATTAGCAAACTGAATCCAACAACACATAAAACAATCACACACCATGATCAAGTTGGATTCATTCCAGGGTCACAAGGATGGTTCAACATATACAAATCAATGTGAGACACCACCACAACAAAAGAAAAGACAAAATCTACATGATTGTCTCAATAGATGCAAGAAAAGCATTTGATAAAATTCAACATCCATTCATGATAAAAACTCCTGCCAAAGTGGGTAGAGAGGGAACATATCTCTCTCTCCTCTCTCTCTCTTTTTTTGGCCACGCGTCTTGCAGGATCTTAGTTCTTGGACCAGGGACTGAACCCAAGCCCCAGCAATGAAAGCGCTGAGGCCTAACCACTGGACTGCCAGGGAATTCCCAACATACCTCAACATAATAAAAGCTATTTATGACAAACCCACAGCCAGCATACCCACAGTACTCAATGGTGAAGAGCTGAAAGCCTTCCTGCTAAATTCTGGAACAAGACAAGGGTGCCCACTCTCACTATTTCTATTCAACATAGTATTGGAAGTCCTACCCCCAGCAATTAGACAAGAAAAAGAAATAAAAGGTATCCAAATCAGAAGGGAAGAGGTAAAGTTGTCATTATATGCAGATGACATGATACTCTATATAGAAAACCCTAAAGACCCCACATAAGAACTATTAGAACTGATAAATGAATTTAGCAAGGTAGCAGGATACACGATTAATATACAGAAATATTTTGCTTTTTTTTACACTAACAAGAAAATATCAGAAAGAGAAAGTAAAAAAACCCAAAACAACAACAAAAACAATCCCATTTAAAATTGCATCAAAAAACAAAACAAACAAAAACAACCTAGGAATAAACCTAACCAACAAGGTGAAAGACTCACAAGCTGAGAACTATAAAACAATGATAAAAGAAATCAAAGATGATTCAAGGAAATGGAAAGATATCCCATGCTCTTGGATTGGAAGAATTAATATAGTTAATATGGCTATAATATCCAAAGCAATCCAGAGAGTTAATGTGATCCCTATCAAATTACCCATAACATTTTTCACAGAACTAGAATAATCCTAAAATTCACACAGAACCACAAAAGACCCAGAATTGCCAAAGCAATCCTGAAGAAAAAGAACAAAACTGGAGGCATAACCCTCCCAGACTTCAGACAATACTACAGTAATCAAAACAACGTGGTACTGGCACAAAAACAGACAGATAGATCAGCAGAACAGAATAGATAGCCCAGAAATAAACCCACCCACCTATAGTCAATTAATCTTCAACAAAGGGGGCAAGGATATATGATGGAGAAAAGACAGTCTCTTCAGCAAGTGGTGTTGGGAAAGCTGGCAGCTGCATGTAAAGCAATGAAGCTAGAACACTCTCTCACACCATACACAAAAATAAACTGAAAATAGCTTAAAGACTTAAATATAAGACATGACACCATAAAACTCCTAGAAGAGAACACAGGAAAAACATTGCCTGACATAAATCGTACCAATGTTTTCTTAGGTCAGTCTCCCAAGGCAATATAAATAAAAGCAAAAATAAACAAATGGGATCTAATCAAACCTAGAAGATTTTGCACAGCAAAGGAAACCATAAACAAAATGAAAAGACAACCTACGGATTGGAAGAAAATATTTGCAAACAATATGACCAATGAGGGCTTAATTTCCAAAATATACAACAGCTCATACAACTCAATAACAAAAAAACCAAACAATCCAAGCAATAAATGGGCAGAAGACCTAAACAGACATTTCTTCAAAGAAGACATACAGATGGCCAACAGACACATGAAAAAATGCTCAACACTGCTAATTATTAGAGAAATGAAAATCGAAACTACAATGAGGTATCACCTCACTCTGGTCAGAATGGCCATCATCAAAAAGTCTACAAATAATAAATGCTGGAGAGGGTGTGGAGAAAAGGGAACACTCCCACACTGTTGGTGGGAATGTAAATTAGTGCAGCCATTATGGAAAACAGTATGGAGTTTCCTTAAAAAACTAAAAATAGAGTTATCATACGATTCAGCAATCCCACTCCTGGGCGTATATCCGGAAAAGACAAAAGATCTAATTTGAAAAGATATGTGCACCCCAATGTTCATAGTAGCACTATTTACAATAGCCAAGACATGGAAGCAACCTAAGTGTCCATCAACAGATGAATGGATAAAGGATTATTACTCAACCATAAAAAAGAATGAAATAATGCCACTTGCAGCAACATGGATGGACACAGAGATTACCATAATAAGCGAAGTAATTCAGACAAAGACAAATACTATATGACATCACTTATATGTGGAATCTAAAAAAAATAGTACAGATGAACTTATTTATGAAACAGAAGCAGACTCACAGACAAAGAAAACAAACTTATGGTTACCAAAGGGGAAGGTGGGGGTAGGGATAAATTGGGAGTATGGGATTAACAGATGCACACTACCATATATAAAATAGATAAACAACACGGATTTACTGTATAGCACAGGGAACTATATTAAATATCTTGTAACAAACTATAATGGAAAAGAGTTTTTAAAATAACAAATATATATACATATATATGTATAACCGGATTACTTTGCTATACACCTGAAAGTAACACAATATTGTAAATCAACTATACTTCAATTAAAAATTTACCAAAAAAACCCCACACAATTTGAAGAGATAGAACAAGCATCAGAACCAGACCTACATATGGAAGAGATGTTGAAATTGTCAGACTGGGATTTAAAACAACTATGCTTAATACGGTAGAGGGTCTAATGAAAAAAGTGGACAACATGAAGGAACAGATAGGTAATATAAGAACAAAGATGGAAACTCTAAGAAAGAATCAAAAAGAAATGCTAGAAATAAAAAACACTATCACAGAAATGAACTATGCCTTTGTGATGGACTCATCAATAGACTGGATATGGCTGAGGAAAGAATCAGTAAACTTGAAGGAAGAAATGTCAATAAAAACCTCCAAAACTGAAGTACAAAGAGAAAAAGAAAAAAAAAAAAGGATAAAACATTCAAGAACTGTGGGACAGTTACAAAAGTTATGACATACACATAATGGGAATACCAGAGGGTGAAGAAAAGGGAACACCCCCACACTGTTGGTAGGGATGTAAATTAGTGCAGCCATTATGGAAAACAGTATGGAGTTTCCTTAAAACACTAAAAACAGAGTCATCATATGATCCAGCAATCCCACCCTGGGCATACATCCGGAAAAGATATATCTGAAGTAGTAATCACAGAGAATTTCCTAAAATTAATGGCAGACACCAAACAACAGATTCAGAAATCTCTGAGAACAAGTAAGATAAATAATAAAAAAAAAATCTACACCTAGGCATATCATATTCAAACTGCAGAAAGTAAAAGATGAAGAGAAATTCTTGAAAGAAACCAAAGGCAAAAGAAATCCTCCTATAGAGGAGTCAGGATAAGAATTACATTGGGTTTCTTTTCAGAAACCATGTAAGCAATAAGAGAGTGTAGTGAATTATTTAAAGTGTTAGGGAAAAAAATCCACCAACCTAGAATTCAGTATCTAGCAAAATTATCCTTCAAAAATGAAGGAGAAATAAAAATTTTTCCAGACAAACAAAAACAAAGGGAATTAGTTGACAGTACACCTACACGGCAAAAAATGTTAAAAGAAAATTTTCAGGAATATAGGTCGGGAACTCAGATCTACATGAAGAAAGGAAGAACATCAAAGGAGTAAATGAAGGTAAAATTAAATCTTTTATTTTCCTTATTCTTATTTTAATAGTTTGTTAAAAATAATAACAGCAACAAAACATTCAGTGATCATAGCTATAGATAAATTAATTGAATGACAGCAATATCATAAGAGATGGAGGGAGGAGTTGGGAATACTCTGTTGTAAGATATTTACATTACCCGTACAGTGTTATTTGAAGGAGAACATGGATTAGTTGTAAATGTATATTGCCAACTCAAGGGCAAACACTAAAAAAAAAAAAAAAAAGAAAAAGAAAAATTGTAAAAATAAATTGATATGCTGACAAGAAAAAAATGGAATAATATAAAATGCTCAATTAAAACTAGAGAAGGCAGAAAAAGAGGAGAGGAAAGAAAAACAAAGAACATGGGCAACAAATAGAAAACAGGAAAAAAATATGGTATATATTAGCCCACCTACATCAATAATCACTCATTTACAATGAATGTGTATTACTTTTGTATTCAGAAAAGCTGTTCTCTCCTGCTCTCCCCACCCAGGAAATCCTTCTCTGATATCATTCACCTTCTGCCATGGCTGCCAGCAAGAAGGGGATGACAAAACCACAGGCAGGTTAACTATTCAGAATCTGTGACCAACAAGCGGTTCATTGAAATTTAAAGAACTTTGCAAAAAACAATGAAATACCATATGAACAACAGACTAACTGAATACACAGCTTATTCGAGATTAACCACTGTTAATTCTTGACCCGATAGCTTCTTAAAAACACTTCTAGCAATTGGCAGAACTCTTTCCTTAGAGATTTCTATTAGCCAACACTTGTTATATGGCCTTTTAATTGAGAAAACAAAACACCTTGATACCTTAGGGTTTTGTGTTTTCGATAATATTTTAGACATTAATCATTCCAGTCAAACACCACAGGAAAAATTTCAAGCCCCATTCCTACCCATCAGCAAAGGCCGAGTGAAAAGCCTAGACTTCTTTTCTCGCCCAGAGTAACAAGGTACCCTTCCCCTCCGGTTGCGGGGGGTGAGGTCAGAGAAGGCTGAGTGAGATTGTCATACCTGCCAGGCGTTATCAAGCCTCATCCTAACCCCACTGTCAGTGGAGAATATGTGGGGTACCTGGACTTCCAACCCCACCTGCTCCACCTTTGTGCTGTGTTAGTATCAGAGGAGGCCTAGTGGAGAGTCAGGACTCTGACCACTGCCTGGCAGTAAGGAGCCCAACCATCTCCCCTTGGTGTCAGTGAAGGCCATGTGGGGAACAGTAACAAGGCAAATCTCTCCTTCCTAACCAGGAGGAGGGCTAACAGTACTCCTATCTCTGCCCAGCAGTAAGGAGGTTCTCCTACCCCCTGGGGTGTCAGTGGAGGCCGAGGAGGGAATCTGGACTTACACCTACATCTAGAAGTATTGAGACACTCCCTTTGTCTCACCAGCGCAAAGCCAGAAGAAGCCTGATAAAACAGAAGACTTAAATAAATTCGTCTCGTAACACCCCAAATGTCCAAGATTCAATTAAAAATCAACAGATTCCATTGAGATGACATTGATGTTAAAATCATATCTGAAAAGGATTTTAAAGCAGCTATCATAAAAATGCTTCAATAAGCAATCACAAACATTCCGAAACAATTGGAAAAATAAGTCTCAGTGAAGAAAAAGAAGAACCAAACAGAAATTTTAGGATTGAAAAATACGATAAAAAAACCCAAGAGAAAGGAAAGCATATGTCCATACATATACTTGTACACAAATGTTCATAGCAGTCTTATTCATAAGAGCCAAAATGTTGAAATGACCCAAATGTCTATCAACTGGATAGAGTGTGGTACATCCATACAATGGAATATTACTTGGTCAGAAAAAGGAATGAAGTACTGATATATGCTATGTGGATAAACCCTGAAAATATTAGGCTAACTGAAATGAGCTCATCACAAAAGGCCACATATTATATGATTCAGCTTATCTTAAATATCCAGAATAGGCAACTACATATACAGAAAGTAGATTAGTGGTTGCCTAGTGCTGAAGGGTGTGAGGATGGGGAAATTAGGGGTATGTGATTGCTACTGGGTATGGAGTTTCTTGTGGGGCATAAGGATGACGTTCTAAAATTGATTATGGTGATAGTTGCACAATTCTGTGAATATACTAGAAACCAGTGAATTGTACACTTTGAACAAGAGAACTGCATGTGTTATGGGTTGAATTGTGTACCATACCAAAAAAAATATGTTGGAGTCCTAACCCCTAGTAGCTCAGAATGTGGCCCTATTTGGAGAAAGGGTCTTTAGAGGTGATCAAGTTAAAATGAGGTCATCAAGGTGGGCCCTAATCCAATATGACTAGTATCCTTATTATAAAGGGGAAATTTGAACACAGAGACAGCCATGTATGGAGGGTGAAGATGTTCATCTACAAGCCAAAATGAGAAGCCTTGAACAGACTTCCCTCAAAGCCTGTACAAGAAGCCAACACTGCTGAACCTTGATTCTCAGACTTGGTAGCCTCCAGATGGCGATAAAATACATTTCTGTTAAGTTTAAGTCATTCCCAGTTTGTGGAATTTACAGCAGCCCTAGCAAACTAAAACAGCATGTGAATTATACCTCAATCAAGTTGCTACCAAAAAATCAAAACAATATGCTGTCTACAAGAAACTCATTTCAAATATAATGACATAGGTTGAAAGTAAAAGCTATTCTAGACAGTTGCAATAGTATGGTTAACAAAAGAAACAAAATCCTAGCCCTCATGGAACTTACATTCTAGCGGAGTAGATGAGTGTGCCAAACAGTGTGGGTCAGGTGGCTGGGCAAAGGCAGCTAACCAAGCAAGGTTTCATCTACATTTACATTTCCAGGGCAGAGATAAGAAAAAGAGTTCCTGAAGGAGACAGAAAAAGAATTGTGTGGTCACAAAAATCAAGGAATGGAAGGGACTGGGTCAAATGCAAATGTTGAAGTTAGTAAAAGTCAAGTTCATGGAACTTGGCAATTACGTGCACATTTTGACATCAGCAAGAATCATTTCAGGAGTGTGATGGCAACTAAGATTCCATCATGTCAGCTACTTGCCAGCATGCTCAAAATATTCTTTCTTTCTTCTGTTGCACCCACTTGACAAAAACTCAACTCTGAGTAGGCTTTACCAATGAGCAGTGTTGAAGAATAGTCCTCCAGACGGATGCCACTGTAAGTCCATGGTGTCCAACTCACTGCTGTTCTTTTCTAGTCCATTCTTTCCCATTCTCTAGGACCACCATTTCAAACCATTTCTGCTGTCTTTGTACCTACCTCCATTCTCAGCCCCCGCCCCTCCACTTCTGGAACTTGCCACATCACTTGGTTCTCAAAGATGTGAGAGCAAAACCATTAGGTGAAAACTTTAAACCCTCTGCTACCCAAATGACACACATGCCCATGTCCATGCCCATTCCTTCATCTGCCTGTGATATGGATGCCAGCTTCCCTCCTTAGGAACCTAGGTGTACCAATGATCTTGGCCAACTCCTCCTGCACCACTGCATTTCACCTCCCCCTCTCTCCTGATTCTACCCCACTATCCTAATTAGCATTTAAATGAGATGCAAGTTTCTCCTGCCTTCAAAAAAAAATCCCTCAACCACACGTAATTCTATTGCTACAGCCTCACCCTTCGTCACAGCCAATTTTTGAGTTATTTGCACTTGCTCACTTCATTACTCTGCAGTCCTCATCCCACTGCAACCTAGATTTACCCTCACCAATGCACTGAAAAAGGAAGATATAGATTACCATAATTCCTAAATTCGAGTATGCATATTCATCCTCCACCACATTTTAATAGACTACCTCTTATGATCAATATGATTGAAAGCAATGGGCCACAGTTTAGATTTTTCTTTGTATATGTAAAGATACCTTAGATTCAATCAAATATGGTGTTTCTGAAATTAAAATTTTTTTCTAAATAGGTACTTTTTATATTGTATGAGAGTTTTTTTTGTGGTACGAGGGCCTCTCAGTGTTGTGTCCTCTCCTGTTGCGGAGCACAGGCTCCGGACACGCAGGCTCAGCGGCCATGGCTCACGGGCCCAGCTGCTTTGCGGCATGTGAGATCTTCCCGGACTGGGGCGCGAACCCGTGTCCCCTGCATCGGCAGGCGGACTCTCAACCACTGCGCCACCAGGGAAGCCCGTGTGAGAGCTTTTAGCTTCACTAAACACCCTGAAATACATTCTTTTGGCCTCTGTTGTAGCTCAGCTACTCCTTCTCAATCCCCTGTGTTCCTTGTCTAGTTCTCTTCTTTCCTCACTCATCAACTTCTTTGGATGAGCTCTTACACTACCATGGTTTCAGTACTACCCATATGTTATAGGACAAGCCTGTAGCTGGTCCAATGTCATGTGGGCATGACTTCAGAGACATCAAATTAACTGATTCTTGTTCCAGTTACAAAGTAGAGTCCAATAATGACTTAGGTGAAATTGTTAGCCTTGAGAGACTAAAGATGATAAATTAGAATGTTTACACCTACAGTTGTATTGCATAACTCAGAGCAGTAGAGCTGACCCAGATGACTTGGTCCTTAGTACAAAATACAGAGGTTACATGCAGAATTTCTCCAGCCTTACATATACAGTAGGCTGAGTCTACGAGGGGTCACTTAGGCCTTCAGGTTTAATAAAACACCTACTCGCACATTATTGTCCCCACTGTGCATTGCCCTACCAATTCCCCATTCCAGGCCCTTGCCCCTGAGATTTCAGAGTCTATTAGGTCAGTTTGCTGACTTCCTCTGAAATCCCCAGCATCTTTCATCCATCTGCCTCCTCGTTTCCCTCCCTTGTGAATGCCTGCTGCTCAGGTATCAAGTGATTTCCACAGTCAGCGTAAGTCAAATACAAAGGACGATCCACCATTTCTTCATTCACAAATATTTATTGAGCACCTACTATGCGCCACACCATGTTAGGCTCTGGGATGCAAGTGAAATAAGATATCACCCCTGCCCTCATGGAGCTTACAATCTAGCAGGGGAAACAGACAATACACAGTAAACTAATACATAAAATAAACACAGGTTGTGCTATCTGCCATATAGGATATAAACAGTGGTAAGATTAGAATAGTTAGGAAACACCTCCTTTTTAGATAGAATGGTCAAGGAAGGCCTCTCTGAGAAGGTAGTTAAAAACTGGGTATGAAGCCTGGCTCCCCGCTTACGATCTACATGACCTTAGGCAAGTCACTTACCCTCTCAGAATCTGTTTCCACATTTGTAGAATGGAGATAATCGTATCAAACTCAAGAAACGCTCATTACTGTGAATGACCATGAAAACTCAATGACTTCTTGCTATTTTACAAGGCTTTTCATACCTTACATACTTCTCTTAATATTACTTAGCAAATTTCTAGCTATCCTGAACATTCTTAGTTCTCTATCTGTGTGCTCCTATAGCACCCTGTACCTTTTACCACTGCACTGTAATCTCCCTATTCACTTATCTGTATATTCTACTGGGTCTGAGGACATGTTGAAGGCTGTGATAATGAAGGAGTCTAAGTTGGACAAGAAGTACAAAGAAAACAAAGGGTTAAACAGTGGTAGGGAGTTTCAATGGAAGAAAATGTTGAAGGTGAGGTAACCAAAAATCTCACTGGCCAGGGCGTTGGATCATCCACCAGAACACTGAAGATACTGAGAATACGAAAGAATCGGAGATGGCAAAGCGTGCTGTGAGTTAGGAAGTGAGGCCTTCAGGAAATCAAAGGAGTGATCAGTGGCAAGAGTAGAGGTAACTGATAGTATAACTTCTTGGCATAGGCTGCAAAAGGGGCAGATTTTTGTCAGAAGCTTTGGGAGAAATTATTTAGACTTTACAATAGAGAGCAAGGGCAGCAACCACCATCTCCTGAGATACATGGAGTGTGGACGCAGCCCACACTGGTGAGAGCTCCAGGCTACGGCAGGCCTTCAGGTGACAGCCGAACTGGTTAAGGCAAGGCAGTCAAGAGAAAAATCAAAAGAACGACATGCAGCCAAGCATGGATTAGGGAGGAGAGCGGGAGGGTAGGCAATTGGGAGTGACTAGAATACATATAGAAGGGAGACAAGTGAAGGTGAAAACGGAGGACAAGGGAAGTTTGCACTTACGACTGCAGAACAGATAAGCTTCTTGGACACTCCCTTTCTGAAATCTCACCCTTCCCATCAAACTCACCACTGTCTCCCCTAAATGACTAACGTCCAGTCTAACTGCCTCCTGTCTCGTAATATCACCATTATCCTGGTTACCCAGGCTTGAGAAATGGACTCAGCCCTTACTCCTATAACCACTCAGACACTGAATCTTGAGTCTTCCTTTGAAATGGCTCCAGCACCCCCTCCTTCCTTATTCCTGTGGCCATCACCTGAAATCAGTTCTCATAATTTTACGTCTAGATTACCGTATCAGTCTCCCAAATAGCCTACCTAATTAGTGTCACTTCAGTTTAGTCAGAAGGCTTTGGAGGTACGTCTGTTTCAGGCTGCCAAGTCCACTGCGAAATTTACGTTTCTTCCTTTGCAAAACAGAGACAATACTACTTTCCTTTGAAGGACCATGGTAAGGAATGTGACATTTTTGTAAGGTTCTTAGCATGTCTGTTAGTAGGTAAGAATTCCTGAGCTTTGAAAACTTGATTATAACCCTTTTGAAGTATGGGACCAGATCTTTTATACTACTCTACCCCACATACACTTACAAAACACGTTGAATATTTGTTGAATAGTTTGATGAAGGCCAAAATAAGAGGGATATTTTACAACACAACAACACTCTTCTTCACATAAAAAGAGTTGAGCTTTGAGAACACAAAAGCAGCCTTCAAATCCATTCAAAAAGAAAAAGCAGCCTGGGAAATGTGGTATGCCAATCAAGAAAATAATACCTTGAGCATCCGAAGATAGCAATCTGTTTTTCTTTCCCCAGAGCGGCCCTGAGAACACCAATATGGGACTGAAAACACAAAAAGACAAAGTGAAAAAGCAAAGCTTAGCTCTGCTTTTGTTGTTTCAGCCTTACCACTCTTCCAGTTTGGTTTGGACTGCCTCTGGCTCAGAAGATCCTACTGGCTTTGGGGAGCTCAGAAAGGCCAAAATGGAGCCTACAGGAAGAGGAAAAAAAAGAGAGCTGGCTACCAAGGGCTGGCCCAAGGCACAAAAGATTTAAGAAAAGGCAAGATTTTCTAACTAAAAACAGAAAATGTAGTGTAACAATGGGCTACTTCATAGTGCAAGTAAAACTATGTAAAAAATCATTTGGATATCCTTATGTAGGTGTTTCTGGAACATATCAGATACATATATTTGAAACTGAGACATTCCAGGAAAGTCTGTGCCCATTATCTCCAAATCAGTTTCCCCAGCTCACCAAGGTCAGAAGGTGGAGGGTCTTAATGCAGATGTCTGCATAGAGCTAAATAGCACATATTCTTGGAAACTATGGTTAGACAGTTCTTCTCATACCAAATGGTTACAGTATAACTTAGTAAAACCACTTGGAAAAATGACAGGAATCAAAAACTACAAAGTATTTACATCCTTGACTCAGAAATTCACCTCTAGGAATTTATTCTAAGGAAATCATTTATGCACAAAGACATGAACTGTAACACTGCATCATGAGATGCAACCTAAAATGTCCAACAGGGAAAGGTAACAGGAAGCATGGCACATCCATACAGAATAGTTTTTAATGACATGGAATAATGCCTGAAGATTGAGAAAAAAATCAAGGCACAAATTATACCGAGAATGAATGAAACTATGTAAAATCGCAGACAAGTAGCTAAAAGACTGGCAAGAAATATGCAAAAACAGTAAAGTGCCCTTTTCCCCTTTTCTGTATTGTCTAGATTTCCCGCAATAAGCATGTATTACTAAACATAAACAGAAAAAAACCATTATTGAGTCAGGCAAGCATTAAAGAATGGGCATTTATATTTAGCCTAATCTGTTTCTCCTAGGAATTGGAGCGTGGTTCTTAACAACAAAAAAGCAGGGGCTTACAAACCAGTCATTCTTAAAAAAGCAGAGGAAGTATTAAATTCTTTCCACAAGTTTCACCATATTCATGTAGAACTGCAGCAGAAAAGATGGTGAATCAGGTTCAGACATCAATCACCAACCTAAATGACAACTCCATGCTCCCACAAGACACAGATCCACGGTCACAAAATACAATGTCAGACCGAAGTTTAAATGGCATACTGCTCTACATTTTCCAAGATGAAAAAGATTAGGAAAACAAAAGCATTTACTTGGGGGTGGGGGAGAGTTTTTTTTTTTTTTTACACCCATTGGGGGCTAGAGAGAAATGAAAGACAAAGCTGAGAACTAATGCTTTATAAAATTCAACTTTACTTAAAAAGACAAAATGTAACAATAAATACTTTTTTGGCAGAAGAAAAGCAGACAACTCAGTTACTAAATGACGGATGTCCAAGACTCGTCTGAAGGCAGAATGGTTCAAAGGTCAGAATCCAAAGTCAGAATAGTCTCTGTTGAATATCATTCATCTAAAATCCAACATCTTACCTTTCTTCAAATTCTTTAAGTGCCTACCCTAGGGAAACTTGTTTTATACCAAGAGTTATGGATCTCCTTATTTATACTCACACTCTTTCCCCAAATCATGATTTTCATTCTAGCTTTCCTGATTCTACTGTTTTGTTTGGCCTTTATAATTATTCCATGACAGATGCAAAGAATTTATACCTTCTGGGCAGAAATGGAAACAGAATCCTAAAGCGGCTCACCTAAGGGTCAGAAAGTCAGTGAATGTAAGCAGACCTTAGGTGTGAAGCTACATTCAGCACCCATTACATTGTCACGAGTTACCAAAGCAAGGAAATCCTTTAACATTTCTATGTGAATAAAGATAAAAATACAGGTTGGCTAAGTGTTTGTAAGAGACTAATAACTGCAGTTCCTTTCCTTGAACATAGTCACTGGTTGGCTGACATCTAAGTAACAGCTATAGATGACCTCCTCTGAGACTGAATTATACTTGGTTGAGCAGGTATCTGGACTAGTAAAAGAAACTGCTACGAAATCAGAGCCTCAATAAAAAATATTTAGTGACCATTCTAAAAAAAGGACAGTGGCTTAATAAGCATGTTGTTGTCACAGGGCCAAAAGCATAAAGAAAAGTACTCACCTTCAAATATACATACACAAAAGTCTCAATTTTAAGATTATAAACTTAAAAGTATATTTTAAAAAATGTTAGTCGCCTGTATGAGATAAATTAAAAATTTATGTAATTCAGTGTAAAGCACCAAAAATGAACAATAAAACTGTTCACATAAAACAGTGAAAAGGAAACAAAGCACAACTATAAAAGCACAGAGGTACCATTTACAAGAACCAAGTAAATAAACTAATTTCTATTAATTTTTTTCATTTACCTGATAAAACTGTTGGTTAAACTGGGGAGGGGAGGGTCTCTGAGCATCTAAAGGGTAACAAAATGGTAACAAATATACAGCATTTCTTTATTAACAAATTATACCACACAAATCAGGTTATTTTTTCTATCTGATTACAGAGTTAACAGAACTTGCATCCATATTTAGAGCAGCAACATAAAATTTTACTAGGAAGAAATTCTGTATCTGGACCAAAGGACTGTAACGTGGACGAAGAAGGTAAAACTGGCAACTATGATGCAACTACTGCAAGAAGATTCAGGTTCGTTTTCCATGCTTATAACTCTCCCAAAGGGATAATACATTAAGGGGATAATGCAGCCAAAGAAGGGATGATGTAGAAAATCACATGAAATTAAATGAGTACAAAAAGAGCACAGGGGCGGGGGCGGGGGCGGGGGGTGCGGCATGAGAACTTGAGAAGGTGTGAAAAACCAAGCAGTGACAAGTCAGCTCCCTGGAGTTGCACCAACCCAGATTGTTCCCTATCCTAACTGAAATTGGTGGACTCTTCATCTGGGCACTTCAGCTTGAGAAATCAGTTAGATTAATCATTTTTAACACAGGTTTATTTTTAAAGTAGATACAGCTTAAGAAGAGAAAGCTAAATATTAGGGAAGTATTAAGTCCTTCAGAACTCAAAATTCTGCAGCCAAATGAAAGCAAAGTATAAAATTTGGATAAAAATGTTTCTCTAAGGGTAAAACAGTTTTCTGAGAGATTTTAAAACCAAACACACAGTAAGAGAGTGGTTTTCAAAGTGGGTTTCAGGCCCATCCTCTCCTCTTCAAACCTTTCTTATATTCAAACATTTCTAATTCTGTTTTGTCTTTTGTGGCTTCAGGAAAGATTTCCTTTTAAAAAAATGAAAGGGAAATCTGATGCCATCCCCATCCCCTTGCTACTGTTTGTTCTTTAAGTTTGAGAATCACTGCTATGAGAAAAATGAGATCTAAAACATATTTTCTTTGTCAGTGTTACTAAACTGAAAAGTTTCAACACAGATCTGTACATTATCCTGTAAAATAAACGAGCAAAAGAAGTTCTTAGGAAGAAATCAAACTTTGCTATTCCCACCACCCCTAAATCTGTTCTTCCACTGCCTCCAACCTCTCAATATTTCTAGACAGTGTGAACAAAATTCTAACAAACATTCCAGCCCACACCTTAATCTAAAAACATTTCATTTGATGGCTGCAGGGAATTTTTTTTTTGAGAAGGTAAGCCCCCAATTTATAGAAATCTCTAGAATAAGAATGTATGATTACCAAAATAACACACATTACATCAGGGAAGACTCTGCATAGGGTTTCTTCAACATAATCACTAATAATAAAGAAAAGCCAAATCCCAGAACTTCACTCTGTATTCATCAGCACACAATACCAAAGTGTAAACAACAACCAGGGGAAAATGCTTAACACAAAGGCCATTTTTCTTTGATGGAATCGGGGAGAAAAGTGGAACTGCAGGAAGAAAAGTGGAACCCAAGCTTTGGCCACTTATCAAGACTTCATTACTTCAACGAAATAGAACAAATCTCCATGGAAAGGGCTCATTCGGCAAACGTAACTTCTTTCCATATATTTTTCCTTCACATCAGATTAAACAAAACTTGTCATTTCAGAATCACTGATTACATCTTTTTTTAATTAGAAAAAAGTTTACTTGAATATTTACATAACTTTATTGCTGTTTATTACAACAAAAAAAATTTTAACTGATTTGTAGAATCCAACCAGTATCATATGAAATTGAAATCCATCTCTCAAGAAGATGCAGTTACAGCTGAATGTATCTGATGCTCAGAGTACAGCATGAATAAGAAAAATCCTTGCATGTCATGTGGTTCTTGCTGCAGTCATCTGTGTTCATCTCTCAGAAGGCAAAAGAATCCATTTGACACTTCAATAAATATCAAAGTAATCGTTACCAAAAAAAATAGCTTCCACGGACCAGAGATCCAAGAAACAGCAGTTTTAATGAATGATTCCTAGAATCGAGTGAGTCCTCCTTTAGTCCAATGAGATGATGTCAGGAATGTTACTTCCACTGCTGGTTATGACCCCTGTATCACTCCTGCTGCTGGATGAACTAACATGAGTACTGCTTTCATGGGGGCTGGTGGTGGTGACAGACGTACTGCTTGCTGTTAAGGGTGAGGTGAGACTATCCAAAAACATAGGAGGACAGTACTGCTTGAAACAAACAATGATGTCGATGAGGAAGAGGCTACATTGATTTTAAATATAGAGACTAGAAATTGTTAGATATGCACAAGTGATAGCCACATATTTAAATCTCAGTGGGACTTAAAAAATTCTCAAAACTTCACATCTTTGTATGGAAGGTGGCATGAATTTTAACATTTTACATTATTTTGTGAGTGCAGCATATTCCTGATTGTCTCAAAACTCACAGAATTTGTGACCAAATATGTAGTAGTACAAAAATGTCAACAATAACTAAAGTTATTTAATACTAAATATTGGCCCCAAAATTATGACTCATACTTAATCTCAAAAAGAATTTGCTCACTAAATGTATTTATACCAGATTTAAAACACACTGTAAAAGGCTAATAAACTTATTTTTAATGGTGTTAAGAAAAATGCTAATGCAAAATTCAATAATTCTCTCAAAATTTAGTATTAATCAGACCCTTAAGGCATAATGTTAAGACTGATCAGCGGGAAGGCAGCATCTGACTCCTTTGTACATACACGTAACAGAACCTGTGTAATTAGAAGATAGCATACATTCTAACATAGAGACTACATGGTAGCTAACTACCACGGGATGCTCAGAAAGAGAGTCATCTCAGGTACTCACAAAATTTTGGAATAAATCTTAAAGGAAATCTAATCTAATCTAATTTCCTTTGAGATGCTTGCTTGACACCCCCTTCCAACTGTTCAAATTTCTGGTTTCTTTAACATCTTAGTTGCTGATTCCCAAACTAATTCCGACCTGAATTTAGTGCTCTAATATTGACCTGGAGGAACAGAGGGAGACAAGAGCTAAAAGCTTTATATCACCATAGAATATTTTATGTGAGAGACAACTGCACTGACTTGAGTGAGTTAAGTGAGGTCCAGTATACATTACAAAAGAGGTCCTAAGCCTGTGTTTAGATTGACTGTATGAAGGAAGATCAGTAAGGATATCCGATCAATATTATCAATTCTATATATTATTCAGCCTATCATCAGAGATATTAAAAACAGAAATTTAAAACTGAAGTTGTTTAGACTACATGATCTTCTAAAAGACCATAAAATGGGAACAACGGCCCCAGGTTTAAGGCTGCCAGTCAGTGGAAGGGCAACAACTAAACTTCAGGGTGCCTTTTAAAAAAGTAACTTAATGTTTAGGATGGACAATTGTCTTGGTTCATCAACAAAACGAATGCCAGGCACAAAGACATTCAAGGGGAGTTCTTAAAGAGCTTCTAAGAACCTCTAAAGAGAGTTGCATTGTCAGGTATTAAACTTCTTTAAAATCAATTTCTAATTTTCCACTAAAATTGAGCCAAGAATCTGGAAAAAGCCCAGAAAGTTAACATTTTATTTCTACTACCTCTGAGGGAGTTTTTGACCACCTAGGAGTAAAAAGGTACCCTTCTTGATTTGTATAATGAATGCTAGATACTACAGTCCTGCTATCAATAGCCTCTACATCTTGAAATCTTACAATACTCAGGTTGCAGCCAATCTAACTCTGTAGCCTTTATGTGTAATTTGAACACATCTGCATAAGGATAACAGGGATTAAGGGGGCAATGTGGAGGTAAAGTAGAACAAATCTAAGGATTCAAGGAAAACTGAAAGCACAACCTCACCCTTCATTTGGCTTAGCAACAAGTTAGCCTGACACCAAGCATGCTAAATAGCCCTATAAAATCAAAATCCTCTAGGTTAAAAGATTTTTTAAAAAAGGATGATTCACATTAAAAACAGTAATACTTTAAGCCTGAAGAATCTATTTCCTTAAAAAACAGACAGATATTTTGCTATAGAATCTACTGCTGTAACAAAGTCAACTCAGGGTGAGAAGAAGAAACTCCTCATTCTGTGCCTGTTACCTTGGGCCCAAATTTCCAGTGCTGTTTATGTGATCAAATACAGAGTACTGAACCAGGAAGCTGATACAAGACCTGTGGTTAGCTGATTCTGAGCAGCCTACAAAGCAGTGGTGCATGGCTCGTCCTCTATCCCTCCCTACTCTGAACACTTCTCTCAAAGTCTCTTTCTCTGTTTTGCTCTTCCCTTCAGCTTTTCCCATGCCTTTTCCTCCTCTGCTCTGCCTCTGCTATAAGCCTTATCAGTGGAGTCCACACTCATTGCAAGGTCTTCATGTTGGGACGCTGGGATACTAGAGTTTCTTATCTCTGACAAAGAAAACAGGAATGACTGGTTTATAGCAATTTTAGATTAGGGCATCTCCAAAGTCTGAATCTGACTGCCTTTAAAAACAAGGAAGAATCAAGCTAATGATTCAGTCTGTTTAATCAGCATCAGCTATTTTCTATGTATAGAGCAAGTGTTTTACAACTTGTCTCTATAAGGTTTTAACTTCCAGTCATTGAGCACTGCTTCCCCTCATTTTAATCACTCAAATGCTCGTAAGAAATGCCAACTGATTATATTAAACTAAATAAAATATAATTTAAACTTCCAGTATTAAAGGCCAAAATATAATAAACTGAGAACTAGCAGCTTCATCCCTCCAAGTAAAATTGTGAAATATTTATATAGTATTTCCTTTCCATCAATTTAAGTAACTGAGAGTTGACTGTCCTGATTTTATGCAACTGGTCATTTTTAGTTAGTATGACACAACCAACAATCAAATACAAATTAGTTGCTTAAATTCAGGATACATACCTGGGGATCAACTGGAATAAGGGAAAGAAAATCCAAACCTAAAACAAAAATGTTCTGTTAATAGTTGTCTCATATGTTGGAGACAAGAATTATTTCCCTAAATCATTTTTTATTATCTTAAGTCATAAAACATTTGGGTTAAGGTCTTACCATTCTGCCATAGGGAAGGTCTATACCACAATCAGGATATTTATGTGGATAAAACCCAAAAATGAACATATTTCCTAACAAAACAACTAGAAAAACCACCTCCCAGAGACTTAAAGGGGGCAGTCCAAAATTTTTCAGATAAATAGGACTAGTCAAAGCAAACTTTCCCCCTTTATCACTTAGCAGAATGAGAAGCAATAAAATGAAAAAATGACGATCTGGATTCGGACCATTAAAAAACCATACTTAAGACTCTTAAGGTACTTCACATTTATTTTTTAGAAATACACCACACTGAGCTTCATCTAAAATATCACTTCTTAGGCAGATAAATGTCTATTTCATGGACAGCTCTGTTCCCCGGTTCCCACAACAAGAGTAGCAGTACACAGTTCAACGTGCTGCACAAAGCAAGCACCTGCTAACTGCTGCTCACTAACAAGCTAAATCTTACCAAGGTTTGCTGGGTTATAAGCTAATGCAGTTTTCTAAACCAAAGCTTTGGGATTCTCCAGTTATGCTTTTGAAATAGAACTGTGGTAAAACGTTGCCCAGTAATACCATTTTGAAATATTAAAGTTATAACAATAAATAATAAAATATTTCAGGTCTGAAAAATCTAGCAATAAACTTCAAGGTCAGTCCCCATAGACCTCTGTTTGACTAAATTTCAAAACATTAAAAAAAAATAAAAAATCACATATCAGGTGTACGTTACTAAGACGTGCCAATTTCTATCCATTCTGCGAATTTTTATATGCTGGTATTCAATGTCACCTCAAGTATAATAATCATACAGAGTGTACTCTAATACTAGACTGTTACTCTAAAGAGAGAATATTAGTGGGAAATATTTAAAATACTTAATAACCAGTATGAAAAATTTATAAATCAAAATGTTAAAGTATATTTATTCCCTGATAATCTCTAAATAAGGGTATGATAAAAATACTTATCAAGTAATACAAGCTGTAGCACCAATCATTTGAAAGAAGTCATTTAATTTCTAAAGCATTTTTGAAAACTGCTGGTATTTTTCATTTCATATGCCTATCACTAGCTATATGATACAGCAAGGTTTGGGCCAACACTGGAATCACAACAAACTTTTCCAAGGAGCTCCCCATTAAACTGATACTAAGTAGGTAACATATCTCAATAAGCAAAGAGTTTCTCTTCACACTAATGATACTGTCCAGTAAATCCTCTCTCTGCTTCAGCTGAACAGTAATTCACAATTTGTCTAGCCCTTATAACACCTTCTGAGAGTTTTATACATTCAACATTTCTATTATGGACTACGTCACAAAAAGAGTTTATTTGCATATCATTTTATTGGTTTAATTGTATTAATTTTGTTTTGCTTCAAATGGTATATAACATTATTTATATAATAACTTCTGCTTTTAAAAGCTTATTTAATTTCAAATATTCAATCACTTTTAATGTTTGTTGAATAACTCAGTCCATTTGAATAACAAAATTTCTTTATAAAGCTACAGAAAGTATTGCTATTTCTGTTGGAATATTGTGTATTGAAGCCAAATCACTCAAAATGCTCATTTTCTAAAGTTTATTCCCATTTTGTAACTTCAGTTTAAATAAATACACAGGCTTGATATAATTTTCAAGCTGCTTTTGTAGTTCTAGCACTGGAGACTGCCCATCGAGGAGGTGCCAAGTGTCTCCATATTTTCATTATTTCAATTCCCATCTCTTCAGATGTACTGCAATTCTCTTTGATGATTATTTCATGTGTGCTAGTAGATATATAGTCTACTGATAAAACATTTTAAGAGATTTGTTTGATCTGTATCTTTTGACACCTCATCCAGGGATAACTGAATATGGTAACTTATACAATGCCATAATAAAATGTCTAGAAACTTTTCTGAAATTTTGGTTGAAACCCATTGTCTCCCTAGCATTACACAGATGCTGTATACACAAAATTCAATAATGTTTTTAATGTAAATATTTCTCACTGAAACCATTTTTCTCAAACAGTAACAATGAAGTTCGATATAGTATTTCAGATGTTATTCCTATTAAAAAAAGATTACAAACAATGTCTTGCAATTCTTTGTAAGTACAGACTATTAAAACCCTTACATGAAATAGATGATGTTTCATGAACAGTGATCAAATGTTATTGCCTTATTTTCTAAGTTTAGTAAAATGCTGTTTTCTTATTTCACCGTAAGTTTGAACTGCAATGATATGTTGTACTGACGTATTTTTAGGCCCTCCTAAGTATTCCACAGTTGAAAATGCTCATCTTTAACTAAAAAGCAGGCAGTGCTAAAAATTCTGATGGTACATTCTAAATGCTTTTGTCAATACTGATAAAATTGTCGTTTTAGATTTTAAATGCTTCTTCATGTGAAACTGACTCTGTATATCTTATTAATAACAACACATTCTCCTTACTTGAGCCATGAACTTTAACAAAACATAACTCCTACATGATTAAATATGTAAATGTTTAGCACTTTCAAATTTTAATGATACAACTTTTGAGCACTATTCCCACCTGACAAATATGGCACTAGCAATAATAAGGCAGTCATATTTTTTCATGAAATAATCAAGCTGTTTTCCATTCCATAAATACAAATTATTTATTTTGCATTCACTGTTGCACAGTATCAGAAGATGTTCCAAGCTGCAGTTCATTATTAATATCATTTCTTCTTTGTTCTCCTGCAGATTCAGAAGATTCATGTTTATGATGTTTAAAAGGAATGTTAAGAAATGTATTAAAAGTCTGTCATCTCTCCATTCTTAGTGTTCTATTTAATATTTTATTATAAATTATTAAACTTATAAATATCAAAACTCTGTACAGTATGACTAATTACATAAAAATTATGCACAAAAAATCCCCAAAGTAATTACTAATTACAAAAGAGCATATTAACAGTAAAACCAAAGTAAAAACTAAACTACTTAGAGGTAGTAACTGCTACATAATTCATAGATGACGGTAAACTGGTAACTCTTCTGAAGTACAACAGTTCCTATTCTATTCTGTTTATCAACTGATAAGAAAGCCTTTCAACATTTTAATAATTAGTATCACTATATTGGCTTATATTGGCTAAATATCAGCCCTGGATATTAGTCTTAGTTCCTTAATGTCAGCTTGAAATGCATTTTATGAAATACACAGTTAACATATTTTACTGTTTTTCTCAAATCTGTACATTTTATAAAGTAAATAGGCTGACTTTATGCCCAAATTTTGAAATAATATAAATTCCCTGAAATTAAAAATTCATCCAAACTCACATAACTCAAAAACTAACAGGGCAAGTGATTTGTACATTGTAACTATTCTATCGCTAAATGGCCAGAGTCACTTAGTAAAAACAGAGAACGTTCATTATCTTTTTTCAGGATTTTTAATTCAAGATCTTTAGGAAACAAATCCTTCTGGAATGCTTGTTTGTAAGATGACATGTGGACACTCTTCAACTTCATTTGAAACTAGCCACAGTTAAAGCAAAACATGGCGGTAAGGAATTAAGACTCTCTGACTTTCCATCTTTCTTAGGACCATGAAACCTCACCTGTAACTCAGCATCAAGCTTTGTATCAACAAATACTCTATAATTGGTGCTAGCTGGGTTTACAAACAATTTTTTAAAATACCAATTCCCAAAGTACATGTGGAGTAAACACATTTAAGAAGCAAAAGGTACCTAACATTTTTTTTGATGGATACTATTTTTAGTCTACTCTTTTCCATTGAATTTTATTCAAACTGAATAAATGCTGAACAAATTTCAAGTGACAAAATTACACTGGGGCAGAGTACACAACTATCAACTTTTTCAACAACACAAACTCTGCCCAACAGAATATACACTGTGCTTAAAAATAAAGACCTTACTAAGAGGGGCAAGAAGAATAAATCATAGGTCAAAATTAATTTCCTAAATCCAGAAAATTAACAGGAGGAGGTGACTGTATTCCACTAAAAGGGCCCTTCAAAGAGAAGGGAAGTCATGAATTTAAGAGTCACTGGTACTAACTTGCTCAAATTTGATCGACCAAAAAATGTCTGCAAAAACAATGGCTATGTAGGGAGAGAAAAAGAGGGAGGGAGGAAAAAGCTTTAATTTTATAGTAGGGCCTTGGCTGCATACGTCTTGGTACTAAGGTTATTCAAGCAGCCTTGAAGCTTTTAACTGTTGAGTTAACATACATATAAAAGATATCCCTCAATATTAGGCAGAGCTCTAGGGAAACAGCAGGTAGATCCTATTTTTACAGGGCAAAGCTGGTAGGCAACACTGACCTCACAGTACACCAGTATATTCTGAAGTTGTGATGGGATACCAAGAAGTGATGGGCTACTAAAAAAAGTATGAGAAAACAGTCTCCCTAACCTGTGAAGCTTCCATGATAAACGAAGAAAGAGTCTCCCAGTATAAATTCTCTATGAGGAAGAATAAATTCTGTAAAATTTTCCTACTATATTTCCTCTCATCAAAATCTACAGATTGCTCTATAGTTAAAATGATAGGAACTGAATGTGATATATTTAAAACAGATACTACCTTTACAGGAAGGCTTTCCTTAGCAATTTCCTTAGCATTTCTATTTAAGATATTTAAATTATATTTGCTCCACAGATTAAGATAAAAAGAAATGGTAAAACTTGATAAAAAAACAAAACACCTCTTCACATACCTGGCAAATCTGATGACATGCTTGATATTGGCGTGTGGTGGAATGGTACTGAGTAGTCTGTTAATGAAGGCGGAATAGCAGCAGGATCAACCGAAGTCACACTGGGCACCCTTACAGAAGATGGCTGATACATGAGAACCCTGTTTTAAATAGCACGGGAAATTACAAACAATCTGGCTGTTAGTTCACAGGAGAGAAGGGCTGTACCACTGGGCATTGTCAGTCGTTAAGTTCACTAAGTTTCCAAACAACTATACGGCAGCTACTCACTACACAGTACTCCACTCACTCTCCTCTTTCATAACAGTCTTCACTTTAACATGAACACATGTTGGCTCTCAACAGCAGCTGTGACATAAGAGCACAGGTGGGGCTTCCCTGGTAGCGCAGTGGTTGAGAGTCCGCCTGCCGATGCGGGGGACACGGGTTCGTGCCCCGGTCCGGGAAGATCCCACATGCCGCGAAGCGGCTGGGCCCGTGAGCCATGGTCGCTGAGCCTGCGCGTCCGGAGCCTGTGCTCCGCAACGGGAGAGGCCACAGCAGTGAGAGGCATACCGCAAAAAAAAAAAAAAAAAAAAAAAGAGCAAGGTGGCGTTAAAACATAATGGACAGTGCTGGAGCAATACATAAAACTTTGATCCACAAACAGGAATATACTCTACATAATGATTTTATTAATGTATATGTAACATGTATGTGAATATTAGTAATTTTATATATAAAGAAATTTAGAAATAAAATAGAAGACTCCTAAGATTTGATTAAAATCAGAGTACCTTTATGAGTGAAGCTACTTACTATAGCTTAAGCATGATTTCTTCCATTCTAATGTGAACTGTATTAATTATTAGCGATCTTATCTGGGAATCACCCAAGCAAAGATAGCCAGTCCTAAAGCCAGCCAGCCTGATAACAACAGGCAGCAATCAGAAATTAGAATAAGACAACTACTCAGGATTTCAGACATAATATCCAGAAATAAAAACACTGGCTACCATGATACCATCTACTCTTCTAAGAGGGCTTACGACTTTGAAATTCGCTGTTCATGCTATGAAAAACACAAATTAAATACACTTAAGATATACTTTATTACTGGTATTTATACATGTACGTATACACACTATATATATAATAATAATAACTTTATAATTTTAAGAAGCAGTATAGTTAAACATATTTTTGAAAAAGTTCAGGAAAAAAGAGAGATGATTTTGCATTCTTCCTACTTAACCTTCATTTTATCTTAGTCCAGGGTAAACAATTAGAAGTTCTCAAGAAAACATCTTGAACATATACAAGAAACTAAGCCATGTTACCGACCCTCTGGCTGATGGTGGCCACCTTTTTGTCCAGCATCTTAGTGAGGCTGCAGTGGTGGCACCTGCTCTCCGAGCTCTGCGATGCCACACAAGGATGACAAGAAAAAGATAGATGCTGGAAAGTCAGCCAAGAAAGACAAAGACCAAAGGCAAAATGTGGGACAAGCTCAATAACCTAGTCTTGTTTGACAAAGCCACATAAGACAAACTCTGTAAGAAAGTTCCTGACTATAAGCTTAAAACCCCAGCTGTTGTCTCTGAGAGACTGAAGATTCACAGTTCCCTGGCCAGGGCAGCCCTTCAGGAGCTGCTTAGTAAAGGACCCATTAAACCAGTTTCAAAGCACAGAGTTCAAATAATTTATACCAGAAACACCAAAGGTGGAGATGCCCCAGCTGCCAGTAAAGATGCATAAACAGGTCCCACCACTGTACCTTTTGAAAAGTAAAACTTTACTAAACTGAAAAAAAAAAAAAAAAAAAAAAAGGAGGGTGGGGGACGGGGACACAGGGACATTAGGTCATTAGGACATTACGGTCAGCATTCCAAAGCGCTGCCAGTAAACTAGCGTGAGCTTATTAAGAGAGGCACAGAGCTCTGTAGCTGGAAGGGACCACTACAAAGATGAAGCACAACTGACAGAAACAGTACAACCAACAAAGTTAGACTGAGATGACAAGTAGGACCTCTAGGTGTCCTTTCCCTTGGTTGAAACTTCCTGTTATTGCTCAGATTATTAAATACTAGTAATAAGAAATGATGACATATTTGGATGACATTCTTCATACTCTAAACAACTGACAAAACTATTTCATAACCTCAATTAAAAATCTCAAACCACTTAAATAATCACCACCTATTTAAACACTGGAGTCCCTCTAAAACCAGTTTCCATTATAACATGAGGCTCTTGTCTAGCTGTTATTCTGTACTATTTGTCAAAAATACAGATGTTGTTGGAAAGGAGGAAAATGAAGTCATCTTGAGAGGACACACATGGCTGTGCTGGCAACTGCTAGTCTCAGAAAAGCAAATAAATAACATAGGTCAGAGTTCAGGAATCTTAAACTGATCCATTTGGGAGGCAAAGGAAATATAACATGCTTGAGACGGTAACATAAGCCTCATATTTCAAAACACATTTTCCAGATGTAGATGAAGATGGACAAAAAGAGCAACCTGCCTCGGTTAGAATCAGAAGGTTTCTTGGCCTCCAGTGTTACCTGTCAACCTAAAACCACAAAGGTAGACTCCAGAGGGGGAAAGAGAAAACCTGAGATGAGCTCAAGTACATATGTTATATTAAAGCACATCTTTTTCTGGAGGTTTGAAGACACTGGTCCTCTACAAGGATGAAAGTAGACCAAAAAATCACCAAAAGTGTTTTCAAATTACAAATGATCCTACCTCCCACACAGGAATGTGTATCAGAAATTGGGGGATGGGAGATGGGGATAAGAAGGAAAATGACAGGGACTTCCCTGGTGGCACAGTGGTTAAGAATCCGCCTGCCAATGCAGAGGACACGGGTTCGAGCCCTGGTCCGGGAAGATCCCACATGCCGCGGAGCAACTAAGCTAATGCACCACAACTACTGAGCCTGCGCTCTAGAGCCCGTGAGCCACAACTACCAAAGCCCGCGTGCCTAGAGCCCATGCTCCGCAACAAAAGAAGCCATCACAAGGAGAAGCCCTCGCACCACAACAAAGAATAGCCCCCGCTCACCGCAACTAGAGAAAGCCTGCGTGCAGCAATCAACACCCAACACAGCCATAAACGAATGAATGAATGAATGAATGAATGAAGACACTGGTATATGTTAGTACTAAGGAGGGGGTTTAAAAAGTGGCTCTGATTATTATGGTTGTTTCACAGTATTAATATCTTAATCATATATATATTTTTTAAGATGCAAGCTTTTGAAGAAGACCTATATGTGTGTGTGTGTGTTTGTATACATATATATGTATGTGTGTGCATATATATACACACATACTATATACACACATACATATGATTTCATTTATTTTAAAAAGTTCCTACT
Source organism: Pseudorca crassidens (assembly GCF_039906515.1). Classification (NCBI taxonomy): domain Eukaryota; kingdom Metazoa; phylum Chordata; class Mammalia; order Artiodactyla; family Delphinidae; genus Pseudorca; species Pseudorca crassidens. Next base: position 26,962,959 of record NC_090307.1, on the reverse strand, counting down.
TAAAGGTACATTTAATCTATCACTTTTTCTCTGACATTGAAAGAAATGAAAAGAAAAATTTCAAGTTTACAAGAAAAAGACAATGACTGCCTTCCTCTTGCTCCCTCTTCTCGTCCTTTGATGTCTCACACGGGAGATTGTCTTTTGTCTTGATCCTGAACTGACCTTTCAACCTGGATCAGATTTATAGAAAACAACAATAAAATTCATTTTCCTACCCTGGCCCCTTTATTTCCATCTGTAGAGGAGTAAGGTCAATGTCCCAATGGACATGTCACCACAGTAACTCTTTTTTTTTTTTAATTCTTTTTTTAACCACAGTAACTCTTAACCACTGCATATCTTCTGTTCTCATTACATGAAACTTTGAGTGATTAAACAACTATTCCTTGTTTCTCCAATACAGAATGCTGTCACAACACATGAAAATGTCACAATCCACTGACAGTACAAATTATTAAATCAGTATCTAAAATCTCAGCAAACATCACACTATTTAGTGTAGGTTAATTCCTATTACCTGAACTTTGTAACCATTAATACAAATTCAACTTTATATAGAATGGGTGAAATTCGTCATTTGTTAGGATTATCAAATTACCTACTGGTAGAAAGATTTTTGTTGTAATCAGAATCTTCACAAAGACCACATTCAGAAAGGTAAATGATTCTGATGCCTATGCAAAAAAAGATGTATTTATAGATACGGAATAACAGGAACCATGGAGAAATGTAAATGGCTATGTCTGGTGGAATTGTGGGCATGTGATGCTATAAAATAATAAAAACATTTTTTAAAACTTTTAATATTTGTTACTCCCTCCTCACAGGATTGGCAAATACACACACAGGCTTTATGTGTACAATAAGTATGTGTACATATATAAATTTTTATAGCTGTATCCATAGTATCACAGCACAAAGGTAAACTGCTGGCATGCTGCTAGACAGCAAACATTAGTATTCCAGACTGTGTACTAGATCACTGAATTCATCATACTTGGCCCCAACTTACATGTCTGAAAATTCAGTAACTTGAATTTTTATCCATAAACCTGAAATTCACTGGGTGCTCCCACTTTATGATCATAAAAATATTTTAAAAGATTCAATTTTGCTAATGATTCTTAATCTATTTCTAATCTTTGTTTCCTGTCTTTAGAATACCTCCTCATTAATGACAAAGCAGTCATTCAATTTCCCAGGCATGGGGTAGGGACATAATATTTAAAATTATCTTTTAATTTAGAAAAATAGCAGAGGTCTCCTAAAAGTCTTAGATTAAGGTGCCAATTTCTTCTGACAGGCTATGCAGGGAAAGGGGCTAGAAGAATTACCATCAAAGTGTTAACAGAATGCTTTTTATTTCTTGATGCTTTGAAAAATTGTTTATAAGAATAATTTTTTTCAAAAACAATACCTCTTAAAAAATAACTGCTCACCTGAATTTTAGACTGTAACTTAAAGTAAGTTTTCCTGTTTTTCCTCTATTTCCCATTTGCTTACTATCATTGACCAAGAAGTCCTATGATAAGCTTACACCTCAGAAAAAATTTCTAGATGCTGACACAAAAGAGAGGATACGAACAGAATGACCAGGAACAAAAACCAGGAGATAAAAATGGAACAAAAACCAGGAGATAAAAATGTAAGAGTTGGAAGGGATTACAGAAATGATATAACCATAGCCTGAGTCTCCACTGTGACACCTGGACAGGTGGCATCCACTCTTTCTTAACACAGAAAATGTGATTTTAGCACAAAACATCAACTTTCTTAGTGTTCAGAAAACTCCAACGGAAAGTTTTTCCATGTATCTTTCATCCATTGGACTTAGATCTGCCAAATGTTATAACAAAGAATAAACTTAACCCAGTTCATCAATGACTCCCGTTCAAGAACTACAAGATAACTATAACATATTCTTTTCTCCTGGCTTAACAGCTTCAATCCTTAGACTCATTCATCCGTCAGGCTATGTTTCCACTATTCACCATCCTGTTTCCCTCCTCTGGCTGCTCTCATTAATACCCTTCTTGATGACAGCCCTGACTAAAATCGTCTAAGTGAAAGTTTTCTAGCCTAAAATGGAACAAAACTGGCATGCGCATGTATCCTGGACACTGCTTCGTTTATTAATGCAGTCTAAGAACAAATCAGCTCAAGTGGTGAACCCTTCAAACCATTAAGTGAATTCTGACACTTCAAAGAGTTTCTATCAGGAATGGCCATTAATTTATGGAATGTCACCATCTATTAAAATGACTATATACAGTCATCCCTTGGTATCTACAGGGGATTGGTTCCAAGGACTCTCCCACCCCCCACAGATACCAAAACTCATGGATGCTCAAATCCCTTATATAAAATGGTGTAGTACTTGCATATCCCCCATATACTTTGAATCATCTCTAGATTACCTTATAGTACTTAAAACAATGTAAATGCTATATAAATAGTTGCTGGCAGCAAAGAGCAAATTTTGCTTTTTGGAACTTAAAAAAAAATTTTCCCCAGGTATTTATGATGATCCATGGTTACCTGAATCCATGGATATAGAGGGCTGACTTCTTGTCCTATGACAAGATCCATTTTATCAATGTATTTCCTAACAATAAAGCATTCTTAGATAAACCCTACTTGGTGGTAATGAATGTCATTTTAATGTATTATTAAATAATTTACTAAGACTGAATTCAGAATTTTCACTGAACTTCCTAACTTCCTGTTTCATAATGGTTCTTCTCTTTTGGCTGTTAATGCGTAAGTCTAGTTAGGGTATTAAGAGTTATGTCAATTTTGTGGAATGAGCTGGGAAGCTGCAATTTACAGACATTTTAAACCAAAATTTTCATGTGTTGCTGGTTTAGTCAAAAGTTTCTACCTTATACTCACAATGTTAGTTTTTATTTTCTTTTTAACCTCGATGAGGAGACTTACGTCTATCTCTACGGTAGCTGACCGCAGGTGTGAACTGTCCTGATTCCTCTGCATGTTGAAGTCATTTCAAGATTGTCACCCAATGTACGTGCCACTCCTCCAGTTCTAAGTCCTCATCAAGTATTGGTAAAAATGTGCGAAAGGAACATAGAGGGTAGACCCTTATGGCGAGCCACCAGAGACACCCTCTATGATTACAGTAACTCATGAGTCCATATCACTACGCACAACCCTTCAACCTGGCAGGAAACCATCTAACTATAATACTGTGCAACCTATGTTTTTCCAGCATATTCTAAAGAGTTTCATTAGAGAGTAAAATCTGGAAATACCACATCTAAGTATTCATTCCCATGATTCTCCACTTTAGTAAACATTTCAAAATTACATTTTCATTTTTTATTATTTAAATGCTAGAAGTGCCAAACAAATTGTCTGAAAGGAACAATAAATGATCAGCATACCCCCCAAAAATCCCACTTGAAATACTTATTCCATTTTCTGTTCCACTAAAAAAACAAACAAACAAACAAAAAATACCCTTACTGTGATACGTAAATCACATCTGGAAATATAAGCATTTTAACAGTGAAGAAGGCAGCACAAAAAGTTTAATTCTCCTGGTTTCAAAAGTAACTATAAAAAAAGAATGTTTCAAAAGTGCACCGAGAATATAACTCCACTTGTATAAAATGTCTAGAAAAGGCAAATTTATAGAGATAAAAAGAAGATCAATGGTTGCCTAGATTTGGGGTGTGCATCAGGATTAAGTGCAAATGAACATGAGAGATGTTTACTGGCTGTTCAGAATATTCTACAACTGAATTGTGATGATGACTATACAACCCTATGAATTTACTAAAATCACTGAACTGTGCAATTGAATACTTAAGATGGGAGAATTTTATGGTATATAAATTATACCCCAATAAAGCCATTAGAGAAAAGAAGTGCTATGAGAAGCCAAAAGGTAAGGCTGGCATACTCAAGTTTGAAACAATATGTTCATGGCTGTCAAGAGAACCTGCTGCTACTTTCCTGCAGGTTCCAAAATCTCTAAGAAGCACCTATTGCTAAATACTCAAACCTGTCACTCACTATATGTCAGCAACAGCTTCTGCCAGATGACTCATAAATAAACGCTAGACTGCATTTACTAGCCCATATTTTGCCCTGGAGAGGGTGAGAAGGGAAGGCAATCAATTTTTTACTGAGACAATGACCATGTGGTTGACACTGAGGCTGAGCTCTTTCATTATCTTATTGAAACCTGAATTTAATCTTATGAGGTAGGCATTATTTAACCCCATTGTACAGAACAGGAAAAGGAGGCTCAAACAAGTTAAATATTTCAACCAAGATCACAGAATGAGTAAGCAATGGTGTCAAAATTGGAATCTACACTTGTCAAATTCCCAATTCCACACACTTGGCTTCCTCATGTTGGTCTGTGATGCCAAATTTACTCCTTCCAAATAGATTCAAGAAAATAACAAAAAGTATCAAATTTGAAATAAATATTTAGACATGAGAAGATTTCAACTCTCACTTCCCAAAGATGGGAATATATTCTTCATCAAAATTTGCTTTCCTATGAACAACGTGCTCACTTGAAAATATTTCAACTGAACAAAAGGCAAATTAAAATAGCCCTATATGGTTATGCAACTCTCAAAGAGACATTTACAAACTTATCCCAAGAATAGTTAGTTCCAAGTGTAATAAACAATAGTGAACTATAAATTAACAAACCCTTTGGTTGGGCTGCTTTGTGTTTCTGACATAAAGATGCATTTCCTTTTGGCAGGAGGGTCTTCCTCTTCATCAGAAGAGCTTTCTATTGTTAGGTCAATGACATCCACTTTCTTCTTGCTTGCCTCATTGGCTACAGTCACTGAACAAGGCTTACTGAGGACACCTGCAGCTGCAAGTAGGGAACAGAGGGGCAAAAAAGTCAAAGGTGTAACACGAGCTCTAACCATAAGAGTTTTAACTGTGTAGCACATCCTGGAGAATACACAGCCAATAAAGCCCATACTCTGTCCCACGGACAGAGACCAACTCTCTAACTCCAGTCATCTGTCTATAAAACGACTGCTTACCTAGAGAGACAGGGTGAGCGCTATGCCTTGTGAGAAGCGAAAGCCTCTTTCAGATGGCACACTCCGCGTTATCTCCCCAGTACTGCGACAGATTTGCACAGATCCTGCACCTCACGCTGTCTCCCTAGGTGAGGACTCATGTTATACACAGACATCCGGAGTTAAGGGGCTGGTCTCTGGCCATGGACAAGAGTATGTAGCTTTACTGGCTGTGTATTCTCACAGACATGCGGTAGGGTTAAGTCAGAATCATACTTCCTATCTAGCAAAGCAGTGGTGCTCACATCAAAGAATATATAAGCTCTACACCATAAGCAAGAACTTGATAAAATTTTCACCTTGATAAGTGGAAAAAACCCCAAACATCTCACTTAAGTTACTCAGACATTTAAAGTTTTTCTTACCAGCTATCTACTTAGGTTCTCCTTTCTGCCCACTACAATAGTCTCACATGATATGTTAACTCACCATTTCAAAGAGTGGTGAGTTGACTCACCATTCTACTACAATCTATTTAGTAGAAAACGCATGCTACTTGATAATGGAAAAGCAGCAGCAACTAATTAACTAAATCACTACTTTTCTCAAGGATAAGGAAAACCCTGATCATTCCACCCATAGGTTCAGTAACAATCACAGGAGAATGATTAATATTGACATAAATCCTTTACTTTTTCCTCTCTTCTTACTCTGAATGCCTATTATTCATTACATTATTAGAATGTTAAATATAGTCAGCACAAAACTCAAATGCAGTGACTGGACTATGCCAGATAAAAAGAAACTAAGTTCACCTATCAGTTTCAATTTCTCAAACAGCCTTTATTTTCCCCACTCAGGGTAGACAGCACAGGGAGTTGAAGGTTGAGTATAATTCCTAGGTAACCAAGGCAAGAGTCAAATTTCTTCCCACAAGGCAATGGAAACAATTAGTTCACTTCTTTACCAACTAACCTATGACCATCTTCCCCCACCCTCCATTAATGGATGATACAGCCTCTCTAACCACGCCTCCACCTGGGGTTCCTCCAACAGGTGCTCTAAAAGTAATTCTGAGGGACCTCCTTGGCAGTCTAGTGGTTAAGACTCCGTGCTCCCAATGTAGGGGACATGGGTTCGATCCCTGGTCAGGGAACTAAGATCCCGCATGCTGCACAGTGTGCAAAATAAATAAATAATTTTTTATAATTTTTAAAATGAAAAGTTCCAAATAAGTGTCCATAGAAATGTCATTTATAATTTTTCATGTTGTAACAAGCACCATATATTAAAATGATTTTAAAGAACACAAGTAACAAATGTTGGAGAGGATGTGGAAAAAAGGGAACTCTTGTGCACTGTTGGTAGGAATGTAAACTGGTGCAGCCACAGTGGAAAACAATATGGCAGTTTCTTAAAACATTAAAAATATAACTACCATATATGACCCAGCAATTCCACTCCTGGGTATATATCCAAAGAAAACCAAAAACACTAATTCGAAAAGATACATGCACCCCCAATGTTCATAGCAGCATTATTTACAAATGCCAAGATATGGAAGCAACCTAAGTGTCAACAGATGAATGGATAAAGACAATGTGGTATATATATGTATTAATATATACAATGGAATATTACTCAGCCATAAAAAAGAACAAAATTTTGCCAGTTGCAGGAACATGAATGGATTTGGAGAGCATTATGCTAAGTGAAATAAGTCAGACAGAGAAAGACAAATACTATATGATATGACTTATAGGTGGAATCTTAAAAATATAACAAACTAATGAATATAACAAAAAAGAAGCAGACTCACAGAGACAGAGAACAAACTAGTGGTGACAAGTGGGGAGAGTGAAGAGGGGAGGGGCATTATTACAGGGGTGGCGAAGCAGGAGATACAAACTATTAGCTATAGGATAAGCTACAGGATGTGTTGTACGACACGGGAAATATAGCCAATATCTTACAATAACTATAAATGGCGTATAACCTTTAAAAATTGTGAGTCACTACACTGTACACCTATAACTTCCATAATATTGTAGAGCAACTATACTTCAATAAAAAATAATAAAATGATTTAGGTGATTGTTTTATTTACTTTATATATGAAAAATATACTATGAAAAAACTGATTATAATGTGGTATAAACTTTAGCACACTTAAGAATAAAAACCATTTGGGAGAAATTACATATGTAATAGATGATCAAAAGATAAAGTGAGCAAACTGAGCTCCAAATGGTAGCTCTAATGGCCAAAGTTAACGCTAACGATAACATCACACAAGTCTCATCGTTTTGCTCTCTGCTGCCATTCTGCACATACTTTCTATTTTTGTACATGGTTGGCTGGATACTTTCATAGCTTCTTTCTTCGGTCTCATTGGGCACCAAGAACCATCTTCTTGGAATTTGATCTCATCCACATCAGAACAGTCATTGAGAATTTCCATAAAAAGCCTAAAAACCAAGTAAGAAGTACAGAAATGGAATCAAATGGCTCTGTTCAAAGGTGAAATAAAGTAACACATTTTACCTTGGAGACAAAAGTAATGCTTTTTGTTTGTTTTGGCCCTAGGCTTTAGCTGTTTAACGGGCAACAGAAGAGTTAAGTGACTTACTGAATATCATCTTAAAAATCAGTGATTAAACAGAAATAGACACCTGGAACCTTCTTGCGGGGATTGGCAGTAAAGAAACCACCCTCAGGGACTTCCCTGGTGGTCCAGTGCTGGTAAGTCCGCCTTCCGGTACAGGGGACACGGGTTCCATCCCTGGTTGGGGAGCTAAGAGCCACATGCTGCGGGCAACTAGGCCTGTGCACCACAACTACTGAGACTGCACACCTCAACAAGAGAGCCCACGTGCCACCAACTACAGAGTCCATGTACCCTGGAGCCCACACAGCACAACTAGAGACAGAAAACGTGCACTCCACAACTAGAGAGAAGCCCATGCACCGCAAAAAAAAAAAAAAAAAAGATCCCACATGCCACAACAAAGACCCAACGCAGCCAAAAAAAAAAAAAAAAAAACACAACCCGCAACATAACACATAAACCAAACATAAAAATTATTGGGTTCACGGCTTCCGGGAAGATAGAGGAAGAGTAAGACGCAGAGATCACCTTCCTCCCCGCAGATACACCAGAAATACATCTACCCGTGGAGCAACTCCTACAGAACACCTACTGAACGCTGGCAGAAGACCTCAGACCTCCCAAAAGGCAAGAAACCCCACCACCACCACCACGTACCTGGGTAGGGAAAAAGAAAAAAGAATAAACAGAGACAAAAGGATAGGGACGGGACCTGCACCAGTGGGAGGGAGCTGTGAAGGAGGAAAGGTTTCCACACACTAGGAAGCCCCTTTGTGGGCGGAGACTGCGGGCGGCAGAGGGGGAAAGCTTCGGAGCCGTGGAGGAGACCGCAGCCACAGGGGTGCGGAGGGCAAAGCAGAGAGATTCCTGCACAGATGATCGGTGCCGATGGGCACTCACCAGCCCAACCGGCACTCACCAGCCCAAGAGGCTTGTCTGCTCACCTGCCGGGGCGGGCGGGGCTGGGGGCTGAGGCTCCGGCTTCGGTCTGAGCTCTGGGAGAGGACTGGGGTTGGCGGCGTGAACACAGCCTGAAGGGGTTAGTGCGCCATGGCTAGCCGGGAGGGAGTCCGGGAAAAGTCTGGAGCTGCCAAAGAGGCAAGAGACTTTTTCTTCCCTCTTTGTTTCCTGGTGCTCCAGATGAGGGGATTAAGAGCGCTGCTTAAAGGAGCTCCAGAGACGGGCGCGAGCCGCGGCTATCAGCGCGGACCCCAGAAACGGGCATGAGACACTAAGGCTGCTACTGCTGCCACCAAGAAGCCTGTGCGAGCACAGGTCACTATCCACGCCCCCCTTCCGGGGAGACTGTGCGGCCCGCCACTGCCAGGGTCCCGCGATCTAGGGACAATTCCCCCAGGAGGACGCATAGTGCGCCACAGGCTGATGCAACGTCACGCCGGCCTCTGCCGCCACAGGCTCGCCACACACTCCGTGCCCCTCCCTCCCCCCGGCCTGAGTGAGCCAGAGCCCCTGAATCGGCTCCTTTAACCCAGTCCTGTCTGAGCGAAGAAAAGACGCCTCCAGCGACCTACATGCAGAGGTGGGGCCAAATCCAAAGCTGAACCCTGGGAGCTGTGAGAACAAAGAGAAAGGGAAATCTCTCCCAGCAGCCTCAGAAGGGCGTATTAAAGCTCCACAATCAACTAGATGTACCCTGCATCTGTGGAATACATGAATAGACAACAAATCATCCCAAATTGAGGAGGTGGACTTTGAGAGCAAGACTTATTATTTTTTCCCCTTTTCCTCTTTTTGTGAGTGTGTATGTGTATGCTTCTGTGTGATATTTTGTCTGTAGAGCTTTGCTTCCACCATTTGTCCAAGGGTTCTATCCATCCGTTTGTTTTTAATTTTTTTCTTAATAATTACTTTTTATTTTAATAACTTTATTTTATTTTACTTTATCTTCGTTCTTTCTTTCCTTCCTTCCCTCCTTTAGACAACGAATCATCCCAAATTGAGGTGGACTTTGAGAGCAAGATTTATGATTTTTTCCGCTTTTCCTATATTTGTGAGTATGTATGTGTATGCTTCTGTATGAGATTTTGTCTGTATACTTTTGCTTCCACCATTTGTCCTAGGGTTCTATCCGTCCCTTTTTTTCCCTCTTAATAATTATTTTTTTATTTTAATAACTTTATTATATTTTATCTTATTTTACTTTATCTTCTTTCTTTTTTTCCTTCCTTCCTTCCCTCCCTCCTTTCTTTCTTTCTCTCTCTCTCTCTCTCTTTCTCTTCCTTTCTACTTTTTCTCCCTTTTATTCTGAGCCATGTGGATGAAAGGCTCTTGGTGCTGCAGCCAGGAGTCAGTGCTGTGCCTCTGAGGTGGGAGAGCAAACTTCAGGACACTGGTCCACAAGAGACCTCCCAGCTCCACATAGTATCAAACAGCGAAAACCTCCCAGAGATATCCATCTCAACACCAGCACCCAGCTTCACTCAACGACCAGCAAGCTACAGTGCTGGTCATCCTATGCCAAACAACTAGCAAGACAGGAACACAACCCCATCCATTAGCAGAGGGGCTGCCTAAAATCATAATAAGTCCACAGACACCCCAAAACACACCACCAGACGTGGACCTGCCCACCAGAAAGACAAGATCCAGCCTCATCAACCAGAACACAGGCACTAGTCCCCTCCACCAGGAAGCCTACACAACCCACTGAACCAACCTTAGCCACTGGGGACAGACACCAAAAACAACAGGAACTACGAACCTGCAGCCTGCAAAAAGGAGACCCCAAATACAGTAAGATAAGCAAAATGAGAAGACAGAAAAACACACAGCAGATGAAGGAGCAAGAAAAAACCCCACCAGACCTAACAAATGAAGAGGAAATAGGCAGTCTACCTGAAAAAGAATTCAGAATAATGATAGTAAAGATGATCCAAAATCGTGGAAATAGAATAGACAAAATGCAAGAAACATTTAACAAGGACCTAGAAGAACTAAAGGTGAAACAAACAACAGTGACCAACACAATAAATGAAATGAAAAATACTCTAGATGGGATCAATAGCAGAATAACTGAGGCAGAAGAACGGATAAGTGACCTGGAAGATAAAATAGTGGAAATAACTACTGCAGAGCAGAATAAAGAAAAAAGAATCAAAAGAACTGAGGACAGTCTCAGAGACCTCTGGGACATTAAACGCACCAACGTTCGAATTATAGGGGTTCCAGAGGAAGAGAAAAAGAAAGGGGCTGAGAAAATATTTGAAGAGATTATAGTTGAAAACTTCCCTAATATGGGAAAGAAAAGAGTTAATCAAGTCCAGGAAGCACAGAGAGTCCCATACAGGATAAATCCAAGGAAAAATACGCCAAGACACATATTAATCAAACTGTCAAAAATTAAATACAAAGAAAACATATTAAAAGCAGCAAGGGAAAAATAACACACAAGGGAATCCCCATAAGGTTAACAGCTGATCTGTAGCAGAAACTCTGCAAGCCAGAAGGGACTGGCAGGACATATTTAAAGTGAGGAAGGAGAACAACCTACAACCCAGCAAGGGTTACTCTACCCAGCAAGGATCTCATTCAGATTTGATGGAGAAATTAAAACCTTTACAGACAAGCAAAAGCTGAGAGAGTTCAGCACCACCAAACCAGCTCTACAACAACTGCTAAAGGAACTTCTCTAGGCAAGAAACACAAGAGAAGGAAAAGACGTACAATAATGAACCCAAAACAATTAAGAAAATGGGAGTAGGAACATACATATCGATAATTACCTTAAATGTAAATGGACTAAATGCTCCCACCAAAAGACACAGATTGGCTGAATGGATACAAAAACAAGACCCATATATTTGCTGTCTAAAAGAGACCCACTTCAGACCTAGAGACACATAACAGACTGAAAGTAAGGGGATGGAAAAAGATATTTCATGCAAATGGAGATCAAAAGAAAGCTGGAGTAGCAATTCTCATATCAGACAAAATAGACTTTAAAATAAAGACTATTAGAAGAAACAAAGAAAGACACTACATAATGATCAAGGGATCAATCCAAGAAGAAGATATAACAATTGTAAATATTTATGCACCCAACATAGGAGCACCTCAATACATAAGGCAAATACTAACAGCCATAAAAGCAGAAATCAACAGTAACACATTCATAGTAGGGGACTTTAACACCCCACTTTCACCCATGGACAGATCATCCAAAATGAAAATAAATAAGGAAACACAAGCTTTAAATGACACATTAAACAAGATGGACTTAACTTGATATTTATAGGCCACTCCATCCAAAAACAACAGAATACACATTTTTCTCAAGTGCTCATGGAACATTCTCCAGGAGAGATCATATCTTGGGTCACAAATCAAGCCTTGGTAAATTTAAGAAAACTGAAATTGTATCAAGTATCTTTTCCAACCACAACACCATGAGACTAGATATCAATTACAGGAAAAGATCTGTAAAATATACAAACACATGGAGGCTAAACAATACACTACTTAATAATGAAGTGATCACTGAAGAAATCAAAGGGGAAATAAAAAAATACCTAGAAACAAATGACAATGGAGACACAATGACCCAAAATCTATGGGATGCAGCAAAAGCAATTCTAAGGGGGAAGTTTATAGCAACACAAGCCCACCTTAAGAAGCAGGAAACATCTCGAATAAACAATCTAACCTTGCACCTCAAGCAATTAGAGAAAGAAGAACATAAAAACCCCAAAGCTAGCAGAAGGAAAGAAATCATAAAAATCAGATCAGAAATAAATGAAAAAGAAATGAAGGAAACAATAGCAAAGATCAATAAAACTGAAAGCTGGTTCTTTGAGAAGATAAACAAAATAGATAAACCACTAGCCAGACTCATTAAGAAAAAAAGGGAGAAGACTCAAATCAACAGAATTAGAAATGAAAAAGTGGAAGTAACAACTGACACTGCAGAAATAAAAAAGATCATGAGAGATTACTACAAGCAACTCTATGCCAATAAAATGGACAACCTGGAAGAAATGGACAAATTCTTAGAAATGCACAGCCTGCCAAGACTGAATCAGGAAGAAATAGACAATATGAACAGACCAATCACAAGCACTGAAATTGAAACTGTGATTAAAAATCTTCCAACAAACAAAAGCCCAGGACCAGATGGCTTCACAGGCGAATTCTATCAAACATTTAGAGAAGAGCTAACACCTATCCTTCTCAAACTCTTCCAAAATATAGCAGAGGGAGGAACACTCCCAAATTCCTTCTACGAGGCCACCATCACCTTGATACCAAAACCAGACAAAGATGTCACAAAGAAAGAAAACTACAGGCCAATATCACTGATGAACATAGATGCAAAAATCCTCAACAAAATACTAGCAAACAGAATCCAACAGCACATTAAAAGGATCATACACCATGATCAAGTGGGGTTTATTCCAGGAATGCAAGGGTTCTTCAATATACGCAAATCTATCAATGTGATAAACCATATTAACAAATTGAAGGAGAAAAACCATATGATCATCTCAATAGATGCAGAGAAAGCTTTTGACAAAATTCAACACCCATTCATGATAAAAACCCTGCAGAAAGTAGGCATAGAGGGAACTTTCCTCAACATAATAAAGGCCATACATGACAAGCCCACAGCCAACATCGTCCTCAATGGTGAAAAACTGAAAGCATTTCCACTAAGATCAGGAACAAGACAAGGTTGCCCACCCTCACCACTCTTATTCAACATAGTTTTGGAGTTTTAGCCACAGCAATCAGAGAAGAAAAGGAAATAAAAGGAATCCAAATCGGAAAAGAAGTAAAGCTGTCACTGTTTGCTGATGACATGATACTATACATAGAGAATCCTAAAGATGCTACCAGAAAACTACTAGAGCTAATCAATGAATTTGGTAAAGTAGCAGGATATAAAATTAATGCACAGAAATCTCTGGCATTCCTATATACCAATGATGAAAAATCTGAAAGTGAAATCAAGAAAACACTCCCATTTACCACTGCAACAAAAAGAATTAAATATCTAGGAATAAACCTACCTAAGGAGACAAAAGACCTGTATGCAGAAAATTATAAGACACTGATGAAAGAAATTAAAGATGAAACAGATGGAGAGATATACCATATTCTTGGATTGGAAGAATCAACATTGTGAAAATGACTCTACTACCCAAAGCAATCTACAGATTCAATGCGATCCCTATCAAATTACCACTGGCATTTTTCACAGAACTAGAACAAAAAATTTCACAATTTGTATGGAAACACAAAAGACCCTGAATAGCCAGAGCAATCTTGAGAACGAAAAACGGAGCTGGAGGAATCAGGCTCCCTGACTTCAGACTATACTACAAAGCTACAGTAATCAAGACAGTATGGTACTGGCACAAAAACAGAAAGATCAGTGGAACAGGATAGAAAGTCCAGAGATAAACCCACGCATATATGGACACCTTATATTTGATAAAGGAGGCTTGCCACAACTAGAGAGAGCCCTCGCACAGAAACAAAGACCCAACCCAGCCAAAAATAAATATAAATAAATAAATAAATTTGGGGGGAAAAAAAAGACATTTGTAAAAACTTTACCACAAAGAAAATTCTAGGCCCAAATGTCTTCACTAGGAAATGCTACCAAATATTTGAGGATTCATGATACCACTACTTCCCGCTCCCTATATAAGGCCAGCATTACTCTGATACTAAAAACAGACAAAGACAAAACAAGAAAACAACAGACCACTATCTCTCATGAACTTTAGCAAAACAAACCCAACAATAAATATAAAAGATAACAAATCATGACCAAGTGGGATCCATCTCCAGAATGAAAGGTTGTTTAATATCTGAAAGTCAATCAATGCAAATCATCATGTCAACAGACTAGTCAGTTCAAGACAGCAGGACAAAGATATAAAAGGCATCCAGATTAAAAAGGACAAAGTAAGACTGTCTTTATTCCTAAAATATTACTGCCTGTACAGAATATCCTATGTTCTATAACAATGCTATTCGAACTACAAGACGCATTTAGTAAGGTTTCAAGATAGAACATACAAAAATCAACTATATTTCTATATAATACAACTAAAAATATAAAAAACAATACCACATGAGAAATATGAAACAATGGGATAAATCTGACATAAAGCATACAAGACCTATATACTGAAAACCACCAAACATACTGAAACCTAATTAACTAAATAGATATATATCATGTTCATGGATCAGAAGACTAAATATTGTGAACTCACCCTTAACTTATCTATAGATTCAACATTATACAAATCAAAAACCCAGATTTGTTTTCTAATTGACAAGCTGATTCTAAAATATGCAATGAAATGCAAAATATGTACAATTGTCAAAATAATTTTGAAAAAGAATGAAGTTAGAAGTCCCACATTACCCTGATTTCCAGACAGTGCAGTACTGACATAAATATAGACAAATCAATGGAACAAAGTTCAGAGATAAATCCACATATATATGGCCGACTGATTTTTGAAAAGAAGGTGCAAAGGCAATTCAATGGGGAAAATACAATCTTTTCACCAATGTGGCAGAACAACTCCATGACTGTTTGCCAAAAACAAAAATGAAGCTAAAACCCTGCTTCTTATCTCACACCATATACAAAAATTAACTTGAAGTAGATAACAGATCTAAGTATAAAATTAAACTACAGAACTTCTAAAGCAAGCAAGGAGAAAATTTTTCTGACCTTAGGTTAGGAAAAAATGTCTTAATATGATATCAAAAGCACAGTACATAAAAGAAAGCCTTGATAAACTGGCCTTAATCCAAGAACTTTTTCTCTTTGAAAGACACTACTAAGAGACTGAAAAGAGGAAATGGCAGAAAACATTAGCAAACTACAGATCTGATAACGGACTTACATCCATAATATATAAAGAACTATCAAAACTCAGTAATATGAAAAACAAACAACCCAGCTGAAAAATGGGCAAAAGTTTAAGCAGTCACTTCACCAAAGATGACACACAGATGGCAAATAAACACACAAGAAGATGCTCAATACAGTCATAACGGAAATGCAAATTAAATCCACAATGGGGTACCACCATATACCACTAGACTGTCTAAAATTTAAAAAACTAACCATACCAAACGTTGATGAGAATGTGGAGCAACTGGAACTCTCATATACTGCTAGTGGGAATATAAAAG
This sequence comes from Pseudorca crassidens, assembly GCF_039906515.1. Taxonomy (NCBI): domain Eukaryota; kingdom Metazoa; phylum Chordata; class Mammalia; order Artiodactyla; family Delphinidae; genus Pseudorca; species Pseudorca crassidens. Next base: position 26,947,149 of record NC_090307.1, on the reverse strand, counting down.
AGTACAACCACTTTGGAAAACAGTTTGGTAATTTATTAAAAAATTAAGCATACACCTAGTATGTGACCAGGGATTCCACTCGTAAGTACCTACCCCAGGTAAATTAAAACATCAGTCCACACAGAGACCTGGACATGAATGTTCTTAGCAGCTTTATTTGCAAGAACCCCAAACCAGAAGGAACGCATAAACAAGTGAATTGATAAACTGTGGGATATCTGTACAATGGAATGCTATTCAGGAATAAAAATGAAAAAACTATTGGTACATGCAGCAACGTGGACAAATCTCAAAGCAAGCATACTGAATAAAAATAAGCTAGACAAAGGAAGCAGACACTTTATGATTCTATTCATACAAAATTCTAGAAAATCCAAAACAATCTGTAGCAGCAGAAAGCATACCAGTGTTTGACTGAGGATACAGTGAAAGAAAGAGATTAGGAAGATACATGAGAAAACTTTAGGTAGGACAGATATATTCATTATCTTATTATAATGATATTACAGGTGTATACTGGGTCAAAATGTACCAAACTGTACACTTTAAATATGGGCAGTTCTTATATCTCGATAAAACTGATAAAAACAAATAAGGAAAAATGCTACCTTCATTAGAATATGTAATACTTTAAATATGTATTTTCCCTAATTATATGAAAAACATAATTCCAATCAAAATCCAAACAGGATTTCTTTGTGTAATTTAAGGATGCTTTTATTCAAGTGAATATGGCAAACTGTAATAAGTCAAGAAAATTCTGAAACATAGGCCTAAGAGACATTAATGAATAACAGAAATCCAATAATTAAAATAGTTTTGTACTGGCCAATACTTTGATCAATGGCACAAATACCAGTTCAGAAATGACACTTGAGTACAAAAAATGTTTTAAATGATGGAGGCAGTGTCTTAAGCCCATGGGAGAGATTACTCATTAAGTGTTGGTGAGATTACTGACCAACCTTCAGGTGGAAGGGTGGAGTAATGGGATCACCTATTCGCTACCCTAAAGTTTCTCCCCTATCCCCAATTTTTTCACATAGTTCCATTCTTTACCTTCATAGCGCTTAACACAATATGCAGTTCTTTACTGTCTCCCACTCTGGAAGTGCTCTGTTTACCATTTTAGATCTAGTATCTGACACACAGCCAGTATTTAATAAGTATTATATTGAATGAATTCGTGAAGGAATGCATGATGAAATAAAGAACGGCATGAATGGAAGGGGAAAAAAAAATGAAATCTTAAAAGTACCTGACAAAAAAACAAGTGAATGCTCATATAAAATCTCTGGGACTTTCTAAAACACATTAAAGACAGAAAAACCAAAATGAAGAGACAGACTTGATGGAATAAAAATTTAAAGTTTCTGAATGAGAAAAATGTCACAATACAATCAGAAGGCAAACTGGGAAAATATATTTAGCACATGTAAACAGAGAAATTAATATCCTCAGTATATAATGAGCATTTATAAGTCAGTAAGAAAAAGATGAACCACAAAGGAAAAAAAACATTAAGTGACAATTCATAAAAAGTATTATAACAACCAATATAAGGATGAAGATAATAATTGATAATTATTGATAACTGATAATTCTTACAATAAATAAAAATCAAAACAATAAGACATCTTTTCAACTAGAAAACTAGTAAAGGCATTTTAAAAATAAGATTTAATATGATAAGCTTGGTAAGAAGACTGAGAAGTGGGCTTCCAATACACTACTGGCAGGAGAGTGAAATGACAACTAGGAGCGTAAAATCGTTTACTCCTCCTGGGAGGCATCTTGGTAATAAATAGTAAAAGTCTTAAAATTATATATTCTCTTTTATTCAGCATTTCAATTTCTAAGAGCTTAAGGGAAAAAACCCTGTCTAAACGAGCAAACAAAAGCTTCAAAAATGTTCATATCACAAGGTAAAACAGAAAGAGTGGCAACCATGTAGGCTATAATATTGGGTTGGCCAAAAAGTTCGTTTGGGTTTTTCCGTAAGATCTTATGGAACTTTTTGGCCAACCCAAGAGGAAAGAAAACAAACAAGCAAACAAACCAAAAAAACCGCTTAAATGATTAGTAATGTACCCACAGTGGAACATCAAGTATCTAGGAAACATACCCTAAAATATTAATGGGCAAAGGGACATGACATATGCAACTTAATTCTCAAATGGTTCAAAAGGTTTCTGAAAATAGTAATCTCTTTCTCTCTATATACACACATGCACACACCAAAAATACCTACACATTAAAAGGGAATGTGACAAAACAAATATGGCAGAATGTTAACAACTAACACATTGTGCTACTGTGCAACTTCTTGCTAAGTTTGAAATTATTTCAAAGTAAGTTAAAAAGTAAAAGTTTACAGAGAGAAAAGTCCCATCACTCTTCATTGTCTCATTCCTCTCTACAGTAATACTCTTTTCAAACTGAAAAAAATGCTGAAGTATCTTTAAAGATCTAGGATATTTTTCACTCTACAGAGTGAAAATCATGATGTATATACACATCATTATGCAAAGAGTGATTTCAATCTTTTTAATACATCAATAACAAAATCATCACCATAGGGTGGGATGTTGATGATTTTATTTTAATCTTTTCATTAACTGTATTTCCTAAATGTTAATAAGGGTGCATGGATGATATAAGCAATTTTTTTAAACAGTGTTACAGGAAAAAAAGGGTACCTCATTTACTAATAATTAGTTTATATCATTTTCCTTAATTCTGACATATGCAATATGACATGAGAGATAATACTTAAGAGTTTGGGCTCCAGAGTCAGAAAAACCTGGAAGTGAATTCTAGTTTTAAACTTAACAGCTGCATAACACAACTCTATCTACCCTACCACTTGCTCTGCGGTTTTACACAGACCTGGTTGCTCTTCAAGAAGTTCTAGGTAAGCAAAATGACATCACTAAGTGGATTTTACCCTTTCCTATGGACAATGAAATATGATCATGAAAAGCAAAAATAAAAGGAAACTACTCACCCTCTTGTCCCCAACACAAAGAATATTATAAAGATAAAAGGGCCACTAACTACAGTTTAGAAATAAGATTAAGTAGAATTATTATGTTGGGATACACTTACCCATCTAAAATTAGACTTTCATAGGCAGCTTTTTTGTCACACACAGGACAAATCCAGGTGGGCTTCTTCTCATTCATTTGCAGATAAAGGGCAGCATCAAAGCACTGTAGATGTGTACAAGTCACTGCACGGCATGGGATTGTCAGCCTCATTTTTCCTAACTATAGGACAGGGAAGACAACATGGGAAATCATTTCAGAAAAGAGAACAAAGCCTCAAAAGTCATAAAAATGTGAAGAAGTCATACGAGACTAACAAAATGAAAAAGAAACTAAAACCAGTATTTATTTCCATCAAGATTGCTATATATTTTATTTGTATTCACTGAAGGACTTATAATTTTTAAAAGACCATCTCACTTTCTGAAAGTAGGTAAAACTTGTAAATTCACAGGTAGGAAAAGATATATATACAATGAAAACATGTCTCTTTCTCATCTCTTCCCCTATTTAGAGAGAACCACTGTTATCCATCTCTTGCATGTCCTTTCACAGATGTTCTATGCATAATCAAATGTGTATTTTAAAAAACATATTCCCAGATACGGTGGTGTGCAATTCACACAATTCTGTACTTACATTTAAACTGTCTCCAATCTCATCACGACAAATAATACTGCAATAAATAGCTATGGGATAAATTTCTAAAAGTAAACTTTTTGAGTCAAAGAAAAAGTGTATGATTTTTGTCACAATGACAAACTATCTTCCACAGAGGTTACCTACTGATTTACACATATACATGTATTAATGTGCTTGGTTCCCCTTGACCTTGTCAATATAGCGCTATTGAATCCTTTGACCGCTGCCAATCTGATAGGTGAAAAGTACCCCATTGTAGTTTTGGAATACACTTCTCTTATTATAAGTGAAGTTGAACTGCTGCTGCTGCTTTTTTTTCTTTTTTTTTTTTTTTTTACTTCTAAGGGTCATTTGTGTTTCCAAGAACTGTCTATACCTGTCTATACCTTTTCTCATTTTCCACTTGGTTATTTATCTTTGGTTACCTATATTAATCAGCCTCATGTATGTGATATGAATTGCAAATACATTTTTATATACTTTTTTTCACTTTTGTATAAGCGCATACGTTGATGTTTCAATATACTCTTATAACCTAGTACTCTGTTCAATTCTTATTCCAGTTGGTAGAGGAATACCAACATCAAGACATATACAGCATCCAGATTAGATCAGATCAAGTTTTTCTGTAGAGCCTTTTGAATCTCCCTGTATACTCCCTTTATAGAAAAGATCTCAGTTTATAACCAGCTCTCTTGTTCTGATAGAAAATCTGTTTCTCCGACTACACTCTAAGCCCCACAAGGTCTATGTCACTGTTCACCAGTGTAATCCAAGTGTCACAACACAGTACCAAGCACGCAGCCTATGCTCAGTATTTGTCAGCCAGATGGTAGAATGAATGGAGAAAGTGGGTAAGGGTCAAAGAGAAAGAAAAGGAAGAAGGAAAGACTTCTTTATTTGCACTATAAAGTCTAGAAGAAGTCACAGCTAAACTATAACACTGTTAACTCTGCCTGAGGGGTAGGATTTTTAGAATTTTCCTTTTTTTTTTTTCTTTTGGTTTATCTGTAATTTCTTTCTGCTAAAATGAACATTTGGTTATTTTATAATTTAAAAAGAAAATAATTATCCAACTCATCATTATAGCAGTAACTAATGCTTATATAGTTGTACCTCCATGTTAAGGTATCATGTTGAATACTTTACATTAATCTTCGTGACACTTTACATTTTAACCTAACAACTACACTATACAGTTGATATATATTATCATCCCCATTTTATAATGAGGAAATAGGCAAAAAGAAGCTAACTAAATTGACTAACATTACAAAGTTAGAAAGTGGCAGAGTCAATATTTGAATACAGATGCTCTAACTCCAGAGTCCATACTACCTCTAAGTGTCTAGGATTCTAAAAGAGATTTTGGAAGTTACAGTGATTCATGCAAGTATGCAGCACAATTTAACTATTTAAGATGGAAAAAAAGTGAGAAAAGAATGTGAGGCAATTTCTCTTCTATGATATTTCCCTCTATATTTTCCCTTCCTTTAATAACAAATTATCCCTTAAGTAATGTAGAACCTTACAGCATGCTAAAGACGTTTATGTAAATTTCATACAATTCTCATAACAACCCCATGACTCCAAAAGGACTAGTATCTATATATCTACTTCTGAAATGAAGATGCTGAGGCTACAAGAGGCTAAAAACAATACAATCACTAAGATGCAGTTGCTAGAGCTATAACACAAATCCAAGTATTTTTCAATTTCATAAAGACGTTCCTAGTTTTACATTATACATGGTGGTAGTTTTTGGTTTTACTTATCTACCATTTCCTACTTTGCTAAGAGTTTTTGTTCTATAGGAATGGATGTTGACTAAATATCTATTTAGCACCTAATGAGATGATCAGAGAATTTTTCTTTTCAATTATTATTATAGATAATTTCAACAGATTTTCTGATATAAAACTATACTTGCATTCCTAAGAGGCATCCCTTTGTTATCACATATTAGCCTTGAAAAAGAGTACTGGATTCTACTGGCTAGTGTTTTATTTAGGAATTTTCCATCATTGTTTTTTTACATAATCCATGTTTGTAAACAACCCAAATAATCACTAAAAACAGGTGAAAAAAATAAGCTGTACCATACCAATTCAACAAAATACCTAGAGTGGTTAAAATTAGATCTAGACATATTAATATATTTAAGATATACCATTAATTTAAAGACAGTAAACCACTGAACAGTATATATAGCACAATACAGTTTTTTCCAATAAACATACATATGATTATAAACAGAGTTAAATCTAGAAAGAAAGATATCATATTATTTAAAATGTTACTTCTGAATAGGTTTTAGTAATTTAAAATTTTCTCTTTTGTTTATTTGAACAACTGTATAATAAAGTAGGCATTATTTGTCAATTTTTTGGATTTGTTTCTTTAAAATAATGTTCTATCTAACTCAACCTACTACGGTTTTTTTAGGCAACCAGATCTCAAACTTTTGGCTTCAGAATCCCTTTACACTCTTCAAAATTGAGAACCTCCAAGAGCTTATATGTATGTAAGTTGTATTTACCAATATTTATTGTATTAGAAATTAAGAGACATTTTTAAAACACAAGAATACACAAGTACACATTCCATCAGCCATCAGAGTAATGACATCAGCCCCTGTCAGGTAACCCCTATCAAATATCACTGTCTACTCATGACAGAATGAGAGCAAGAAAGGGACAAACTGTGTCCTAGTATTATAATAAATAGTTTTGACTTTCTGGACCTCTTCAAAGAGTCTCCGGGATCCCCAGGTACCCTTGGGCCACAATTTGCAATCTGCTGCTTTTTCCTTTTTCTTCCTCTTCTATGCCATTCTCATCTCTCCTGTAACTGCTTTAGAATTTCCACAGCATAAAGAAACAAAAACATTCAGGACTACAAAAGTTGCTGATCCTAAATTTAATGCTACTCTAGTGTCTTACAAGAGCTAATGAACATTTCCCAAGTTAAAAAAGCATTTATTACTAACTGGCAAAATCTGACCGATTTCCTAATACTGATTATGTAATGTTAATAAAAAAAGATTTGAATGTGCTGAATTCTATTTAGTCAGATGATGGCACTGTTTTGAAATGTATTGATTTTATGAATAAAATGGTATCTAACACCGTAATGCAGCTTTTTTATTAATCAAATATTAAGCAGGTAGTATCCAAATTGATTTTTACTTCATTATAGACTAATTAGTATCTGTCTAAAGAAAGAGTAGGTATAAGCAAAAATGGCTCAAATCAGTGGTTCCAAACTATTTGTAGAAGCGGTACCTTTTTTTAAAAAATCTTGAGTCAGAATCAAACAAGACATAAAATCAAACCTGTTTTTCTTTTCTATCCTGGGGCACCCACCTAGCCTACCTCTGCAGGACAGTCCAAAATTCACTAGCTAATATCACTAAGATGGAACTCCTATGTAAAATTCAGATACTGTGTTCAAAAATTTAATTATACACACTCAATCAGATCCCTCTTTAACAGCTGTTGTAAAATTACCTTCCTTAGGTCCTAACGACAGAGGTTTTGAACTGTGCTCTCACTATCCAGATTCATGTCTACTTCAAATCACTTTACAAACCATACTGTGAAATAGAACATTTCTTCCACAACCTTAAGCTATCATTTTCTCTCATTTTTGCCTAATTAACTCATGGTTCACCACTTATCCTTCCAAACGCCTATGATCCTTTTTTTCTTCACCGTTTCCCATCACCACCCCAGATCCTGTGTTATTTCCACAGTCAGCTGGATACACTCCCTCCATTCTGCTATCTTCAACTGATACTAGTATTATCTCTGCCTCTAAAACTACTTTCATCATCTAACTTCTGTCATCTCTGTTAAATTTGATCAAAACACCTGTTTGGTTTTCTGATAACATAGATCACATCCTATAGTTAGCAACCCAATGTGAGGTTAACACTAGTATAGTCTGAAGAGTACCATTCACTCTTTTCTTAGAAAGTGCTCTGAAAAAATCAGGTAGGATGAATACTGAGGAAAGCTCAAAAGATAGTCTCAGAAACAGATCTGTTTTCACTTGTAAGCAGAGAAAGAAAACATTTAATGAACTTAAAACAGAATCTTGTTACTTCATTTCTTCAAATCATTGAAATGTTAGTTTTCTTAAAACTGTCAGTTTTATTAAAATTGACACATGTGAAAGGAACTATTCCCTATTCTTATATAGAAGAAATCCTGACGATGCCAATATACCACTTTCACTATTTTGAATGTCCAAGAATCCAATAGTTTGGTTATTGTTTTGTTTTGGTTGTTGTCATGTAGAACAGCACAGTGTTTGAAGGAAAAAATGGAAAAAAAAATTAAAAACCAGTTCCAAGACAGTAAGACTTACAGAAAATGGAACTGTGCAAACTGTACAACTCCTTAGGTAAATTGTGTAGAAGCGCTTTCTTCCTGATAGAATAGTCTGACATACTAAAACAAAAAGGTGACGTGAGTTCCCTTCCCAAATAGTGGTTGTGCTTAGAATATAGCCGGCAATGAACATTTGCTGAATATACTAGAGTTAAATCATAAGAAACTTCCAATATCCAAATTGTTTTTGATGAACAAAATGGCAATTTCATGTGTTCCAATTTAATATCAATCTTAACATGAGAAGGAGGAAAAGGTACTGTGAAGAAATGAACTCAAATGAACTCATGCCCAGCTTGTGAGTAGAGGAGGTCCCAAGCCCCTCTAGGGCCCCTGCCACCACCACAGGGTATTAATGTCCTCCTGCAGACCTTCCCTGTGTTTCATAAACACACGTTTCCGATTTCGAAGCAATCCCAATTTCATGTTAAGTCTATCCCTTTCCAATAAAGGTAAGTTAAAGTTAATGATAATAGATAATAAAGCTTTAGAAAGAAAGATATCTGCTTTCCCAAATAGAGAGGTAGACTTATAATCAGGATATTTATATTTTTGGTCCAATGTGGCAATATGGTACACTGTCTTATAAGAGAACTGGAATAATGTCAGAAGACCAAAATTTAAATCCTTGTTCTACTACAAACTAACTGTGTGATTTGGGTTAGCCAACCCCTTTCAGTCTCAGGTTCCTCATCTGAAAATGGGAACAATTCCATACAGGCTTGCTAATTAGACAATATAAGGAGCACATAATAGGAACTTAACAAATTATTCCCTTCTCTGACACAATTCTCTTTCCATTTAAAAAACTGTATGTTTCTCACAATGGTAGCTGGTCACCAAATGCCTCCCCCCGGCAATTATATTATAAATTCCTAATTCCATACTTTTCTCATAAAGTTCCTCTCATCTGCAAAGGGTCCCCTCCAAGAGTAGTGATTTTAAAGAAGCCTTCATCCACTATTCCTGACCTCGCCTATCAACTAGCATTTATTAGGTCCTAATAACTTTACTGTTATTTTTCAATACCGTTTATATTGATAAAAGGAGCCAACTCTCTAGATATGTTCAGTATTAGCTGTGGATTATCGATAATTAACTGTGACAGATTATTCTGAACCTAAAACTCTCTTTCCTCTTTGATGCAATATCCCTTTACATCTCTTCTTGCTTAGTCATTGCCTGAAGAATGTTTGCATTCTTTGGAATTATAATGCTTAACCATGAAGATCCCCGAATGGGAAAACGAAAAAAGTTCAAAATTCCATAATATACCATTCATTCACATACTTACTTTTATAGGAAAATTAGTAATTTATAAAAAGTAAGATGCCCCAGAATGTTTTGTTGCTTTACTTACAGGGCACATCAAGGACACCCGAAGGCTAGTGGTAGCAATTTCACTATCAGGATCCGCAGTAAGTTTTTCTTTAACTTTAGGAGGGAAAATCAATAATAAAAACACAGTTTAAAAAATTAATTGTGACATATGAATAGAATTATAGAAATATATATATCATCTTATATAAAGTTTGCCAAACACTTCAAACAGATCAAGAAACTACAAAAACAAAACAAAACAAACAAAATGTTAAGTATTAATGTACTAAAAACACAACCATACTTCCAGTATTAGGTTAAAGAATTACAAACTTACAAACTCTAGATGACATGTTTAATTGAATTTTTAAATTTTCTTTTTAAAAGTAAAATTGCAGGTGAGGAAGAGTTTCAAAGCAGAAAGCTGTTTAAGACTTAAGAACAATACAACAATTAGGAAAGGAACTTGGAAGGCAGCTATCCTCTGAGCTTCAATGCTTTTCTAAAACACATTCATGACTGTTTTAATTTGGGAGTACTGGTAATTTCCAACAATTGTTAAATTTGTAAACAGAAAAGGTAAAATATTCTTATACTTCCTTTAACTACTGAAAACTACTATGGATGTGGGAATGTCTGTGATCTTAATCATCATGTAATGTATACAAGTTATTGTCTATCTATACAAGCTAATGAAGACATACACCACCTTCAGATGCCTAATTCTCAACACCACAATAGCGAGAACAGGACTGTAAGTAGAGACAGTGGAACCTGAGTGGGGTAAAAAAAAACTATGGAAGAGCTTCCATGGCTTTCAGCTCTATGCAGGAAGATCAATACTGTACTGTCTGAAATGAGAAATGGCTTGAGTATAAGAAACAAAATACCATTTCAACAGCCCTACTTGGGTCCCTTTTCAACCTATAGATCCTCTTCTCCTTTCTGGTTCATTCAGTGATATGAACTGGGAGAAAAATATTCTCTTTCTCCCCCAAAAAATGTCCTGTTCAATTAACTTCAATTACTGAACTGAATTATTTACAGTTTGGGTTAAGACTTTTTTTTCTCTACCTATTATTATACAGTATGAAAGCAAAGTACAAAATAAAACATCTCAGAAGGCAAATATTATTGTTGATGGATATCAACATTTCTTTTGCAAAAAGACCTTTTTTAGTTAGAAGTTTTTAAATGTACATCACACTACACACCGCAGGTCTTGAAGACTTGCATTCCTACTCTCAAGTCAACGTAGGCATCAAAACTGCCATCAACCTGACATTTACCTAAATAACTTATGAAAAGGTGAAAAATCAGATTAGCTGAGATTTAAAATTAATCCTCTTGGGAGTCGTTTCTAAGAGAAGGGCTTTTCAATTCATAGGGCTCCATTCTTAGAGTATTTTTAATTCATAATTCATTTTAGGTTTCTAATAATTGTTCCCAAATTGTTCCTGTATGGAGATATATGTGAAGCTTTTTAAATTTCCATTTAAAGCATCTCATATGCTCAGTCTTACAAACATTACTTACTTAGTGCTCTGGAATGATCAGGGTTTCTAATACCTTTCATTTTTAATCTCTGTAATAACATGGCTGATGTGAGCTGTCGTACAAGATATACAGACATGGAGTAATTCTACAAAGAAAGATAATCTGTATTAAAGATGAGAGATAATAGTCTACTTACATAAAACACTTGTCTAAGAAGCTCTGGTTTCTAAAAATAACATTCAAAATAACTTCCACAGGACAGTCAATGACTGGGAAGGGAACAAAATCAACTCAGCTACTTTAGGGAAGATGAACACTTCATCATCTCAGTGACTGAGATATTTCTCAATCACTTATAACTTTAAAACATCTATGTGAAAGATAAAATGGCTCAGATCAGTGGTTTTCAAACTGTGTTTCTAACTTAGCAAAACTGGTGCTTTAGGGGCCACCATGGTATAAATGAAAATGCACTCTCCCATGCCCACTTCTAACTAGAATTTTCTGTTTTTATGTAATGGGGCTCTCATAATATATTCATTGAAAAATGAGATCCACTGCAGAAACAAAGTTCAAACACCTGTGGTCTAAATTAACACTTCGCATACAGAGTTCCACAGTTCTAATTCTGGCAGACACTTGCTACATGGCCTTAGGCAAATCACTCATATGAACCCCAAATCAGCTTTCTTTTGAGAAAAAAATTTGACAATTAATTCCTGTTCCCAAACGGGCATTTTACTAGGGAAGGGGAAGCTACTACAGTATATAAGACACATGAAGAAACTATAAAAATCAAAAAGACAAGGCCAGAAAATAATAGCATCCAATCCCATATTCTCTTAGATCTGGCACAAAGGAAATTTCATTAGCTATTTATAAAGCTACGAAGAGATGATATACAATTTTACCTAAATGCTAAAAACCTACTTTATCATTTCATTACATTCATTCATTCAATCAATTCTACAATAAACAAAATACTTTTAATAGTTGCCAAACCAAATACTTTAAATATCACTTTTAATGTCCTGTAACAGTCCTTGCAAATATCTGAATACCCACTATAGTGTGCAAATTTAAGTCAATTAATCATTATAATTACAAGGAAAGAATATTTTTCCCATTATATGACCAAAAAAAACCCACACCTGTCAGGCCTTCAATGTCTGCAATCTTTTACTCAAAAAATCTGTAAGTTCATAATAATTTCAAAAAGATATACTACTCTTCTGTTCAAATTCCTCTCACTAAGCTTTAAAGCATTAATACTTGCTCAGTTAACAATGTCCCTTATATTTGCATATAACACCCATTCTCGAGATTTTATTTATTCTTTATAATAAGCAGGCCTCAGGGAATTAATCAATTTGGCCAAAATCAAACAATTTGCCAACTTGGGACTAAACCAAGATTTCCCAAATCCTTATCCAGTGCTTTACCACTGTACATTCAGTTCACACAAATAAAAAATATTAGGGATCAGTGTCTTATGATAAAAAAGTTAGAGTAAAAATTCAGAAATGAGAGCTCAAGAGAACAATCATTAAAGAGATCCTAATGTCTGTACAGTCAATACAAAAATATTCTTTATATCCAGCTCTGCAATTACCTTGGTGGTAAAACCAAATGATTCTGGCTACAAACATGACTCAACTTCTCCATCCACAAATAGGAATACTATCCTTTATTTCTATGAAACAGCAACATTAAAGCTGATGCTCAGAAGTTAACTGAAATCTCTTGCTATTCTATTATTTCAGTTCTATAAACAAGCAGTTCTAAAATGGAAATCCCTTGTTGTATTAATCAGTATCTCATAATTGACAAAATGCATTTTGAGACTAAGCATCAGCAGAAACCCAGGTTCATCAACCTAAAAATACAGAGGAAGTAATATAAATCTAAGTAAATATTTTCATATGGATGCCCACATGTTATTTGAAGTATCAGCTATTCATATAAAGGCTGGAACAGATTATTTCTAATCACAACATGAGTACATTTAACCAAATGTTAATCTTCTCCAAAGCCTGAGAAAGATTTCTTTGTTCCTCTTCAAAAATTACCCCAAATTCCCAGTTTCTTAAAATACTACTTAAACACAATTGTGATTAACCATTAACTTAAGAAATACTGTAATGATACTTACTTCCTTTCTAAGAAAATAAAGAGATGATACTCAGGAAACCTTAAAGTTTTAACCTTGAAAATCTCTACATCTCTACCCTGAACTGAAAATTACTGCTTTTTGGGGTTACAAACAGAAAACTGAATGAGCTGGAGCTAGTAGCCTAAGAAAAAAACAAAGTAAATCAACACCTAGTGGGAACACTTTCATGCTACCCAGAGAAAAGAATCTTTACCTTTCCAATTTCTGACGCCCAAGAAATGGAAATCTGGTTTGGCACAGCTGAGGATAATCTAACTAAAGATGTAATATTCAAAGGGCGTCCAGGGCGCTTCTGCTCAATCCCATTTTTAGGTGGTGGTGCATAGCCCTATAACCAAGAAAGAAAAATAATTTTAAATTCTCTGTAGAGGAGCAAACATTTTCTCCAAGACGAGCACAGTATCTTGCCTAATTTCAGTCACACTTAATTACTTTTATTTTATCCTGGAAATCACATAGTCCTCACCCTAAAGTCACCAATCCAAAAGAGGAAAATGACCTTTTAAAAATGTTACAAAATATTTCACAAATCCAGAAAAATACAACAAAAAATCCATGTTCCATTAAAATTAAAGATGCTGAGATCTTGCCATATTGACTATGAATTTTTTTCCTTTTTTTAAACAATAAAGTTGCACCTCTTTACACTGATTCATCTTAGGAGCTCTAATTCATTCAAATACTAGGGGCGAGAGAGGGAAAACGAACTCTGGAAATTAAAAAAAAAAGCAAATCAGTGAATTTCAAAGGAATTATTAAAATCTTCTGAGTGATAAAAAAGCTCTCCACTGTCTTCTCTCCGAGTAGAACAGAGATTGCCATCTTTAAAACCAGGTCACGTTAACAAAGAAGAATAACCAATATTTCAATTGGCATTGAATTAGCTTGACGGCTATAATAAAATCGCTACTTATATATTTTTCTATTTTTTCTAGTAATTAAGTGTTTGTTTTAAATAGTAAACAGTCTCACTTTTGATTTCACAGTACATCCAATTCTCAATTACCACAGGACTTTTCAGTTTCTGATTTTCAAAACCAATACATTTTTTAGAAAATTAAAATTTCTTAGCTGCGAAAACATCTACATATTGAAAGGCACACACCATATTTCATTGAATCTAAGATGCCAATGATGTAATTTATGTACCACTGAGAAGGAAAAAACAGTAAGTTAATGATACAACCTAATGTACTTTTTTTCCTGCATACATATCAAGAAAACATAAGCAAAATGAACTGGCTAACATATTCCTTTAGGATATACAGAAGAATCTCTTGAATCGTTTTCTCACTGTCATCAATGCATGTTTTCCACATGATACTCTCCTATATGCCACCAAGAGCTCAAGATAAAAATAATTCTTAAGGGCTTCCCTGGTGGCGCAGTGGTTGAGAGTCCGCCTGCCAAGGCAGGGGACACGGGTTCGAGCCCCGGTTCGGGAAGATCCCACATGCCGCGGAGCGGCTGGGCCCGTGAGCCAGGGCCGCTGAGCCTGCGCGTCCGGAGCCTGTGCTCCGCAACAGGAGAGGCCACAGCAGTGAGAGGCCCGCGTACCGCAAAAAAAAAAAAAAAAAACTTCTTAAAATTATATTCTACTCCACAAATATCTCTCAGATTTCCTTGCAAGTCACTGACACCCTTAGACTAACTACAAGTGTTAATGCTGACACACCCTGGATATTAAGAGAACAAAAATTTCAAATAACAGCCAGGATTCACGAACCTTCCTCGAAATGTTCCCAAGTCATTTGTTGACTGAAAAACCGATAAAGGGCAGTTAACCAGTCATGCCATGGGAATAATAACATCAGGGTTGTACAAGTGCAGGCAACAACAATACATTACAGCTGCCACCTGATCATCAGAAACTGTTAAGACACCTCTAGATTTTAAAGATGTCAAAAATATGCACCTTGGTAACAATGAGATACAGTTTTGGTGGCATCACACGGCAGAGCCCAGGAAAACAGTCTTTCACACTAGGGAACACCTTTCGCTGCCTTGTAGGAGGTAGGATAGTAATTTTTTTTTTTTTTTTGCGGTACGCGGGCCTCTCACTGTTGTGGCCTCTCCCGTTGTGGAGCACAGGCTCTGGACGCGCAGGCTCAGCAGCCATGGCTCACGGGCCCAGCCGCTCCGCGGCACATGGGATCTTCCCAGACCGGGGCACGAACCCGTGTCCCATGCATCGGCAGGCAGACTCTCAACCACTGCGCCACCAGGGAAGCCCGGATAGTAATTATTAAGTGTGAATTCCCATGATAACGTGTAATCTACAACGTGCAACAAGACTTTGAAAATCATTGAGAACTGTCTGAGCAGAGGAATAGAAGACAAAGAGAAGAACGTAAATAACTTTCGTTACACTATGGAAAAGGGAAATTGTGTGTGTGCGTGCGTGTGTGTGTGTGCGCGCGCGCGTGTGTGTGTGTGTGTAGAGGAGGATTATGCCCATCTAAAGTTGTTCAAGTGAAATAAAACAAAGAAGCAAACTCATAAGAAAGTCCTCTTATAAAGACTAGGAAATTGGTTCAATGAGCAACACACACAAGAAATATCAACACCAATATCTGGGTAATTGTGAATGAAACCTTTGTTTTGCCTGTTTGGGGCCTGAAAGACTAGTCTGTCTTCTGGTATGTCCACTAGTATGTTAACCAAATAAAAATAATGGCACAGGGTGTGCCAAAATGATAAAAACTCATGAACTAGTTAGACAGTAAACTCTGTAAATTGGAATTTGAGAAACCCAGCAACAATGTTGTTAGTTAATTTGACAGAAGAGAGCAATAGAAGGGAGGAGAATAAACGAGCATATAAGAATGAGGTGTCAGTAAATTCAAAACCAAATATGGTACTAGTATTATTGACCGAAACATTTTAAATCTATTCTCTACCCCCACATGACTAGTTTAATTTCATTGGTAATTCTGAGTTATCTGTATACTTATATTCTCCTCTGACCAACAGTATCACCTCCAGCCAACCATCGGTTACCTGATTATTGAGAACAGGATATACAGTTGACCCTTAAACAACTTGGGGGCTCAGGCACTCACCCACCACACAGTTGAAAATCCAAGTATAACTTACAGTCAGCCCTCTGAATATTCAGTTCCTCTGTACCTGAGGCACATGCAATACTTTAGTATTCACTACTGAAAATAACGCAGTATTTGGACCCGAGCAGTTCAAACCCATGTTGTTCAAGGGTCAACCGTAAAAGCTGAGGCTTCACGTATTTCTAACAATTTTCCATATCTAAAGCAAAAATAAAATTAAGTTCATCTGACAGGAGACCTTTGGAGTAAATCTAAAGCTTTCTAAATAAAGGCTGCTGGAGAGCCATTGAAAGATTTTTTCATCAGTCTCAACCTAACACTTCAATAAAAGATATACCTAAAGAACCTTTTCTGTTCCATGCTCTGACAACATCTCATCTACTTGTAATTCTGACAAAAGATGACAGTGTTGCTCCTTTAACATTTTCCCCTAATTTTCTAATTACCATTACTACTTTAATACTACCAATATATTTACTATTTTACTTTGTATTATAAAAATTTTCAAACATACACAAGAGTAGAAAGAACAGTAAAGTACCCACCAAACCACTTCAATAACCAACATGTTGCCAAACTTGTTTCATTTGCCTCTGGCCCAACCCGAGCCCACCCCAAAATACGTACCCCCCTCCCAAAATACATACCCCACACATACACACATTCATTTTTGCCCAAGTATTTAAATGCAAGTTCTAGACATGCCATTTGACCCATACTTTTATATGCATCTTTAAAAGACCTTAAAAAAAAACAAAACAGTATCACGATCTTAATTTAACCATAACTTAAAAAAATTATCTAATATCTACTTTATATTGCAATTTCTCAACCGCCTCAGAGATGTCTTTTATCTTTTTATTACTGAAACTTTCAAACCTATAGAAAAATAGGGAAAAAAGTATAACAAATTCCCATATACCTATCATCCAATTCAATAATTTACTTATAAGCAGTCTTTACCCCCATCTCAGATTATTATATAAGGTATCCCAGACACATTACTTTATCCATACATAGTTTGGTATATATGATGTCCTTTTACAGTTTGAATCGGAATCCAAACTTGACCCTCACAGTGTGCTCAGTTGTTTCTGAAGTCTCCTTTATTCTATACTAAAGAATAATTTTTATTCTCTCCCACCCCCTGCCTCCAAGTCTACTCCTTTTCCAACGCTGTCGTTGGAGACCCCAGGGCTTCTGACCTGAAGAATGACCTCTTCTTCTGTATTAGACAGACTGCTTCCTCACAGTATGAAAGTATGATACTCCCATGTTTTAAGCTGGTAATTAGTTGTACAGGCTTGACCAAACTCAGGTTCAAATTTTCAGGCACAAAATCTACATAAGGAATGTTATGTTCTTCCTATTGTACCACATCATGAGGCACAGAATGTCTGTTTGCCCCATTTTCAGTGATGTAAAGGTTGATCAGTTCACCTGATGTAGGCCTGATCCTTCCACTATAAAGTTCCGCATCCAGCTTTGACCTAATGGTTTTAGTATCCATTGACGGTGGTTACCAAGATCCATTATATGATTACGGATTACAAAAAAAGTTTTTAAATCCATTCTTCCTTTTGCTTATATTCATTGAAATCTTTCCATAAAGAACTTGACCACAGAAACATTTGTTACTCTGAAATCAATGATTCTCTCCCTTAACCAGTTTTTAGAGTAGTCAGTTGATGTAACCTCCAAAGGTTTATTTTAGCATAATTATAAACTCATTTATATATTTGATAATTTTGAGTCCACTTAAGTATTATTTTTTTAGATGCCAATATTATCCCATCTTAGGCCAAGGGAATCTCTTCAAATTGGTGTGTGTGTGTGTTTCAAAAGAAGAATATATTGACTTTACTTCAGGCCAGATTTACTGTGAGGCAGACCGTCGGTGTAACTAATATATGCAGGAAAAAAATAATATATCAGCAAAAAGAAATCCACAAACTCAGAGAATACACTGAGATAATGGCACTAGTACTAGTAAGTCTCCTGCTGCACCGAGAGGAAATACTTAGGAGATCTTTTTCAGCTGAACTGTAAGCACACATTCTCTCCACTCTTTGGAATCTTTCCAAGAAATACTACCCCATGTCAACCCACCTCCACACCCCAACCTTACAGCTCCACAGGTTTACATAGATTTCTCAAAATCTGTTTAAAAGGAAAAATAATTCAGCCTCTCAAAATAACTCTCCAAGCAAAGAATTTTTCTCTCTTCTACCCTTAAAAGCATGTAATTTTCTCATTTGGCTGTCAGTGTGTATGCTTGCAGTGCTTGAGTAAAAGGTGGAGGTGTGGGGAAGATTCTCAGAGGCAGTTTCACTTTTGTCTGTCCACTCTGCACTTATCGTTCTACAAGTCCTGCTATGAACTGCTTACTGTCATCTCTGTATCAAGGGACTGGAAGAATCAAGGGATAAGGATGTCTTATAAAACTCAGCATCTTGATGTGGGTAAAACAGCACATAAACTGCTTTCATCACTATTTGACCCTTAAGAATCCAGGGACACATTGCTATTATCAAGGTAACACCATTTCTCATTCAGTTTACTCTTTGTTCATCATGGATCCATAATGACTGCATACTACAATAAGGTCATACACATAGACACTTGTTCCCAGACACAAATTCGAATTTATTCAGAGCTCTAATGGGAAATCCCATGACTTACTCCTCCAGGATCTGTTGTATGATAAACCAGGATCATGGGCAAGGACCACATGTCGAATTTCTTTGTGGCCTGTTGATGCTTCTTACAATTGGAACAAAGTCCCTGAAGATCTCCATGGTGGTGAAGAGCTCACTTCTTCTCAGGAAGCAGTACACTCACATGATTCTCATAAATCTGCTTCATGCTAGTAAAGCCTCCATATTACATTATCCCAAACAACAGCAATTGTGGATCAAGGGGAGGTCTCAGCAGGTTTTCATCAGTTGCATGTAAATTTATGTCAACTGTTCCACAGGAGTTCACAGGGCTGAGACGAAAAACCTGGGAAAGACTGGCATCTGGTCTTTGGGATGGTCCTATTAGGGTCAGGCAAGCTCACCCTTGCCCCCATCATCACCCCATTGCCTTCTGTTTGTGAAATCTGTTTTGAAATCCTTTGTCCTAATGCTCACCTTTCTTCACCTCCCTCACAAGTGCTCCTGGAGCCACTGCAGGACTCTGGCTCCAGCGGTGAGTGCAAGACTCATCAGACAAAGGGTGTTTCACGTAGTAGCTGATGTGTTCACAAACAGCCTAGTATAAGTACTCAACGGTTAGGTAGTGCTTTTGGTAAGAAAGCAGCAGTGACTGAGTAACAATGTCCCAGAGGAAGTGCTCAACTGCCTAATTTCTTCCCTCTCAAAAGTCCTGGAAGAATGACAAATTCAGAGCTATCCATAGTGGTGCTGCAGATCTCATAGATGAAAATATTATAGCAAAAATACTGGTCCACCTGGAAAATTGTGTGGAACGTGTGTATACACATCTGTCACTATCATATTTTCTGAAGCAATGCCAGAGTTTAGGTAGAGCCTCACACATTTCAGACACGACCCCCCAGCACTGGCACATATAATACTGGATAGATCTTCAAGGTGGGTCTATAGACAGCAAGAAGATCATCATAATTAGATATTTCTAAGGAGAATGAGAGAGTTAAATAGCAATAAAAGTCAAAGGTCAAAAGAAATCTTAGCCCATCATCGACAAAGAAAATTGGATATGAAAAGCAATGGAAAATGTGCTATCATTCCAAAACCCCAGGTTTCCTTTGTTACACATCTGGCCACCCAGTGGCATCCTTCAGCTCCAAGTAAGGCTGCTTCTTCCCTTGGTTTAGATCGTTATATGATCCATCCAGATAAAAGACAGCTCCTGAGATCTGTTGTTGCTTATGGCCAGAAACCCAAGAGACAAAATGTCCCACTGGGGTTTGAACATGCACAAGGCCATGTAAGCATTCCTCCCCACCATAACTGCTCAGCCTCTGAAATTTCCCCTTTCATCCCCAGAAAACTCTCTTTCATGATTTCAGCCTCACAGACATCTTTCAGAAAGAGTAGGCAGTCGTGCAGTATTGCTCAAGCCCTATAAAATGCATGAAACACGTTATTTCTCAGGTCTCTAAACCCACAGGCTACGCATGAGAGAAATGAGACTCATGACAACCAAGAAGTCACATCTTTGACTGGCAGGGTTAGCCTTGGCCATTGACCATCTTCACTTTGGGCTTCAACTACAACCACTTGGCCCTGGTACAGCCTGCTCACAGCTGTTGCACATATACTTATTCCAGAGACAAGTCTTGTGCCCAGCAGGGATGCTAAACAGCTGCCCCATCTCTATCTCAACAGTCACATGGTATCTGCTTTACTGAAATGGCAGCTTAACATAATGGTGGAATCACTGTTCTCACAACACTTCTTCAGTTAAGATACATATCCCCTCTGTAGGGCTTGAAAAACAGGCCATGCTCTACTACTATTGTGATTAAGGCTGTACTTCCACACAGCTGTACCAAATTAGTAACTTAGTCCAACCCTCAGTGGAGACAGATACATAGTCCTGTTCAACAATTAATTGTTATATTAAGATCTGACTAACAGGATTTGAAGAGTCTGGAGCTATCTAACAGGTCAGAAGCAGGCTATACACAGAGAGAGAGAGTGTGTGTGTGTGTATCTCCCAGGTGCTGAAGCCCATATACTACTTCACTGCTTAAATAGGTTGTCAATCAAGTATCACTGCATCCATCCCCCAAGTGTGCACCATCAAGGCTCAAGCTCAGAATCCTTAATCTCCATGTCCAGTCGCTCTCAGCAGCCTCTAACTTTCATTATCTCATCCATGGCTGAGGCCCAGCTCATTCAGACATCCACTACAACATGCTGCCCTACATATGCAGGTCCTGCCCTGCTACTACGCCATTTGATATGATCTGAAGAGTCTTTCACAGCTTCCTCGCTTCCAGGCACAAGATGCTTCAAGCTCATCTTTTCCATCTCCCCCAAACCTGGAATCAGCCACTTCCCCAAGGAGCCATGAATCTCTCTATTGGAAAACAGTATTTAATGCTGGGACTGTTCATTGGTACTAAGTGATCACTATTTCTAGGCCTTGTTAGTATTTATAAACTTACATACAAAAGCCTGTGAATAAAAAGCAACTTACAGGCAAAGGAAACAGCTTCCCATTTACTTTTATACAGAGACTATTGGGATAGTTATCTTCTTGAGGGCAACTCGTCTCTGCCAGGCAAAGTCTGCATTAAAGAAAAAAAAGAAATACTCTTAAATAGTGTACTCAAACATGCTTATGTATTTACAAATTCAGGACTATATACATATAGTTACAAGTATAAAATTAAAGTAACAAGAAAATTTCAAACTCACCTCAACTGAACTTGGACTGTATAATCTCTCCTACCACCTGGCAAAAAATCCCTGTTGGAAAGAGAAAAAAATTGGGTTAAGAAAACACAACTAGAATTCACAGAAACATTCTCAACAGAAAAAAGCATTATTGGTATTTTTACTCTTAGTCCTTAAAAAATGAACACTACCTTACCAATAGCACAAGGCTTAATTAAAACACTGTAGTTATGAAAGCCCTCATTTGCTTAACATTTAGTCTTGTCTTTATGGCAATTTTAAAGTATTTTCAATTCATGGGAACTTTCGCAATACAATTTTTATTTCAACAGACAACAGACTTGGTTAACAGGAAAAGGAGCATGGTTCTAAAAGCGTTTAATAAATTAATTGTTTACTTACAGTGGTTCTGAAGCCTTGGCCGAGCATTCTAATCACTTGCACATTTTGTTTTAATACACAGGCCCACTCATCAGATATTCTTATTGGTTCTGAAGCACAGTCTGAGCATTAGTAGTTTTTACAACTACTCAGGTGATTCTAATAAAGAACTAGGCTAGAGAACTGGTGTCTAAAGCCTCAGAACCTCTATACCACAGCAACTTCATAACTATGTACCCGAATAAGGAAACAGAATCTCTTAAAATTTCTAGATGAGAACCTAACAGAGTCCCATGTGAAATATCTCTGGGATGGAACCTCCTAAACACTTGCCACTCAAAATGGAGTCCACAATGAAGCAGCATTGTAACTGCTAGGGAGCTTCTTAGTTAGAAATGCAGAATCTCAGGCTCCACTCCAAAACTACAGAATTAGAATCTGAATTTTAGTAAGATTCCCAAAGTGACAGGTATTCACTTTACAGTTTAAGAAATCTTCTCCTTAGCCATTATCATAAATCCTGGACTGCGTCAGAGAGAAGATCATTAGCGATTAGTCCTGTCTTGAGAGTAAATATAGCCCTCCATCTTGTTCCAACTTGCTTCTTACTGTTTCCAATTCTCTATGTTCACTGGAAGGCAGTAAAGCACAGTAGTGATCAGCCTGAGTTCCATAGTCCCAAACTGTATGACCTTGGGC